>NW_006921631.1:8476802-8477834 GCF_000298275.1 Orycteropus afer afer | reverse complement strand
TTCTTTTCAAAGAATACACTTTTGATTTATTTAAACATTACATTAATTTTTTTTTGCTTTTTATTAACCTCAGGATTTATATTTATTAATTTCTAGTGCCTAATATGTTCATCTCATAATTTATTACCTAGAATGGTATTTCTTTCTAAAAAAATTATTAATACTTTTGGGTTTATGCATTTTTTTCCCTCTAAGTACAATTTTTTTCTACATGTTGTAGTGTAAAATGTATAAAATATTATCTTTTCAATTACTTTCTTTTAGTTTATAGTTTCCTTTTAGATTTTCTATTTGCCCTAATGATGAGCCAGGAAAGTATTTTAATTTTCAAAGTTTAGGATTTTCTTTTGACATCTTTTTATTATTCACTCCTTAATTTATGGGATTTTGGCTGAAGAATATAAGCTGTTAAATCCATTAAATTTACTTTAAATTTTTAGAAAATAAGATCTTCTTTGTGGTCAAGTATATGTTGATTTTTGTAATTATTCCAAGTACAAAAGAAAAAAATCAGTAATCTTTGTTTGGTAGGTTTGGTTCTAATTTTAACTATTGTATCAATTTTAGTAATTGTATTATTCATTTCCTTAGTCTACTAAAGGTTTGTCTACTAAATATGAGAAAGATAAAATGAAGTCTCTCATTATACTGGAACATTTATTAAGTCATCTTTGCATCTCTAATAGTTTTTTCTTAAATACTTTACTGCTATAATTGCTCCAAGCACACAGGTTTATTGTCTTCATAAATTATGCCTTATGTCTCGTCTAATATATAATGTCTCATCCTCCCTTTTCCTCTTCAATACTTTTAAATTTAAATTATACCTCATCTGATAATGACTTCTGCTTTATAAAAAATAGTTTGGTACCCATTCCTTTAAATTAATAAATTGATTAATTAACCAATTAATTAAGATCATTACTTTGTTTTAAGCATGTTTGTAGGGAACAGCATATGGCTTGGCTTCCTACCCTCTCCCAACACACACCAGACAGTCTCAGTTTTTTGGAGGTTTTTTTTTTTTTTTTT
>NW_006921631.1:8466604-8476702 GCF_000298275.1 Orycteropus afer afer | reverse complement strand
AAAAACCAGACTCACTGCAGTCTGGTCCTTTCTGATTCATTGCTACCCCATCGGGTTTCTGAGGCTGTAAATCTTTACGGAAGTAGATTGCCTCATCTTCCCTCTGTGGAGCAGCTGGTGGATTTGAAACTCTGATCTTCTGGTTAGCCACCAAATGCCTTTTCCACTACACCACCAGAGCTCCTTTAGGACTGATATGCTTGACTTGACTTCTCCCATATTTATAATTTAAATAAATGTGTTTTATTTGAAGAGAAGAGACAAATATTTATTACAGAAAAATTCCAAATAATACATGTAGATTTTCCCAGACCAGTAGGTGAAGTTTAATTTCTAACCCCTCCCCCTATCTCCTTTAGAGTAGGCTAGAATTAGTGGCTGGCTTCCAAATAATAAAGCAGAGAAAGAGAAAAACAGTAACTTTACAATGGAAAAACTGGCGAACACTAACTTAGGCAAGTAATGAAGATTAACATCATCAATGATGTTATGTGGGCATCATGTACCCCATCATGTGATGTGACAAGTAAGGCATTTCACCTCTGGTATTCTTTCAAAAAATCCATAACCCCGGTCTAATCATGAGAAAAAAGATATTAGAAACAGTATATCAACTGTTTCCTCTATCAAGGTGTACATTTACCCTTCAGAGACACTGTTTATTCTCGTTTCACTCCACCCTTCCTAATTCTGTTGTTGTTGGTATGTGCCGTCGAGTCAGACCGACTCATAGCGACCCCTCCTCGGGTTTCTGAGGCAGTATCACTACGGAAGTAGATTGCCCCGTCTTCCTTCTGAGGAGTGGCTGGTGGGTTTGAACCGCTAGCCTTCTGTTTAGCAGTCAAGTGCCTTAGGCACTACGGTACCCGAGCTCCCTTCCTAATTCTAGGAAGCATTTATTTCCCATCTTCTACCTCAACTGCTCAGTTTTGCTACTTCTGGATTTTTAAGTGCTTTTAGCCCAGACAATTATTTTTAATACATATATTTCATATTATTAGACATTATATGATCCATTCAGATTTAATTATTCACACATTATTGCAAAGCTCATTGCTCACCATTGTCTCTTCCTCTCCCCCCCCCCTTTAAATTTCTGTTCTAACTGATTTGTTCTTTGATTAGAATCCTCCGAAGATTTTTTTGTATGTGGCTAGTATGACTGAGAAAATTAATTTTAATTTAATTTAATTTTTAACATCTTTCTTAAGATACAATTCACATAAAGTATACCATTCAGTGGATTTTGGAATATTCAGAGGAATGAAATCATTATTATAATCTAATTTAATAATATTTAAAAAAAAATTTTATTATGCTTTGGGTGCAAATTTACAGAGCAAAATTTGTTTTACCCTCAACAGTTCATGTACATTTGATTTCACACCCTGATACCATCCCTGACCATAACAAACTCTCCTCCTCTCCTGTCCCTGTGACTACCCCCACCCTGTGTGCTTCTTAACTATGCACTCCTGCCTGTCCAGCTTTCCTTCTATGTGAATGCTGCCCCTCTGGTGTCTCATGGCTGATTGCTCTAAGGGATGTGTCTCCCTGGAATAGGTGGGTGCCTTGCCTGGGGTAGGTGTTCTGCATAGAGCTCTTTCTATTGTTGGGCTGAGAGCCAATCCGTGGAAGTGAGCCCAATTCTAGGCCCAAAGGGTAACACAGGGCCATAGTCTTGGGGGTTCCTTCCACCAGACTCTATCCAAACAGTAATTCTGGTCATTTCTGTGTTTTTGAATTTTGTTCCCCATTCTTCCTCTCACTCTATCCAGAATCTCCAGTTTTGATCCCTTTCTGAGTGGTTGGCATTGGCAGCCAGGCACCATCTAGTTCTTCTGATCTTGGGGTCCGTCATATCCTTGGACTATTTGTTTCCAGATGCCTTTGATTTTCTTCACTGTTCTTTGATTCAGGTAAGAGAAGACCAATAGTTGCATCTTCGATGGCTGCTCAGAAGCTTTTAAGACCCCAGTTGCTATTCACCAAAGTAGATTGTGGAACAAGATTTTTATGTAGTATGTTGTGCCAGTTGAGCTTGGTGTCCCTTGAGACTAAGGTTTTGAGTCAGCAGGCTTGGTGATTCTCTTTCTCAAGGTGTTTGGTTCTCTCTGACAGGTTACTTCAACTCTGTATTCCATTGCTTCTGTAATTTGTGTGGCTAATTTTGTAGCACAAGTGCATATGTAAGATTATCTTTAGCTAAATCTATCCTTGGTCTGGTGTATATTCTTGTTCCCCTACCCCCACCTAATCTGACTTGTCTATGCATTTATCTCTAGCCTGGTGTTTGGTGTTAGTGGTAACGCAGTATTGTGCATGTACTATTATTTGCCTTCCTTTCCCCAATGTCATGCTGGTCACAGATTCTTTCCATACCATCCCTCCCCTCACCCAAATCAACATGTGACCCCAAGTAGTCTGAAATTTTTCCTCCTTTTGCCTCCCATCCCTGGTAACCTACAAAGTGAGTTTCTTTCCCTAAGTAAACCTTTCCTTGACATTTTACAATAATGGGCTCATACAATATTTGTCCTTCTGTGACTAAGTTATTTCACTCAGAATAATGTCCTCCAAATTCATCCACATTGTGAGATAATTTGTGTATTCTTTGTTATTCTTTAATGTAGCTTAGTATTCCATTGTGTGAATGTACCATAGTTTGGCTATCCATTCATCTGTTGATGGGCATTTAGGTTGTTTCCATCTCTTTACTATAGTGAATTGTGCTGTGAGGAACATGAGTATGCATATGTCTGTTCATGTCCTGTCTATCCTCTTTAGGATATATTAATAATAATTACTAATAATATATCCTCTTCAGGATATATTCCTAGTAATAGAATTGCTGGATCAAATGGTATTTCTATATTCAGTCTTTTAAGGAAATGCCATATCATTTTCCACAATGGTTGCACCATTTTGCAGTCCCACTAGCAGTGCATTAGAGTGCCAATCCCTCTGCAACCTCGCCACCATTTGTTATTTTCTGTCTTGTTGAACTGAAGTGAGATGATATCTCATTGTTGTTTTGCTTTGCATCTTGCTAATGGCTAATGATCATGAGCATTTCCTCATGCATTTGTTGGCCAGTATATCTTCTTTAGTGAAGTGTCCCTTGCCCATTTTTGAATTGGATTGTCTTTCTGGTTTTGAGGTATTAAGTTTCCTGTAAATTTTGGAGATAAGTCCTTTGTCAGATATGTCTTAGCCAAATATTTTTTCCCGGTCTGTAGGTTCTATCTTTACCCTTTTGGAAAAGTCTTTCAATGAACATAAGAATTTAGTTTTTAAAAGTTCCCAATCATCTAGCTTCTCTTCCACTGCCTTGCATTGTGGGTTATGCTTGATTGTTTATTTGTGCCATAAATTATGGCCCCTAGATTTACCCCTATGTTATCTTTGATGAGCTTTATAATTTTAGGTTTTACATTCAAGTCTTTGATTCAACTTGAGTTTGTTTTTGTGTATTAGGTGAGTTATGGGTCTTGTTTCATTTTTCTGCAAGTGGATATCAAATTTGGCCAGCACCGTTTGTGTTATCTCTACCCCATTTAATGGGTTTTTGTCCTTTGTTAGAGATCAGCTGTCCATAGGTGGATGGGTCTATTTCTGAGTTTTCTATTCTGTTCCATTGGTCTATCTGTCTTTCATTGTACCAATACCATGACGTTTTAACTACTGTGGCTGTGTAGTAGGTTTTGAGATCTGGGAGTGTGACACCTCCTACTTTATTTTTCTTCTTTAGCGGTGCTTTTCTTATCCAAGCTCTCTTTCCTTTCCATATTAAACTAATAATTGTTTTTTTTCCATATTCTTAATTGTTGATGGTATCTAGACTGAGATTGCACTGAAGGTGTAGATTGCTTTTGGTAATATTGACATTTTCACAATATTCAGTCATCCCATCCATGACAAAGGCAAATTTTTCCTTTATGTAGATACTTTGTAATTCCTTCCAGTAGTATTTTGTAGTTTTCTTTGTATAGGTCTTTTGTGTCCTGGTAAAATTTATTCCTAAATATTTTATATGTTTGGTAGTTATTATAAATGGTATTGTTTGCCTTATTTCCTTTCCAGAGGCCTTTTTGTTGATTAAGAGGAATCCAACTGATTTTTGTATGTTGACCTTTTATCTTGTTACTTTGCTGAACCTTTCTATTAATTTCAGTAATTTTTTTGCTGAGTCTTTAGGTTTTCTTTGTTCAGGATCATGTCATCTGCAAATAGAGATAGTTTTACTTCCTCTTTGCAATTTAGATGCCTTTTATATCTCTTTATTGCCTTATTGCCCTGGCTAGGACTTCCAATGCAATGTTAAATAGAAGTGGTGATAGAGAGCATCCTTGTCTGGTTCCCATTCGCAAGGGGCAATGATTTGAGTCTTTCTCCATTAACAATAATGTAGGCTGTTGGCTTTGTGTATATGCCCTTTATTATGTTGAGGATTTTCCCTTCTATCTCTATTTTGCTGAAAGTTCTGAATAGAAATGGATGTTGGATTTTATTGAATGCCTTTTCAGGGTCAATTGATATGATCATATGGTTCTTTTGTTTTATTTATGTGGTGGAGTACATTGATTGTTTTTCTGATGTTGAACCATCCTTGCATACCTGGTATGAATCCCACTTGGTCATGATGTATTATTTTTCTGATATGTTGTTGGATTCTGTTGACTAGGATTTTGTTGAAGATTTTTGCATCTATATTCATGAGGGATATTAGTCTGTAGTTTTCCTTTTTAGTGGTATCTTTCCCTGGTTTTGGTATTAGTGTTATGCTTGCTTCATAAAATGAATTTGGGAGTATTCCATCTTTTTCTATGGTCTGGAATAGTTTGAGTAGTATAGGTGTCTACTCTTCCCTGAATATTTGGTAAAGTTCTCCAGTGAAGCCATCTGGTCCAGGAATTTTTTTGTGTGAGAGGTTTTGCTATGACCTGCTCAATTTTTTCTTTTGTTATGAGTCTGTTCAAGTATTCTATCTCCGACTGGGATAGTTTGTTGTTGTTGTTATTTGCCTTCGAGTCGGCCCCGACTCATACCGACCCCTCCTTGGGTTTCCGAGGCAGTATCACTACGGAAGTAGGATTGCTCAACCTTCCTTCGAAGGAGTGGCTGGTGGGTTTGAACCGCCAGCCTTCTGGTTAGCTGTCAAGTGCCTTAGGCACTATGCTACCAGGCCTCTTGTTTCTAGAAACTTGTTCATCTTCTCTTTTAGGTTCTCAAATATGTTGGAGTACATTTCTTCATAATATTCTGTTATTATCATTTTTATTTCAGTTGGTTCTGTTGTGATGTCACCCTTTTCGTTTTTTATTCATTTTATTTGCATCCTTTCCTTGTTAAATTTGCCAGTGGTTTGTCAATTTTGTTAATCTTTTCAAAGAACCAGCTTCTTGTTTTTTTGATTTTCTCTTTTTTTTTGTTTTCTGTTTTGTTTATTTCTGCTCTGATCTTTATTATTTCCTTTCTTCTGAGTATTGTAGGTTTATTTTGTTGCTCTTTTTCTAATTGTTGGAGTTGTTGTGTTAGAGTGTTGATTTTGTTTCTTTCCTCTTTTTTGATGTGTGCGTTTATTGCTATAAATTGACCTCTAAGTACTGCTTTTGCTGTGTCCCAAAGGTTTTGGTAAGTTGTATCTTCATTCTCATTTGTTTCTAGAAACTTTTTTATTTCACACTTTATTTCTTCTCTTACCCAGTAGTTTTTGAGCAATGTATTATTCAGTTTCCACACATTTAATATTTTTTCCTTGATCGTCCTATTGTTGATTTCTAATTTTATAGCATTGTGATCTGAGAAGATGCTTTTTGAACTTATTGAGTTTTTTTTTTTTTTTTTTTTGTCTTAACATATGGTCTATTCTGCAGAATGATGCACTGGAGAAGAATGAGTATTGTGCTTTTGTTGAGTGGAGTGCTCTGTATATGTCTATGAGGTCACCTTGGTTGATTTTGTTGTTGAGCTCTTCTGTATTTTGTTGAGGTTTTTTTTTCCTTCTAGTTGTTCTGTCCCTCCTTGAAAGTGCTGTGTTAAAGTCCTACTACTATTGTAGAGTTGTTTATTTTTCCCTTCAGTTCAGTTAATATATGCTTTATGTATTTTGTAGCACTTTCATTGGGTGCGTAGATATTAATTACGGTGATGTCTTCTTGGCCAGCTGATCCTTTTAGCATCATATAATGTCCTTTTTTGTCCCTTATGCATTTTTTCAACTTGGAATCTATTTTATCAGAAATTAATATTGCCACTCCTGCTCTTTTTTGGCTGCCATTAGCTTGGTATATATATTTTTTCCCACCCTTTAATTTTTCTTTATTTTTGTGTCTAAGGTTGGTGTCTTGTAGGCAGCATATCAATGGGTCTTCTTTTCTTATCCAATCTGCCACTCTCTTTCTCTTGTCTGGTGCATTTAGTGCATTCACATTGAGTGTAATTAGTGATAGGTCTGAATTTTTTGCTGTCATTCTATTTTGTTTTTTGCTGTGGGGTTGCTGATTTCCTTGTTCCAAGTATTTTTCTGTGCTGAGCTCATTTTGTTATCAAGTATTTCTTCTCTTTTCTTCATTATAGTTGGTTTTGTGCTTACTAAGCCCATGTGCTTTTCTTCTTTCTGAGTTTGCTTAGGGGTTTGTCAATTTTCTTCGTGGTAACCCTGAAGCAAATTCTTATCTTCTTAAGTTTGGAACAGTCAGATGTATAAAGACTTGTCCTGTCTCTCTCTCCACTTGGAAGTTTTTTAATTAAAATTTTTATTCTCTCTGTTTGCTTAGTTAAGGAGCTCTAGTGGTGTAGTGCCTAAGGTATTTGACTGCTGACAGAAGGTTGGCAGTTCAAATGCACCAGCCACTGGGTGAAAGGAAGACTGGAAAATCTATTTCCATAAAGATTTACTGCCTCAGAAATCCAAATAGGGGTGCTATGAGTCAGAATTGACTCGATGGCAGTGAGTTTTTTGGTTTTTATTTGCTTTTTTGCTGGTGTCATCTGCAGATTGACTCCCTTATTTCTCCATGTACATTATTTTATGAGCTTATTTTAAGCATCTATTTCTGGTTTGGTTTCTGTGGTGGTTATGTTTTAGTGTCAACTTGGCTAGGCCTGATTGAGTGGCTGGGCAGCTGGATGTAGTATTCCCCATGATGAGACTGGTAATCAACTCCATGGTGGCATCTACTGTGAGCAGCTGAGTAGCTGCCTTTGGGTATGTGGTCTGCCTCCTGGATATAAGCAGCAGCTTGGGGAATGTTCTCTAGCTTATGACATGCTTGGACCCTGTATGTAGCTGTGTTGTTGTTCAGCAGCCTGCCATGCTTTGCTGACCTTGGGACTTACAATAGACTTGAATTAATGACCTGCCTTGTGGTTTGGTAACATCAGGACTGTGCCTTTTTACTTGTCAACCTTGGGCTTGGCAGCCTGAGCGGCCAGCAGCTGTCTGAGTGAAGAAGGGCCTCTAGCTTCAGTGGGCCGCAAGCTGGAGGCAGGGTTGAAGCCCAAAGCTGAGGGGCTTTCACCCAGTCCCTAGAGCCAGGCACATGGACTTCTAGCCTCCTGAACTGTAAAAGAATAAACTTCTGTTTGTTAAGGCCATCCCATTTGTGATATGTTTCCTGTCAGAGTGGCACTAGGTAACCAGAACAGTTTCTAAGTGGTGTTGTCAAGTGTCTTGATTTTAATTTGTTGTTCTCTGTTGTGGGTTCTCTATTGGAAGGACTCCCTTTAGCATTTCTTGTAGGGTTGGTCTGGTTTTCACAATTCCCTTAATTTCTGTTTATCTGAAAGTATCTTGATTTCACCCTCATATTTGAGGAAGAGTTAGACTGGATATATAATTATTTGTTTGAAGTTGTTTTCTTTCAGTGTTTTGTATGTGCCACCCCACTGCCTTCTTGCCTGTATGTTTTCTGCTGAGAAATCAGCACTTAGTCTTATTGGTTGTTCATTGTAAGTGAGATTTCGTTTTTTCTGAGCTACTCCCAAGATTCTTTCTTTGTCTTTGGTTTTGGAGAGTTTGATTATGATATGTCTTGGTGACTTTCTCTTAGGATCTATCCTGTATGGGTTTCATTGAGCTTCTTGGACAAATATCTTTTCTTCCTTCATGATATGGAGGAATTTTCTCTTAATAAGTCTTCCACATTTTTTTTCAGTGTTTTTTTTTTTTTTCTTTGCCTCCTCTTGTTCTGGTATTCCAATGAGGCATGCATTGTTTCTTTTCATGGCATCCCATAGACACTTTTAGATTCTAAAGCTTTGTTCTAATTTTTCTTCATACAGGCTGGCATCGAGGGATTTGTCTTCTAGTTGGGAAATGTTTTCCTCAGCCTGTTCTAGTCTACTCTTGTCCTTCCATTGTGTTGTCTATCTCTGTAATTTTATTGTTCATCTTCTGGATTTCTAATTACTGTTATTGTATGAGCTCTAGTTGTGTATTTATCTTGTTATTTTGTTCTTGAATGCTTTTCCTGAATTCTTCCAGAGCACTGTTTGTCTTCTCATGGATTCTGCTTGTGGTTTCCTTGAACTCTTGCAGAGTCCTATATGTATACCTTCTGAATTCCTTCTCAGATAGTTCTGTTGCTTTGTTCTTCTTCCATGATAGATACTTCTTTAGAATGGGCTCTTATTTCTATTGTCTCATCCTGTTTGATTTGAGGTTGTCTGTTGTTTCCCACACATTTTGAAGTTGTTGTCTTTAATTATTAGTTGTGTATTGATTTGTTTCACCCTGTTTTATGTCTTACTATATCTGAAAGTGTGGAGCACGTGTACGTTTTTGGTTAACTCAGCTGTACTTGGTTGCTCTCCTGCTTTCCCTGGGTTGGCGGAATCACTGGTGGGGATGAGGGTGCAGGTCTCTGTTTGTTGTGAA
Organism: Orycteropus afer afer; assembly: GCF_000298275.1. Classification (NCBI taxonomy): domain Eukaryota; kingdom Metazoa; phylum Chordata; class Mammalia; order Tubulidentata; family Orycteropodidae; genus Orycteropus; species Orycteropus afer. Next base: position 8,467,821 of record NW_006921631.1, on the reverse strand, counting down.
GGAAATTTGTCATGTTGGGACAAGCAAGTGTTGCCCACCATCTGTCATTGATATGTGTCACAGGAGTTGTTGTTATCTACTGGGTGAGGTGTCTAGTATAATAACTCCTGTTTCCTGGTGGCAGTTTAATGTGTTCCTTCTATTGGATAAGGCAAGGGAGAAGAGGAAAGAAGAAGAAAGAAAGAAAAAAAGATGCCAGCAGCAAGCCCCCATTTTCCACATTTGGGCAAGACACAGGCAATGCTGGCACAGGCAGTGTAATTTGTGTCTTCCTGAGTCATCTACTAATGATGATGTCCTATTATCAATCAAAGACTTATGGTTCAAAATCAGGAGAGACCCCAGTGGGTAGAGGGCTACCACTTCCCACTTAGATCGAGAAGCTGAATAAATCCAGTACCCTGGTCTACTCTGTGCTAAAAAGGGGTTGTGGAAGGTTGAACCCCAGGCCACTGCTGTGCACTTACTCTGGGGCTCTGCCTACTCAGAGGGAGTTTCTCCCTTTCCCCCACTCCTTTCTGGAATCCACCACAGCCCAAGCCAAAAGGGGTCTTGATCTGTTTTCCAGTAAGATTATCTACTCACTCAGTTCCCAAGGTTGTTGCCAAAAACTCCCGGTGTGAGTATTCCGAGTCCCCAGTGCCTCTGTGGGTTCCGTGAAGTTTTTTTTGCCCTCCTTCCATCTGCCAACCGCCTTTATATTTCTAATGAGTCTTCTCCTTCTTCATCTCTGCCAGCTAGGCAGATTTGTTTATTTTTCTCAGTTGTTTAATCTGCTCTTTTTCTCCACCTTCACTAAATCTGATACTCTATCGTTTCCTTAGTTGCTCATAACTCGAGTATCATTATTTCTATCGGTTTTACCTAGTTATTCAGAGATTAAATTGGTAAAGGGTATACACATGTGGGTTGTGGGTATGGACACCATTTTTTCCTCCCTAATTTTAGAATATTTTCATCACCCCAAAAAGGAACTCCACACCCATTAGTAGTCATTCCCCATTCCCACCCCCCTTCCATTCTACCAGTCCCAAACAATCACTAATATACTTTCTGTGTCTATAGATTTGCCTTTTCTTGACATTTCATTTAAATAGACTTATACAATGTTTTCTCTCTCTTTTTTTTTATTTTATTTTGATTTGGGTGAAGATTTACAGAGTAAATTCACTTTTCATACAGCAGTTCACATAATATACTTTGTCTCATGTCATTGA
>NW_006921631.1:8447047-8458194 GCF_000298275.1 Orycteropus afer afer | reverse complement strand
TCCCTTCAAGGCTCAGGGGTCCAAGATTATCTTCTGTGTCTGTGTTAATTGGTTTCCCTTTTCTTTGTTGAAGAGGGTCTTTGCAGTCCTTCTGCCTAGTCTGCCATCTTACCGGAAGCCTCACAATGTTTTCTCTTATGACTCACTTCTTACTTCACAAAATGCTTTCAAGTTTCATCCATGTTGTAGAATGCAATACTTCATTCTTTTTCAATTGCCTAATAATATCTTATTGTATTCCACATTTTTTTAATCCATACATTTGTTGATGGACATTTGGTTTGTTTTCACTCTTTGGTTATTATGAATAATGCTGCTGTGAACATTTGTGTACAAGATTTTTCTTGGGCATATATACAGAACGAAATTAATGGGTCAGATAGCACTGGTGTTGAGCATTTTGAAGAACTGCCAAACTGTTTTCCTAAGCAGTTGTATTATTTTCATTCCCAATATATGTGGGTTTCAGTTTCTCCACGACCTTGTCAACACTTGTTATTGTCTGTATTTTTAAAATTATAGCCATCCTAGTAAATATGAAGTGGTATCTCATTGTGGCTTTGATATGCATTTCTCTGATGACTAATGATGTTGAACATCTTTTTGTATGCTTATCGGCCATTTTTGTGTATCTTCTTTACAGAAATGTTTATTCAGATCATTGCTAATTTGTGTTTCAACAATGACCATCCTCTACTTTGCTTCCTCTTCTGATTTTTTTAGTTGAGGTTTATTTTTGGTTAGCTCCTGAAAACTATGTTTTTGTTGTTTTATGTGTTCTGTGCCTGAATCTCTTGAAGTACTCATGTTATATTCATATTCAAAATGTTAGCATTTTCCTGAAACAGCTCAATTTCACTAGACATTTGTTTGTTCTATTTCTTCTGACAATTATTTCTTTCTCTAGCCGTCAACTGAGAGGTATGTTACTTCTTTGAAGCCCAGCATAAGTTGTTTCAGGCCTGAATATGGCAGTAGTCTTAACAGTGATAGAAGGAAAGACTGTCTTTCTCATCAAGGTCTAGGGTATGTGGAAGCACTGATTGCCATGGGCATGGAGGAAGCCTTCCTATTCCCTTGTTTAATCATCTTCACCCAGACTCTGGAACAGAGAAGGCACAGTTTACTAGTCTTTTCCTTTTTGGCCTCTTAAGGCCAGGAAGCCCAGGCAATTTCCTGCAGGAGTCCCAGCTCTTAATGTGATGTTCTGCTTTGTGGTCCCACTCCAGAGCGCTTCAACTCTGGCTTCCCTGTGTGTTTTTTCAGCCCATTGTGGAAAAGATTTGCACTGGTTCTCTCAGAAAAGACTCCAACAGCACACAAGCCTTCTCTTAAGCCTGCTGTCCATAGGTTCCCATTAGAGTTGGGAGAGACAGAAAGATTTAAGGTGTGACTGAAGGAAAAAGAATTGAACTTGGATTGCCATTTTCCCAGGACTTTCTGATGCAATTCCACCACTTAAATTCCTCAATGTTGATTCATTTCTCTGCCCACCCCCCCAAATCACACACAACAGATATGTCCTTTCTTAGACCTTGGCCTGAATCCTATTTGTTTTTGTATACTCAGTACCTAGGATAGTACATGAGTCATAGTGGACTTTGATTAACTACATGTGCAATGAATGGATATGAGTATGAAACTGTAGTGAATGATTTGATCAAGCCTCAGGTAATCCACCTAATTCTTGGGTTGTCAACAAAGCCTCTGACACTGATTAATTGAGACAAAAGTGACTTTATTGGAATGATATTGAGAGAATCTCAGAATTGAGAAAAGTCTGGAGAATGAGGCTGGAAAATGACCAGAAGCCATCCCTTTAGGGCCAGGAAACTGGATGTCATAACTGGTCATGCAGTAGGAACATTCTGGTCAGAGTCACATTACTAGGTGAATGTCCTCCAGCTTTTTGTCCCCCACCCCCCCATGCCTCTATTTCAGGATTGAAGATTCAAATCCTGGGAGAGAATCTACTAGCCATGTTGCATATGACAGCCTTGAGAAGAAAGATCTGATTCCATTGGCTTCCAAAGTGGCATTCAGGGACCTGGATATACCATCCCATCAAGGCTACTCTCAGTGGGAGAAAGTAATTCCTTTAAGGCAGAAGGAGTATGTTATCAAGGGGAAAAGCATGCTGGGTTACCATGAAACAACATATGTTCCCAATAAGGGAGTATTTGAGAAGGGATTCTGATATTCAAAGTGGTCACGATGATCTATGCATGTGAGAGCCGGACAATGAATAAGGAAGACTACAGGAGAATTTATGCATCTGAATTGTGGTGTTGGTGAAGAACATTGAGCATACCCTGGACTGCTAGAACAACAAACAAATTTGTCTTGGAGGAAGTACAGATGCAATGCTCCTTAGAAGTGAGAATGACCAGACTTCAAAGTTTGGTCATGTCAGAAGGGACCAGGCCATGGGGAAGGATGTCATGCTTGGTAAAGTAGAGGGTCAGCAAAAAGGGAGAAGAGCCTCAGTGAGATGGACTGACACAGTGGCTGTGACAATGGAGTCAAGCATGGCAACAATTCTGAGAATGGTGCAGGTCCAGGTCGTGTCTCGTTCTGTTGCACATAAGGTCACTAGGAGTTGAGATGACTCAATGGCACCTAATAGCAACAACAACCAGTGATCCCTTTCTCATCCCTAACTTTTTCATCCACTGCTGGAGCTCCTAATGCTATTGCCAAGGCTGGGTATCGCTACCAAAGCCCTACTGTCTACCTCTACCTTCTAGACCCTGCAGTTACAAAGAGGTAATTGTCCCATGGAAGCCAGAAGAATTTCCAGACTGGCTTTAAGGAGAGGTAAGTGGGCTAATGAGTCCCTATGGTCAACCCCATCTCTCATTACTATATACCTCCTTCTCTCATAGAAACAGTGTAGGAGATGACATTTAAATTCTTACATTAAACAAGCTTTTGTAGGTTGGCTTGAGATCCTAGTCACTAAGTGTTACTAGTTTCCAAGCAACCTTCCTTTCTATTTCTCTCCCTTTTTATACAAACATTTATTGAATGACAGTCATTGGAAACAAAAATAGATAGTCCTTTTCTTCGTGGAACTTACATTCTAGTGGAAGAAAACAGATGTGAAACAAATAAGCACACCACTAAATAAGTATTTGCAAATTCATTCAGTGCTGCACATAATAAGTAGAGTGTGCCATCCGAAATTGGAGAAATAGAAAAAGACTTCTTTGAGGAAGTGACATGTAAACTGAAGACCTGAACGATGGGAGGTAGCATCCAGACAAAGTACCTCTCAGATTTCCCTCTCATGGCGAAAAGATCATGGTGTCTTGTAGTTTTCAACCATGGATGATATTTAGGTGTGGGTGTACATGGGCATATTGTTGCTTGGTCACAGTGATTCAGGGTGTTGATCCTGGTGCAAATCATGCATCATATCACCTTATATGCATGTGAAAGCTGGGCAATAACAAAGGAAGACAAGAAAAAAATGATGCATTTGAATTGTGGTGCTGGTGAAGAATATTGAATATACTGTGGACTGCCAGGAGAAGGAACAAATAGTCTTAGGAGAAAGATGATCAGAATACTCCTCAGAAGCAAGAATGGCAAGACTCTGGCTCACTTACTTTGTACACATCATCAGGAAAGGCCAATCAATAGAAAAGGACATCATATTTTTGGTAAAGTAGAGGGTCAACAAAAATGAGAGAAACCCTCAGTGAGATGGACTCAAACAATAGCCGTAACAATGGGCTTAAAAATCCCAACAACCATACAGCTGTTACAGGTCCTGGCAAGGATTTGTTGTTATACATAAGGTGCTCATGAGCCAAAGCTGACTCCACAGCAACTAACACTAACAACTGAAATTTGGTGGCCAGAGGCAGTGATGCTAAGTGATTGCAAAATGCAGGATGGTCCTACACAGTGAAGAACTGTCCTGCTCACAGTGCCAACAGAATCTTCAGCTGAGAAACCCTGTAGACTGAGGTTATCTAACTTCCTCTGAAGGAAAGCTGCTCTTTAGGGATGATTGCTCTAAAAATCCTGAGATGGAACACAGTTGGCACAGCCTGAGTCCATTGCACATCCCTGAATTAAGTACAGTGACTGGGGATGGGATGGGGACTCAAAGGGGGGAAGGGGTGAATCTCTCAAAGAAAATTGAGGTGTTATTTCTAGAAGAAGGGGAACTGCTGCCAGGCAGGCAAAAGAGGCAGATAACTATTGAATGAGTGAGGAGGTAGTGGTGCAAGATGACAAAAGCTGGGTAAGCAGAGGCTAGATCAGGGTCTTTGGCAAAGATTTTAGACTTCTCTTAAGTGCCCTTGGAAACCACTGAAAAAAATTTAAGCAGGATCATACAGTGACACAAACCTATGCCTTGTACATTTTGGTTTTATGGTCATCATGCCCAGACCTTCTTCCAGGGAAGAAGCACTGTACCTCCTCTGCCTATCTCACCTTCTTCTTTCTTTTATGATTTTATGTGTAGATTCCTTTACCTGGAGGTAAAGGACAAAGGAAGAATTGTGCTCTGGGAAAGTACTCTTCTTCCATTGACCTCTATCAAGTATGGTTTTATGAACTACATCACATTTCAGAATTTGCTTCCTGTTCTGGAGACAACACTTGGAATTGAGCAAATGTTCTTATCCTAGGAAGTCATCAGTTTAATCCAATTAACTGCCTAGTGGAAAATCTCTCTCCATCCCAGCAATGCTTATGCCATTATGGCCAAGTCCAGGGCATTGCCAACATTTCTGCAAATTTCATTAGTAGTGGCTGTTTCCGTCTTCTTCTAGGACATTAATGAATTTGTTAAATGAGGCCAGTTCCGACATCGGCCTCAGACATGACCCAGTGGACCCTTTGCTTCCAAACAGACATAGTTCCCATTTATCCCTGATTATGCAGTGTTTTCACCTTGCCAGCATTCCATTTAGAGGAGAGCATTCAAAAACAGACCAATTTTAATCTGGAACACAACTTTTATGGAAGTCGTTGTCAAATGCATCACTACCACCCACATAAAGTCACTGCATTTCTGTCACCTGCTCATTCTTCCATTTGTCTCTTTTACTCTTCCTCCTATTACTGCTGTTCTCCTAAGAGGCTTTATGATTTTAGAAATCATCTCTTTTCCTTTTGAAAACTACCATCTTTATGTGTTTGCCATTCTGCTTTCTCTATTACCCAATTCTAATTATATTATCTTTATTAATTAGGGGTTAGCATATCTGAATTATAACTGCTGTAATCAATTTGCACTAGATGGGAAAGAAAAAAAAAAAAACTTTCAAAGCAGGCTAGGTGTTTCATAATTTCATTTGAAAAAAAGTAAGAAGTGGTAAGAGTTAGTCAAGGCTAACAGTAGTATGATAATTCTACAAGTAATCATTTCTTTCTTCCAACCACCCTATGAAAAGAGATTGTTACTTCCATTTTACAGATGAGAAAACTGAGGCTAAAGAGAAATGCCTTCCAACTTTACATGATTAATGCACACACAAATGTCATAAATTGTTTTCTAATTTGTGCCAGATATCCGAAGAGCTATTTTCAAATTCTTTCTAGAAAATAAATGGCTTTACTCTTACCTGATTTCTTTCATCTCACTCTGTCCAGTGTTATAAGAATGACAATAACTTACCAACCACATGCAGGCATTGTGCTGTGAACTTTGCATACATTACTTCATTAATCTACACTTCACTGTGCAAGACAGCCCAAGGCTCAGAGAAGTGAAAGGAATTTTCCCAAAATCGTACTTCTAGGAAGACATAGAGCAAGGATTTGTAGCCAAGTCAGTTTGATTCCAGAGCTGCCCACCTCAATTTAGATCATGAAAGACAACATAAGTCAAATGTTAGGTTAAGCTACACTCTGCTTAAATTGTTCTTAGTAGAAAGTGATTTAAAAATCCCTTTTATTGACCTACTAATTTTGTTTATCCTTTGAACTCCCTTACATTTGAAGTTTGTTGTAGAAGAGAGATGTGAACTCGAATTTCTGCTCTGCAGCTAACTAACTGTATGACTTTAGGAAACTCATCAACTTTTCAGTTGCAATTTCCTCATCTCAAAATGATTCATTATATTACTTAGCTCATATGGTTGACTTGAGTATTAAATGATATAACGTATGAACAAGTGGTTAATATTGCCTTATGCTAAACCAAAAAAAAAAAAAAAACAAAACAAAACCCCAAACCCACTGCCATCAAGTTGATTCTGACTCATAGTGACCCCTTAGAACAGAATGGAACTGACTTCATTTTTATACAGTTTCAAGGCTGTAAATCACTAATGAAGCAGACTGCCTCATCTTTCTCCCATGGAGTGGTTGATGGGTTCAAACTGCTAATCTTCTGGTTACCAGCGGAATGCTTTAACAACTACACCCCAAACACAGAGCATAAAAAGAGACCCATAGAGGAATTTTTTGCTAGAAAATTAGCTACAGACATATTCTATATCAGTTAGGACTAGATATCGGTGATATGATAGAATAATCAAGACAACATTATAGTAAGCACACAGGGTTTATTCTCTTACCTGTAAGAAGTCCAGAGGCAGGCAGTACATAACTGCTGTGGAAGCATCATACAGTCATCCAGACTCAAATTTTGTCTACTTTTCTTCTTATTATTTATTTATTTAGCCCCAATATCTCTAACGAATAGCTGATCTTTGAAGTAACCTCATGGTCCAAGGTGGCTGCTGGAGCTCCAGCCATCATGTCCATGTTCCAGACAGTAGGAAAGAGGAAGAATAGAGAACAGAAAAGGCACAGCTCTCAGCTTTAAGGAGCCTTCCTGGGAATCCTACATCACACTTCCACTTCCACTTCTTTTGTTAGACTTTAGGTACAGACTGCTTTACCTAAGTCTAAGAGAGGCTGGGAAATGTCTTTTTATTAGTCTAATTTCCACCACAATTAGAGTTCTGTTATAAGAAAGAAAGGGATGTTGGAATACTAATTTATAGTTTGGTAGCATAGTGGCTAAGACACTTGCCTGCTAACCAGACGGCTGGCGGTTCAAACCCACCAGCCACTCCTCGGAAGGAAGGTTGGGCAATCCTACTTCCGTAGTGATACTGCCTCGGAAACCCAAGGAGGGGTCGCTATGAGTCGGGTTTGACTTGACGGCACATAACAACAACAACAACAACCTCAGAGGCAAGAAATTAGTGCTGACTGGTGTTTAAGAGCTCTGCTGGCATAGTGCATAGGCATTTGACTCCTAACCAGAGGGTGGCAGTTCAAACCTACCAGCCATTCCTCAGAAGGAAGATTGAGCTACTGCCTTGGAAACTCAAGGAGGGGTCGCTATGAGTTGGAGTTGACTTGTCAGCAGTGACTGGTGTTTTGGAGCTGCTGTCTTCCTTATGTTCCAGGATTGCTTCCGAGGCTGAATAAAGTCTGAGGGAAGTAGAGAGCCAAAGATTTCTGTTTATATGCTTAAAATATTAGGATTCCAAGTAGGGTTTCATTTGCTAAAAGGATTCTGCTGCCCAAAATAAGTCTGCAACTCATTGTTTTAACGTGCTGATAAAGAAAAAAAAAAAAATTGTCTTAGAGATAGGCCTGGCTGTCCCATCCTCCCATCCTGGACTATAGCCCTGGCTACTCCCTCAAGATGTGTCTTTAGCCTAGTGAATAGCTTCAGTCTCTCAGTCAGAGCCAAAACAAAATTGAAGGGAGAAACACTATAAAAAGGAATGGGAAGTAGATATACTTGGAAATAGGGAAACATGAGGTAACAAAAAAGTTACCTGTGTACATGTACCAACTAGAGAGGCCATCACCTTGAGTTGTCACAGTGTGCTTTGGAAGTCCCATGAGGAAGGGGTGAAATCTTTGGGCCTTTTCCCATTGTACCAATGGCTGTACAGAACTCACGTTTGATGTTGCATCAGAACTCGTGTTTTCATTACATTGGATTTAATCGTGTGGCAGCCCAATTGCCTTATTTTGATCAGTGATCACACTGACCTTTCCAGCCATATTTTCCACCACTTGAAAAAGCACAAGTCTTGGCTTTTCTGAGATAGTTTTGAATTAAACTTTTCTGTTTTAGCAGATTCATAAGAACATGTGTGCTTGTCAGATTCTGTGTTCTGATTTCTGGTACTCGACGCTCTGCCAAAGGATTGATTCACTCTTTCCCATGTGTCTCCAGGCCTAACACATCAGTAGATGTTTGATAAATGTTTGTTGACTAGGATGGCTGCTAATCATGCAATGCAATTGAGTTTCAAAACACACTGGTCTTCACTCTGTCTTCAGAATCTGTGTGGTAAAATCACCTTAAAATGAAGCCAAGTTTTTTCTTCAGTAGAAAAAGCCCTTGGAAGGATCCAGGATGGAGCCTCCAGATGCTGATTTCCTTTCCAAAGAGAGCAGGCTCTGAGGAGCACTCAGGAGTGGAATCCTGCAGGGAGCACTTGCTGATAGAAGGCTTGCCCTGAGTGTAGTTCTGGTTGTCCCATCCTCTCATCCTGGACAAAAGCCATGAGGGATCTGAAGCCTTGACCTTCCAACATCCCTCCCTCAAGATATCTCTTTAGCCAATCCATTCAGTCAGATTCCTGACATAGTGAAAGAAGCCACTGTAGCAGTCCTCCTTACAAAAACCTTGCTTTTTGTAACCCTTCCTCAGTAGGGCCTGCTTTCCAGAGGTTTTGTGCAAGTTCTCTTTTTCTGACTTCTCTAGTAAGTACCAAAACTCTCTGCACTCTGTCATCATCTTTCTTGTCTCTCTTGCCACCAGTCCCTGAGAAATAGGGGAGTTAGGATTGGCTGACTTCAGGGAGAAATGGTTCCTAGCAGCCCCAGTGAGAAAATACAGTATGTATTCTCACAGAATCACTTTTAGAAGGAACACAAGGCTCTGAAGAATTCCTTCAAGCCTACTGTCATCTCTAACCACTATTTCTCTGGGGAATGTATTCTGAGTTGTACAGTACCACCTGCCCAAACATTTTTGAAACACAAAGGGTTCACAAGTCAAGGACAGCATGTGTGCCTAAAACACCATGTTGTAGTGAAGGTCAAACATTAAAATGAGTGTTGGAAGAATATTCCTTTTCCTATGGGCACAAGCTATTCTTTAGCTCAATTCTAAAGGCTTAGTTCTGCATAGCAGTGCTTCTTGACATGATTTTGCCCCAGAACCACCTGGGAAGCTTGTTAAAAGTGGAATCTTGGGCCTCACCCTAGAATAGTCTGATTCAGAGGGACTGGTGTAAGAACCACACATCTGCATTTTTGACAAGTTCTTCAGGTGGTTCAGAGGCAACCACTGGCTAATGGATTTCTGTACATGAAGAGAGCATCTCTGAATAAGGGAAGCAGTGAGCATACATTTCACAATATTATGGAAGAACATTGGCTCTGGATCACATCACTAGGTCCAAATGCTAATGCAGTTAGTACTCATGGGGTATGCTTGGTCAAATCAGTGGACATTGTGGAATAATGGAAACCTTGAAGAGGTGAAACTATTAAACTAATTATGGTTGCCCAGGCCTTGAGGCCACTCCCCAAAGGGCAATATAGATCCAACAGAGGTGAGCTAGAATGGAGAAGAGGCAGAAGTTTTGCGAGGAACTTTGGGGAAGATAGACATTGAGGACATTCATGGGGCTGTGTGAGGATTCTGGCAGGAGGGATGGATAGAAAGACGTTTCTGTTGTAGGTGTTGCAATGTTACCTGTCCTTTTTGACCATATCTCCCAAGACTTCACCAAAGACCTACACAACATTTCAATGTTTAGTCTGAATTTGTATTCATTTTGCATGTGACACTATGCTGACACAGGCAGCCCAGTTTTATTCAGGTTACAGTGAAATACTGCGCTTGCTGAATTGTTGTGAAGATTTGGGCTATCCTATTTTAAATACCTGACAAATAGTAGATGCTCACAAAAATTATAATCATTGGTGCTCCAGATATTACATTAGGCATAGCAGATGAAGAAAGAATTCATGGTTTGAGTCAGTTAACTTTTAACATAAGTTATGTGGTTCAGAAAATCTTACATATGATATAGATATTGCCAGATATCTGATTGCATAAGCTTCAAACAAGTCTATAAGAATTCCAAAACCAAACCAAACCCCTTGCCATTGAATCAGTTCCAACTGATAGTGACCCTATAGAGCATAGCAGAACTGTCCTGTAGGGTTTACAAGGCTGTAAATCTTTATAGAAACAGACAGACACATCTTTCTCCTGCAGAGCAGCTGGCAAGTTCAAACCGCCGACCTTTTAGTTAGCAACTAAGTGCTTACCACTGCAACAAAAGCATGTCTTCTGTGAGGATTAAAAAAAAACAAACTCATTGCCATTATGTCGGATTTGACTGATAGCGACCCCTACCTTGGGTTTCTGAGGCAGTATCACTACAGAAGTAAATTGCCCCATCTTCCTTCTGAGGAGTGAGGAGCAGCTGATAGATTTGAACCTCCAGCCTTCAGATTAGCAGTCAAATGCCTTAGGCATAGGTTACCAGTGCTCCTTCTATGAGCATTAGAAGCATGTATTTAAGATTCAAGAGTGTCTGAGCTGGAAAGGACCCGCAAGAGCATCAGTTTCATTTCTCATCTTTTACTGATGGCTAATCATCTTTTACTGAGGCCTTCAGAAGGGAAAGACTTACAACTGCCGATAAATTGCTAATATTTTATTAAGTATTTAAAGATATGGTCATAATATATAGGGCATTTCTAGAAATTATTACAACATAAACCCATCTTAATAAAGTATAAAACATAAAATATCAGTGTTAAAATTTGGCAAGGATCATCTCGATCGAATTGTTTATTTTACTAAGGAGGAACCTGGGGGTGTGTTTTATTTTGTTTTCTGCTGAGTCATAGCCTGCAGGTGCGTGCCCGCATCTCAGGTATTTGGGGGTAGGGTTGATAAATGAGAGTACTACAGTTGTGAACTTTTTTCTTTTTTCAGTACAGTGCTGATAAACTATTGCTCAAATCTATTCCCTTTCATCTCTCTCTCTCTCTTTAATATTTTATTGTACTTTAGGTGAAAGTTTACACAATAAATTGATTTCCACTTAACAATTCTTATACAAACTGTTCTATGTCATTGGTTATGATTTTCACAGTGTGCCAACATCCTCATTATTTCCATT
>NW_006921631.1:8445385-8446572 GCF_000298275.1 Orycteropus afer afer | reverse complement strand
GAATTTGAATTTGAATTTGAATTCTGTTCTACGTTTTTCTCTTATTCTATTTAGGATCTTCTATTGTGTCCCTGGGAGCTCTGGTAACGTACATGACTTGACTGCTAACCAGAAGGCTGGCGGTTCAAACCCATCAGCCAATCTTTGGAAAGAAGGTTGGGCAATCTACTTCCCTAGTGACATCGCCTTGGAAACCCAAGGAGGGGTCGCTATGAGTTGGGTCCAACTCGAAAGCACATAACAGCAACACAACATTGTGTCCCTAAGGAGCTCTGGTTCCATAATGAGTAAGGCATTTGGCTGCTAACCAGAAGGTCAGTGGTTCAAATCCACCAGCTGTTCCACAGGCAGAAGATGAGGTAATCTGCTTCTGTAAAGATTTACAGCTTTAGAAACCCAGTGGGGGTCACTATGAGCTGGAATTGACTCAATGGCAATGGGTTTATTGTGTCCCTTGTCAGAATAGTTGGTAGGGGTAGCTGGGTACCATTTAGTAGTTCTTCTGGTCTCAGGTTAAAAGAGGTTGTGGTTCATGTGGGCTATTAGTTCTGTGGACTAGTTTGTTCTTTGGTCTTTGGTTTCCTTTATTCTCTTTGGCTCCAGATGAGTAGATACCAATAGTATCTTGGTTTTATTTGGCCACGTAGATACAACTCAACTAGAATAAAGAAAGGAGAAAAATGTCCATAAGGGGATATACATGTTTACATGTATGTATAAGTTAGAATGCATTAGGATGCAAGTGACAATGCTAATGACTTAAACAATAAAGATATACAATTATTCCATGTAGCAAGAAGTCTGGAGTTGGATGATTCCAAGCTTGGTGTGATGGCTCATTCTGTCCTTAGAGACCTAAGCTTTTTAAAATATTTCTGCTCTACCATCATCACCATGTTGGGTTTTTATACATAGGCTACCAAGCTTAAAATTGTTGCCTCAACTCCAAGCATCACAATTTACATACTAGCATTCAAAGGAGGGAAAATGTCGAGGTTATTTTACCATATCTCTGTTTATCGTGGACCAAAAGCTTCCCCAGACACTACCAGCAGATTTTTTTCCAGGTCCACTGGCTAGATCTGTTTTCTTTTTATTTATTTATTTGTTTGTTTATTTATTGTGATTTGGGTGAAGATTTACAGAGCAAATTCACTTTCCATACAGCAGTTCACATATACTTTGTC
>NW_006921631.1:8442981-8445285 GCF_000298275.1 Orycteropus afer afer | reverse complement strand
CCAGGATTATCTTCTGTGTCTGTGTTAATTGGTTTCCCTTTTCTTTGTTGAAGAGGGTCTGTGCAGTCTTTCTGCCTAGTCTGCCATCTTGCCAGAACCCTAGATCTGTTTTCTATGTCTAGCTAGTCCCAAGCCATGTCCAGCACAGAGAAGTGGGATCGTCAGACATGGCTTAGACCAATCATGTTTAATCTACCTGAGATGTTATTTCTCAAGCAAATTTGAAATTTCATATACTTATGAAGAAGTTAGGAATAGATGTTGTTGTGAGGTGCTGTTGAGTTGGCTCTGACTCATAGTGGCTCTATGTACAACAGAATGTACATAGAGCTGTGGTCCTATGTCAGCTTCAAAACTCTTGCTGCCCCTGAGCCCATCGGTGTAGCAGCTGTGTCAATCCATCTCATGGAAGGCCTTCCCCTTTTTTGCTGACCTTCCACTTTACCAAGCATGATATCCTTCTCCAGGGAATGATCCCTTCTGATAACATGACCAAAGTAGGTGAGATGAAGTTTGGCCATTCTCATTTCCAAGGAGGGTTCTGGCTGCACTTCTTCCAGGACAAATATATTAATTCTTCTGGCTGTCCATGGTACTTTCAGTATTCTTCAACAACACAACAGTGAAGAAGCATCAACTCTCCTTCGGTCTTCCTTATTCATTATCTAGTTTCCACATGCATATGAAGTGACTGAAAATACCATGGCTTGGGTTCAGAGCACTTAGTCTTCAAACATCTTTGCTCTTCAGCACTTTAAAGTGGTCTTTTGTAGCAGATTTGCCCAGTGCAGTATGTTGTCTCATTTCTTGACTGCTCTTCCATTGGTGTTGACTGTGGATCCAAGTAATATAAAATCTTTGACAACTTCAATCTTTTCTCCATTTATCATGATGCTGCTTACTGGTCCAGTTGTGAGGATTTTTGTTTTCTTTATGTTGAGGTGTAATCCATACTGCAGACTGTAACCTTTAATCTTCATCAGTAAGTGCTTCAACTCATCTTCACTTTTGCAAGCAAGGCTGTGTAATCTGCATATCACAGGTTGTTAATGAGTCTTCCTCCAATCCTGATGCTGCTTTCTTTTTCATATATAGCTTCTCATATTATTTGATCAACATACATACAGAGTGAATAAGTATGGTGAAAGGATATACCTCTAATGCACTTCCTTCCTGATTTTAAAACATTCTGTATTCCCTTGTTCTGTTTGAATGACAGCTTCCTGGGCTATATATAGGTTCCTCATGAGCACAGTTAAGTGTTCTCGAGTTCCCATTCTTCACAATGCTATCCATAATTTGTTATGATCCACACAATCAAATGCTTTGCATAGTCAATAAAACACAGATAAACATATTTCTGGTATTCTTTGGTTTCAGCCAAGATCCATCTGACATCAGCAATGATATACCTCATTCCACATCCTTTTCTGAATCCAGCCTACATTTCTGGAAGTTGCTTGTGAACATACTGCTGTGACCATTTTCAAATTATCTTCAGCAAGATTTTCATTGTGTATGATATTAATTATATTGTTTGATAATTTCCACATTCTGTTGGATCACTTTTCTCTGGAATGGGTACAAAGATGGATTGCTTCCATTGGTTGGCCAGGTAATTTGTCTTCCAAACATCCTGGCATAAATGAATAAGTCCCTCCAGAGCTTCATCCGTTTGTTGAAACATCTCAATGGGTATTCCTTCAATTCCTGGAGCATCATTTTTGCCAATCCTTCAGGGCAGCTTGGACTACTTCTAGCAATACTATTGGTTTTTAATTATATGCTAACCCCTGAAATGGCTGAACATCAACCAATTCCTTTTGGTGTAGTGATTCTGTGTATTCCTTCCATCTTCTTTTGCTGCTTCCTGCATTGTTTAATATTTTGTCCATAGAATCCTTCATTATTGTAATTGGAGGCTTGCATTTTTTTTTTTCCCAGTTCTTTCAGCTTGAGAAATGCTGAGAGTATTCTTTCCTTTTGTTTTTCTGACTCAGGTCTTTGCACATTTCATTGTAATACTTTACATTGTCTTCTCTAGTCACTCTTTGAAATCTTCTGTTCCTGTCTTTTAGTTCATCATTTCTTCCATTTGCTTTGGTTACTCTATGTTCAAGAGCAAGTTTCAGAGTCTCTTCTGGCATCTATTTTGTTTTTTCTTCCTTTTCTATCTTTTAGTGACTTTTTGCTTTCTTTATGGAAGTTGTTCTTGATGTCATCCCACAATTCATCTGGTTTTCAGTCATTGGTGTTCAGTGCATTAAATCTACTCTTCAGGTGGTCTCTAAATTCAGGTGGGAT
>NW_006921631.1:8435657-8442291 GCF_000298275.1 Orycteropus afer afer | reverse complement strand
ATTTGAATAATAGTAGTATTGACTAGTCTTCCTTGTAGGCATATGGATATTATCCTATCACAGACAGTATTGTATTTCAGGATAGCTCTTCAAGTGTTCTTTTTAATGATGAATGTGTTGCCATTCCTCTTCAATTTGTCATTTCCTGCAGAGAAGACCATGTGATTGTCTGATTCAAAATGGCCAATACCAGTCTATTTCAGCTCACTAATGCTGACAATATCAATCTTTATGTGTTCCATTTCATCTTTGACAACTTCCAATTTTCATAGTTTCATACTTCCTGCATTCCACATTCTGATTATTAATGAATATTTGCAGCTTTTTTTTCACATTGAGTCATGCTTCATCAGTAAATGAAGGTCCCAAAAGCTTTACTCCATCCACGTCATTAAGGTTGACTCTACTTTGAGTAGGCAGCTCTTCCCAAATTGTATTGTGAGTGCCTTCCAACCTGAAGGACTCATCACAGAATGTTTCAGGGCTACTCATAAAACTTTCCAGTAGTATATCAGATGGTATTTCACTGTTATTCATAAGGTTTTCAGTGGCCAATTTTTTCAAAGGAAGTGCATGGTCCTGTCCATCTTCTCAGTCTGTCTTAGTCTGGAAGTTCTGCTGAAACCTGTGCATCTTGGGTGACCATGCTGGTATTCAAAATACTGGTGGCATAGCCTCCAGCCTCATAGCAACACACAAGCCACCACAGTATGACAAACTGACAGACAAATGGCAGCAATCCATGTTAACTGTTATTATTTCAGAACCCGTTGGTGTTGTAAGGTTAAACTCTGCATACCTTCATTCAAGTCAAAATTGTATAAAAGACCTTCCTCTATTCCATAAACCTATACATGTGCTTTTCTAAATGTAAAACACCATGTAGATAGATGCCCTCCTTTAAAGGGTCCTCATATTTTAGCTCAAGAAGTATAGGCAAAATGTTGCTGGTGCTTCATTCTGATTTTCAGGCTGCTTTAGAGTGAATCCTAGTTAATCAGCTTGCTCAGCTCCAGAATCCATTTATTTGATCTCAAATTGGATGTTTGCCTCTCAGGTTCAAACCAAAACAACAATGTAATTTACCTTATCTGCTTTACATTTCTGGCTCTTAGAGAGTAGACTTGGCAAGCACCTCATCTCCCAGGACACCAGAGCACACAGCCCAATGATCTTTCCTTCCCAGGCCCAGGAAGCCAAGTTGATCTGGAAAATTTGGAAATTTTCAAAAGACTAACAACTCAAAGCTTCAATTCAGCTTATTGAGGTACTGAGGGAGAATATATTTGTCTGCAATCCACTCATCAAGTTATAAATGTGTCTGACAGGAAGTGAGGCTGGGTCTAAGAAAAAGGATCATCATTGTTACTATTCCTTTCAAGACAGGAAGTGAATGGATCTGTTCAACGTCCTCTTGCCCATGGTGCCCTTGATGAGCTCTGGCATAATAGCTTGCCTGGATTTTATTGCTACCCTTAGAGAGGGTAGACTCTTACCCAAAGAGTTTCTCTGAGAGGTTTATAAACAAACAATATGGTCTCTGTGAGGAATTCAGTCGATTCAAAATGATGGTTCAAAGGTAGGTGTTTCCTCTGCAGTGGTCTTCAGATAATAAACTTCAAACATCTGGCTTCTGATTGTGGGAAAAAAGGAAAACCTGCCACTCTTTACATGCAAAGACCACTGCAAATTCTCCCAGGTCTTACACAGAAGTGTTTTTACTGACCTTAGAAAAGGTCACCAAACCAGTAAACCTGGATTTTGGATGATCATCTTGGAAATTGGGAAAACTCAGTAAATATTTTTTCATACTCTAGGAATTTTTTCCTTGATTTCCCCTCTTGTTATTTTCCATTTTGTTACTTTTTGTTGGACTGAAAAAGTTTCTTTTTTTCCATCTTCCCTCTTTTATCTCTGCTAGTTGGGAAACTGGTCTTTAGACTATGAATTATATCCCTATCCTTTTACTAGCTACTGATAAATGTTTTAAATATATGCTTACCTATAAATTTTTCTAACAAGGCCTAAAGTTATCTGACATCTCTAACCTTTTTCTGAACAAGAATTCATCTTCTGAAGTGAATTCATCTTCTCATTATCAATTGTGTTAGCTATTTATCTCATGTATTTTCTACACATACTTTAGAAATTTTGTTTACAGCCTTACTTTACATGGAAGTTTCTTTTTCCCTCTCATTTTCTCTCTCTCCCTTCCTCACTGCCAGACACTCCTTTCTAACTAGCTGTTTTACAGTTGTCTCCACCCAGCCTCCTCCATCAATCATTGTCCCTTCCCCTCACCACCCCACCCCTGGGCCATGTGGGTTGGTGGATTAAGCTTCCTCTCCACTTGGATACTGGGACCATCACAAGGATACTGGGGCCATGACAGGTATAGTCACTAATCCAGCAGGTGACTGGGGCCTTGTTTTGTTGTAGCACTGTTTTACTCATTGTTGTTGTTGTTGTTGTTATGTGCCGTCGAGTCGGCCCCGACTCATAGCGACCCCTCCTTGGGTCCCTCAAATCACAGAGCTTTATATAAGTTTTGACCCCAAGCAGCAGTTTGTTGTAGCTTTTTCCAGCTTCTTTTCGAGAGTGGTAGAGCCTAAGGTAAGAATCTGGTAGCATAGTGCCTAAGGCACTTGACTGTTAACCAGAAGGCTGGCCGTTCAAACCCACCAGCCACTCCTCAGAAGGAAGATGGAGCAATCTACTTCCATAGTGGTACTGCCTCAGAAACCCAAGGAGTGGTCACTATGAGTCGGGTCCAACTCAACAGCACATTACAACAACAACAGAGCCTAAGGTCAAGCTATGACCTAGGTCTCAGTTGTCCTGCTTCATAGGAGGAAACTTACATCTTAGGAATAGACATTCTGATTGCCTCAGCCTCCTTCTGGATCTTGAACCTGATGGCTGGGTTGCAGCCCCATTTACCACCTCAGGTTTAAGTTTGTCTCTAGCACGAGGACTTATGCATTTTGTTTATAAATGGGCTGTGTCACATAAATTCTCTCTCTCTTTCTCTTAATCTGTTCTTGCTGTGTGATGGTGATTGTAATGGTGATGACAACATGAGCTTACAGTGTCATCCTTACTAGACATTCTTGATTTGTAATGGAAGAACTACACAATCCATCTGCCTCACTCTACTATAGGAAACAGCCTGCCAGCCTGCTATGGATTGTAGCAGGGCCAGCTTCCTGCTTTTGGTCTTCTCTACTGATACAGTGGTTCTACTCAAATTCCCTCAGAGTCCAGGCATGCAGGAGTGGATGGACAATAGCTAATCACAGAACTCCCCATCTAAAGCTTCTACTTATCACCAGCTTGACATGGAGGAAGAAGAAAACTGTATTGTGGGAATGTTCAGTTTTTGAAGAGAAAGAACTTTGAACAAACAAAAAAAAATATTTTTAATACTCAGAGAATCTACACTCACTCCTCATTTATTGACATAGTTAGTTTCCAAAGACCAGATCATTATGTGAAAATCAGCATCATGTGAAAATAGAGGAGGAACACCTCATCTCATCCCCTCAGCTGCACTGTGAATGACCCACCAGGCTTCTGCTGACGTCATCTGCCACCTCCCCCTTACCCCCATAACATCAGGAGAGCTTGGCTCTCACCACTGCCTGCAGGGGAGGGCCGCCCAGTCTTCAAAGCCAGAGAGACCCAAGCACCACCCCATCCCCACCCCCACCCCCATCACCAGTTTCCCCTCATACTCCTGCCCTCACTGTATTTTTAGGATGGATGGCCTTGGCTCATTCCCTCAACGACCCCAAAATGCCCTTGGTGGCTTTGTTGGAGACAGGGGACTCACTGTGGGCAGGTGGGAGAGTCTGTGTGCCATAGGGTGGATGGATGCTGCCTGCTTTCCCCTCCTACAGGCCCCTGGCCTGAGCATTCACTGACTCTTATTGGCAACCCCGATCCCCTCAGCCCCCATGTTCCCATGAGAATATATAATCCAGAGCTTCCTCTGAGATTGTGATGGCCATGCCTGGCCTCTAACCCTTGACCTTAAGCTGCCACCTGCCACTGGCCACTTACTTGCTGATCTCACCCCTGACTAGATAGCCTACCCTACCCTCATATGTATCCACCCAGGAAGATTATTGAGATTGTATAAGGGTCTACAAAGGTACCACTCAGCTTACATGGGGTCCTGTGGGCCTGGGCACCAAAGTTCCCCATCTCAGCACTCCTTCTGACCATGGCCTGTCCTGTCCCTGTTGCACCTTGGGACTGGGAGCTGAGGCTAGACCCTGAGATCTCATTTCCTCCTGAGCTCCAAGGGCATTCCATTTTCAGGACACTGGCTGCCACTGCCTCAGCCTCCTGGGGATACCCAAGACTGGACATCCCATCCCTGCTAGCCCCACTCCAGCTCCCTCTCCACTCTCAGTGGCTTGGGGTGAAATACCAAGCAATATGAGCTTCCTTTTTACATGCACAGAGGCTCTTCTGGTCAAGGACCCTGTCAGGGACCTCAGTGTTTGTTACTGCTAGTTGTGCATCACTAGTGTGCACTAGGAGCTCTGGTAGCATACTGGCTAAAGCACTTGACTGCTAACCAGACGGCTGGCGGTTCAAACCCACCAGCCACTCCTCGGAAGGAAGGTTGGGCAATCCTACTTCCGTAGTGATACTGCCTCGGAAACCCAAGGAGGGGTCGCTATGAGTCGGGGCCGACTCGACGGCACATAACAACAACAACAACAAGTGTTCAAAGCAGTCAGTAGGTTTTTTACTATTGTCATAAAAGTGAAATGTTGGATAATAAGGTAATTGATAAGTAAGAAGTAGGTATATTTGGACTTCTAGCTGAAATATTCTAAACTTTAAACATTGGCCAAAAATCCTGTGTGGGCCAAAGAGAACATATGTGATGATCAGTGTGGTCTATGCACTATCCAATTGTGATCTGTCATCTAATGTCTTTGTTGCTGTCTTCACCTACCCCAGTCACATCTGGACTTCCAGAGGCTTGGTGCTCACCTCTCAGGATAAAATGTTGTTTTAAGTGCCACACAGTCTTTTTGGAAGAAGGCAAGTATAAATTATAAATTAAATGTTCTCTTTGTTTTTCACCATTGACAAGAGTCTATATGTTCCACCCTGCACACAGAACACTGTAATCAGAGATGATGTGAGAGGAAGTACATTCACTATGAAAACTGTAAGGCCACTGAGCATCAAGCTTATAGTTAGGCAGTCTTTCATTTGAGTCCTGGTTCCTCTGTTTACTAGAGCTTTGACTTTGGGCAAATTACTTAACCTTTCTGAGTCTCACTTTCCTCATCTACAATGTGTGGAAAACAATAACTCCTTCATGTAGCAGCATTGTGGGGTTAAATGAGATAATACACATGAAAGTAGAGTGTCTGGCACAGAAAAAGTGCTCATAGTAGTGATTATTATAGCCCAAATACATAATTCTGAAATATTCAACTTACTTGTGGCGAAATGTGATCTGAACTCATATAAAGCTGTGAGGTCATAGTTTATTACAATTATATGTGTGTTGGAGAAGGCTGCCTCACCACCATATTGGTTCATCTCCACCTTCACTTAAGAGATAGCTCTGACAACTTTTCTCACAATTACTGGATGTTCTAGTAATAGCCTAGATTCCAGTATAAAACTAGTGGTGGTGCTGATAACGACAATATCTCTTGCACTGAGGACTATATGTCAGACACTGTGAACACTCACTATACGTGGCCTGCTCCCTTCATCCTCACACCCTCACTCTGATTTGGGTACTACAATGATTACAATTTACAGGTAAAGAGATTGTAGCTTTTGAAAAGTTAAATAATTGAAGGACACATGACTAGTAAGTAGCGGACTAAGAATTTTGACCTCAGCAGATCCGGCAAAGCCTTTGCTCAGTTCTCAAATATAATAGAAGTTTCAAAACAGCAGCACATGACAATCTGTCATCAAACAACTTGGCAAGGTGAAAGAGAGAAGACATACCAATTTGAATGAAATTAGAACAAGGAATAGAAATATAAGAGATAAAACAGAGTAGGGTGTCATTAAGATGTCAGATAGAAGAGCCATGGAAACTGCAATGGTCCGGCAGAGCCTGATAAGGAAGAAAGAAGAGGGCCCCATGAAGCCTGATCAGGATTTGGAGTTTAAGAAGATGATGCAAGGCATTCAGGAGAGGAGATGGCTGAAAAATGTGGGTGTGGAGATGTGCATGGTGAGTTTGGGTAACAGCGAGCAGGTAAATTTGACTAGAGAGATGTTCATGGGGAATTTT
Organism: Orycteropus afer afer; assembly: GCF_000298275.1. Lineage (NCBI taxonomy): Eukaryota > Metazoa > Chordata > Mammalia > Tubulidentata > Orycteropodidae > Orycteropus > Orycteropus afer. Next base: position 8,436,005 of record NW_006921631.1, on the reverse strand, counting down.
TGTTTAAAAAATGTGAGAGATCAGAGATAAAAAAACCAAAATTTTGTTTTACATTCCGTAGCTAATAGGGGGCTAGTGTATGTATTTGAGTGTTAAATGGAATCATATATTATTTTAAGAGGAGTAACCTGGCAACAAGGAGCCCTGGTGGCACAGTTGTAAAGCACTCAGCTGCTAACTGAAGGGGTGGCTGTTCAAACCCACCAGCCATTCTGTAGGAGAAAGAGGTGGCAGTCTCCTTCCTTAAAAACTACAGCCTTAGAAACCCTCTGGGGTAGTTCTACTCTGTCCTATTGGGTTGCTATGAGTTAGAATCCACTTGATGGCAGTAGATTTTTTTTTTTTTTT
>NW_006921631.1:8415708-8417170 GCF_000298275.1 Orycteropus afer afer | reverse complement strand
TGCACAAACAGCAGAAGATAAACTGATGAATGGGACCTTCTTAAAATTAAATTTTTATGTGCTTCCAAAGTCTTCTTTGGAAGAAAGTCAAAAGAGAATCTACAGATTGGGAAAAAATATTCAGCAATGACATATCTGACAAGGGACTTCTCTCTAAAATTTACAGAAAACTCCAACACCTCAACAGCAAAAAGACAAATAATCCAGTTTAAAAATGGGCAGAAGACACCAAAAGAGGATATTCAGGTGCCCAAAAAACATGAAGAAATGCTTGGTCAAATGCCTTAGATACTATTCTACCAGCGCTCTTCATTAGCTATTAAAGAGATGCAAATCAAAACAACGATGAGAGACCATCTTACTCCAGCACTAGTAGCAAAGTTCAACAAGACAGAAAATAACAAATGCTGACGAGGATATGGGGAAATTGGGACTCTCATACTGCTGGTGAGACTGTCAAATGATGCTACCACTGTGGAAAGCAGTATGGTGATTCCTTAAAAAGTTGGAATTAGAAATATCATTTGACCCAGCCATTCCATTACTAGGTATATATCCTAAAGAAATGAGAGCCAGGACAAGAACAGATATATATATGTACACCCATGATCATCACAGCACTATTTACAATAGCCAAAAGATGGAAACAACCTATGTGTCTATCAACTGAAGAATGGATAACCAAACTATGGCACATACACACAATGAGTACTATGCAACCCTAAAGAATAATGTAGAATCTGGAAAACACCGCATAACATGGATGAACTTGGAGACCATTATGCTGAGTGAAGTCAATCACAGAAGGACAAATATTGTATTAGTCTGTTACTCTAAAAGTCAAGGAAAGGTTTCTATATTGAAGGAAATTTTGTTTTTTGGTTACCAGGGGTGGGAGGGGAGGTAAGGGAACACTGTTAGATAAGTAGAGACAAGTATTGATTTTAGTGAAGAGAAGGGCAGTGTACCAAATGTGAGCGATCAGCATGGTGGCATTGAAGAAGAGGAAGACACAGAGTGTGGATGGGAGGTACAGACAGACAACAAAGCTGAACCCTTTCCCACATACCGTACCGTGTTGTCAGTGAAGGCAAATATTGATCTACAGATGGATAGATGGGTAGACAGGTTGAACTTTAGGCATGTCTATACAGGAGGGAGTGTGCCCAAGACCATGTATAGGGTTGGCAGACAATGTTTCTGCAAGTGTATTTGTACGTTCTGTAAGAATTCCCAGGTATATAGTAGAGCCGACAAAGGGCAAAGTTGTTGTTACTTCTTGGACATAGCCAGCTACCCAGAGAAAGCCAGTTGCTAGACTTGTGGGCTCAGGTCCATAGTCACAGGGGACTTCAATCAAGCTCAATTGGCATAACATACTACACAAAACATTGTTCCACATCTTACTTTGGCAAGTAGCGACTGGGATCTTAAAAGCTTGCAAGCAGCCATCTAGATGCAA
>NW_006921631.1:8383621-8415152 GCF_000298275.1 Orycteropus afer afer | reverse complement strand
CATGAGACAAAGTATATGTGAGCTGCTGTATGGAAAGTGAATTTGCTCTGCAAACTTTCACCCAAATCACAATAAAAATGAAAAAAAAAAAATCCAATAAAAAAGAGGAAACTCTCCAAAGAGAATGACTAATTTTTTTTAGGAATTACTTTCCTCTTTTCCTTAAAATAGTGTACAAGAGATTACTAGGTCAGTGAAAATATTCTGCATCATATTGTAATGGTGGATACATGGCATTATGCGTTTGTCAAAACCCATAGAACTGTCCAACACCAAGAGTGAATAGTAATGTAAACTGCGGACTTTAGTTAATAATGTACCAATACTGCTTCATCAACTGTAGCAAGTATACCACTCTAATGCAAGATGTTAATAATAGAGGAAACTCTCTGCGTTTGTGTATGTGTTGGGGGGAGGGGAGGTGGAAGGTATATATGGGACTCTGTACTTTCTGCTCAATTTTTCTGTAAACTTAAAACTGCTCTAAAAAAAATAGTTTATTTTTTAAAAAAATACAGTTCAGTAATCCTAAGCCTCTCACTGTCCCTGGGAGCTGTCAGAGGCTCAGTAGGCAGCAGGGCCTCTGCTTATTGGATCCCTACTCATCTGGGTCCCCAGTTATGTCAAAAGCTATGGTCGGAATGAGGTCCACAAGCACAGGTTTGGCTTTAGCCACTCGGAAGGTGAAGAAGTGCTGGAAGGAGGACCATTGTAGGGTAAAGTCATCCTTTTGGCTGAACTACTGTGCTAAGGTGGGTCTTTTGCCCCCTCAGGCATTTCAGCCAGTAAGACAGAGCTCAGAAAGCTTGCCTGTGGGCAACTGTTGAGCATTAACAAATTCCAGCTTCTAGGGAACTTCTCGGCTCTGAGGGTATTTAGCCAGAGAGCCCAGACTTCTCACAGCTGCAGATTTGCTTCTGCCTCTGAGCAGATTCAAACCCCTGCCATAAATCTCTCCTTTTCTTTTCCACTTCCTGCACACGATCCTTCTCTGATTCTTCCCACATGCCAAATGGACCTGTGTGGAGAGATATGTGGACATGGTTGCCAGATCAAAGCATGCAACCTTTGAAATGAACTAATCCAACCCTCTCATTGTACCATCAGTAGCGATTGACCTATAGTCCCACGGCAGCAAACACAAGAAGAAGGACTTCTCCCCACTTTCTCCACACTTTTAGAGTGGCCATAAGTTAGAATTGACTCCATGGCAACTGAAAACAATAACAAGAATCTGGAAAGATGGATGATACAATGTATGTGAAAATGCCTTGTAAACTGTAAAGTACGAATATACATCAAATGTGTGTGAATTTGTGTACATGTGTGTATGTGTGTATTATAAACAAAACACTCTACTAAATGCTCAACATTTAAGCTCTGAAAATAAACTTAGGTTTAACTCCCAAACTTTATCCTCAACAAACAACTTAACTTGTCTGAGCCCAAGTTTCGTTATTCCCATCCAAAATAGGAATAACAATTGTGTTCAACTCATATGGTTGCTGCCTGGCTTGAAGAGGGCTCTCCACGAGATGTTGTTGTTGTTAGATGCTGTTGAGTCATAGAGATGACTCTGACTCATAGTGACCCTGTGTACAACAGAACAAAACACTTTCTGGCCCTGCGCCATCCACAAAAATCCTTGCTATTCTTGACCCCATCATTGCAGCCACTATGTCAGTCCATCTCATTGAAGGTCTTCCCCTTTTTCACTTACCCTCTACTTTCATTTCTTCATAAATATCTTATTTCTCCATAAATACTATGATATATATAAAGGAATGAAAATTCACTTGCTCAGAATATTCTTTGATATTATATCCAAGTAATAGAAAACTCATTTCTACCCCAGCACAATACAGGGCACATAATGGCAGTCAAAAAAAGTTTGTTAAATCTACCCACAGATGAATTTCTGGGTTTTCTGACAAATTATCAATTTCTGTCAGTGAGTGAAGTCAAGGCAGGTGGCTCAGTGCTGACTAACTAGAATAGGAAGTGTGGGCACTGGGAGAGCGTAAGAGAATCTGCAGGAGAAGCAATATCAGAGACTGACTCACCGTGAAGCAAATAAAGGTCAAATTTCAAGGACCTTGTAAGACCCAGAAAAGAAGCTCCGGTGGCACTGTGGTTAAAGCATTTAGCTGCTAAACAATCAAATTTGGTGGTTGGAACCCACTAGCTGCTCCGCAAGGAGCTCGGGTAGCGTAGTGTCTAAGGCACTTGACTGCTAACCAGAAAGCTGGAGGTTCAAATCCACCAGCCACTCCTCGGAAGGAAGATGGGGCAATCTGCTTCCATAGTGATGTCACCTCAGAAACCCAAGGAGGGGTCGCTACGAGTCGGGGCTGACTTGGAGACAAATAACAACAACAAGCTGCTCTGTGGGAGAAAGATGAGGCGGTCTGCTTCTGTAAAGCCTTGGAAACCCTATGGGACAGTTCTCCTTTGTCCTACAGGGTCGCTATGAGTTGGAATCAACTAGATGGCAGTTGATTTGGTTTGGTTTGGTAGGAGCCAGAAGTTGCTGAGAGCCGTAGAGTGCTCTAAGAGTCCCTGAGTGGTACAAGGGGTTACCATACTTTACTGCTAACCAAAATTTAGTGGTTTGAATCCACTCAGAAGCTCCTCAAAAGAAAGGCCTGGTGATTTCCTTCATAAAAAATCAGCCATTGAGAACTCTGTGGAGCACAGTACTATTCTGATACTCATAGGGTTGCCATGAGTTGGAGATGACTCAATAGCAACTGATTTAGTAGAGTGTCCTACATTGGGAGAGGAAGCAGGATGTACTTGGAAAGCATTACATGTAATCATTTCTGGAAAAGAGGATTCAGGAGAAAGGGACTTGGATCACCATGGAGCCAAGAATTAGTTGTGATTTATTTTCTTACTTTAAATAAATACTCATTTTTATACTTAATTTTATATTCTTTTTCTTAAAGTGTGTTCCTCAGATTACAAGCTTTAAACCTGACTGTGTTCCTGTATGTTTTTCACACGAGAGCAGGCTAATTGGAGTTCTTCTTCAGAGAATGAATGTTCAAGGCCAGACATGGACTTTGGTAGCATGTCCCACCAAATATGAGTTTTGTAGCTTGTAGAGTCAGATAAGACCATGGAAGGCATGGGTTTGGTTGTGGTGAAAGAAAAATTGTCCCAAGCATAGACTGGAACATACTTTTTTTGTAAAACTAAATTTAGAACCTCCTTCTGAGAAGAAATTAGCATTTCTGATAAAATGCTTAACCTATTTTCTGGAAACTATAATGGAATTAAAACTCATTCTGGAAAACTAATCACTCACCCACCCACCCATCCAGCTAACTGTCAGTCAAGAGTCTAGTGACGTTTACCAAGCACTGTCTTTGTATCTAGTCTGATTATCTAACCAATCTCTTTTCCTATAAAATGTCCCTACCAAGAGGAAATCCTTGGATTGGTCTGTTGTTGTTGTTGTTATGTGCCATCGAGTCGGACCTGACTCATAGCGACCACTCCTTGGGTTTCCGAGGTGATATCACTATGGAAATAGATTGCCCAACCTTCCTTCTGAGGATTGGTCTACTGGTACTTTTTTCTTTTGTAGCAAGATTGTAATAAACTGGCTGATACTCATAAACAAATTGTGTCAAACACCCTCTCACTCTCCCACCCTTGTTCATCATCCTTATATTCTCTTAGCAACCCCCATCTACCCTGTGCATTCTTTTGGCAATTTCCCTTTATAGTTTGCCTTGTTAAATGTCTCTATAGTTATCTTCTCTTCTTAGCTGAATAGTAAGTGTTGTCTTAACACAGGTCCTGTTAGATCCTTTCATCTTTCTATCTCTTCCTTGCCTAACTTCCTGACCCCTGATTCCCCCAATTCCTGGCCAGGTCTAGCTCAGGGCTAGACCTGCATGAACAGGACTCAGGGACTATTGAACAGTGGACTGATCATTTCCTTGAAAGTACTGGAACATGAACTGAGGCCTGATCTTCCCTGCCTGCCATGCTCTGTTCCACATCTCTTTGGCCTGGTTGTGGCCCACAGATGGAACAGTCTGCCAGTCTGGGCTCCCTCAGCCACCCAGAGCCATTAACCAGAGCCACAAACCCAGAGACGTATACCCAGAGCCAGGAACCCGTAGTCTAGAACATGGGAGAGAAATACAGGGTCAGTTTTCAGATTGCTGGCTTTGGGTGTGGTTTATATTCCTATAGTAAAAAATCCAACCCAACCAACCCATTGCCATTGAGTTGATTCTGATTCATAGCAACACTATAGGACAGAGTAGAACTGCCCCCACAGGGTTTCCAAGGCTGTAAATCTTTACGGAAGCAGACTGCTTCATCTTTCTCCTACGGAGTGCTGATAGGTTTGAACTACCAACCTTTTGGTTAACAGCCAAATGCCTTAACAGTGGTTAGCAGCCAAATGCCTTAACCACTGTGTCACTAGAACTTCCCTATAATAAAAGATGTTTTTCTGCTCCTACATTCTGCCTCCGCAAACTTTTGTTTGTTTGTTTATTGACTAATATTTGAAATTTTACAATATGGGCTTAGTTCAAGAAGAATTGAGGCCCTTTTCAAATGCAGATGAGCATCTTTGATAAATTACCCTTTGAGTTATCACTGCAGTGTATGTTAGCAATTGACAACAAGGTCTGATGGGCTCCATCTGGCCTCTCCCATTGACTTTGTAGGTGCCCTCTGGTGAGTCATTCAAGCTCTTTGAGCCTCAGTCTACTCATTTGTACTGTGTTTAGTATTGGAATGGACAGTTTTGAATTCAATTTCTCAAACTGTAGAATAAAAGTAATTATAATGAAATAAATCGATCACAAAACTGCCCAACATTTTATACTTTTAAAATTCTTGAGAGTATAGTGAGGCACTTTGAGACTGCCTGTCAAAATCTTGAAATCCTTGTTTTGAAACAGAGACAAAAGGGCCATCTAAAGCTCCAGACTTTAACTCACAGCAGTCTTGGTTCTGAAAGGAACTGCTTTGGTGATCCATGTTTTTATTTAGGTGAATGTAAGCCAAATGGCTATTCATTTTTTAAAGACTTGCACAGAAGTTTTGCTAGAAAAGAACATCCATGAAGGGAAGGTCAGCAAAAACAAGGGAAATCTTCCATGAGATGACTTGAAGCAGTGGCTGCAACAAGAGATTCAAACATACTAACGATTGTGAGGATGGTGTCGGACCCGGCAGTGTTTCATTGTTTTCTGTATAAGGTACCTGTGAGTTGGAGCTGAATTCACAACAACTAACATTAACTCTGAGGTTTATGAAGTCATCCAAATATGAAAATATTAGCTTGTGATTTTAACATTTTTAATCGTGTAAAATTGTGTAAAGAAGGGATAGGTGCAGAGAAAAGGTGCAACTTTGTAAAAATAAATATTTTCTGCTCTTCAATATTTCCCCACTGAAGGTGTATTAATTTGATGCAATTAATAAAATAAAACTAAGAATACTGACCCCATGGATCCTTGTAAAATAGTTGTTGAACATCAGTGTTTTGTGAATTATAAAGTGCTGCAAGGGTTCTTGTACCTGTTGTTATTGACAGTCAGTGAAGCAGAAGTATCCGCTCATCCCTATTCGGCCTGTGGGCCCTAGAGCCCAGGGGCCTTCTAGAGTGCACACGGGTCCTGGGGTGATGTGGGGGTGGGGTATAAGGTGGTGGGACGGGGCCAGGGAACAAGGCCTCAGTGCTAGGCAGGGTGAGGTATCTGTCTGCCTGCTGGGGGGCAGCCTGCACTGGAAGTTGTCTCAGGCCCCGGTGCTGGAGAAGTCTACACCATGCCCCCTTGGCCACTCACTCTGGCCCTTCTTTGACAACAGCCCAGCTCTGATTCATGGTGACCCCATGTACAACAGAATAAAATGCTGCTGGTCCTGCGCCATCTTAACAATTATTTGTATGCTCGAATCCGTTGTTATGTACACTGTACTTGAAGTGCCTTACAGCCTATGGGACTTATCTCCTAAGACTATATCGAACAGTGTTTTGTTGTGATTCATAGAGTTTTTATTGGTTAATTTTCAGAAAGAGATTGCCAGGTCTTTCTTGCTATTCTGTCTCAGACTGAATCCTGTTCACCATAGGTGATTCTGCTGGTATTTGAAATACTGATGACATAGCTTTCAGCATCACAACACACAAGCCACCACAATATGACAAACTGACAGGTAGGTGGTGGTTTCTTCTAAGTAATTTATATGAATTTGCTGTTTAACCCTTGGGATAACCGTTTGAGGCAGTTTCTATGATAATAATTTTACAGATGAGAAAACTGAGGAACTGAGGAGTTAAATAATTTCTCAATTTTGCACAGCTAGCAATTTGCAGGTCCATATTAGAATCCTAACACCCTGGCTCTGGAGCACATGTTTTAACTATTAAACACTACCTCCCCTTGTTGGTTTCAGGCACCGTTGATGCAGTGGTGAGCAAGCAAATGGAGCTTACATTCTGGTGAATGGGGGTTAGAGGGAGACAAATATTAAACAATAAAAACATACATATATAGATAACAGATGGTGATGAATGCCATGGATGAAAATAAAGCAGGGTAATGATGATAGAAGGCATTGAAGTAGGGAGGGTGCGTTGCTTCATTTATCTTATTTTTAATCTAATGTTATTAGTGTGTTAATTTTCCAATGATACCATAAGAGATAGGAACTCTGATGGCACAGAGGTTAAAGCATTCAGCTGTTAACCAAAATTTCACTTGTTCAAACTCACAAGCTGTTCTGTGGGAGAAAGATGAAGCAGTCTGCTTCCATAAAGATGAACAGCCTTGGAAACCTTACGGGGCAGTTCTACTCTGTCCTATAGGGTGGCTATGAGTCAGAATTGACTCGATGGCAGTACATTTGGTTTTCAGTTACCATGGAGGTTCAGAGAGGTTAAAAATATGTCTAGGGATACACAGCTAAGAAATAGTAGAGCTGGGATTCAAACCTACCATATAGCCTGGTTTCCAAGTGTGTGTGCATATCCCCTTATATCACATACCTTCTTCCCTCTGCTTCCCGGGTTACCAGATCCTTAGTTCAAGCTTGAGTTTCCTGCATATTCTCAGCTCAGCTGGAATCTACCCTGTGTCTACCCTCCATTGTTTCTCTGTGCTCCAAAGCTAAATGTGAGGATAAACAGGTGCCCAGCTCACAGGGATGCTGAAAGCTGGCAGTGTTGGGAACCCCTGAGAAGCCTGCAGGAGAGAGTGCAACATCTGAAAGATGAAGCTAGCCACACAACAGTTCTCCACAGTCGTCACCAACAAGGCTTTGTCTGTGAAAACAGACTTATTGTGATTCATACAGGTCACAGGTGGGAAAGGTTGAGGACCTGACAAAGAGTTTAACTGGATTCCATTAGCACTCAAAGAAAGCTCAGAGAATAGACATTGCAGGGATTTGTGGGAACTATCCTTTAAAGCACCCCACATTGCCCCATTGGAAATACTGTATTTAATGTCAACTTGGTTTGACCTTTAGTTTTGGTGGCATTTATTAATTCTATGAAAGCAGCTGTTTCTCACTTCCCCTGCAGCTTCATAAAAAATCAGAACATTAGTTAAACCCAGAGCAGCCCGTGCAGAGGGAAAAGTCTCTAGAACGTTTCCCCCACAATCTGGGAAATTATTTGGGACAACACCCACTATTTTGAATCATTTAAATTTTGGACACCAGGTGAATCAGAAGAAAGCAGTACTTAACTAACAGTTCAAAGTATCAGTGTGACATCTTTGGGGAGTCAATAGGAGCCATACCTCTCAAAGTGGTCCTGACTTCCAGGTGGAAGAAAACCTCCTGATTACAAATACATCAGGGTCTCTGATCACTTGGTGATAGTCACCTGGTGTATTAGTTTTCCATTGCTGCCATAACAAACTATAACAAACATAGTAGCTTAAAATAACATCCACTTATGATCTCACAAGGAGGTCTAGTGGCAAAGTAGCTAAAGCATTTGGCTGCTAATGGAAAGGTCCATGGTTCAAACCCAACAGCCACTCTGCAAGAGAAAGATGAGGTAATCTGCTTCTGTAAAGATTTATAGCCTTGGAAACCCTGTGAGGTAGTTCTACTCTGTCCTAAAGGGACAGGGTTGGAACTGACTCAAAGCAGTGGGTTGGGTTTGGTTTTTGGTATGATCTCACAATTTAGGGAAGAATCAAGGTGGGCTCAACTGGGTTCTCTGTTTATGATCTCACAAGGCCAAACTCAAGGTGTTGGCCATGTTGGACTCTTATCTGGAGACTTTGGCAGAGAGTCTGTTTCCAGGCTCCTTCAGGTTATTGGCAGAATCTGGTTCCTTGCAGTTTAGGACTGAGGTCTCAGTTTACTTGCTGGTTCCTGGCTCGGGCTTGTTCTCATGTCTAGAGGCCTCCATATTCTCTAGTTCCTGGATGCCATTATCTTCAAAACCAGCAAAAATGGGTTGAGTCCTTTTCATGTTTCAAATCTCTGACCTTACTATCTCTTCTCTCTTGCTTCCATTTAGAGAAAGTTCTCTGCTTTTAAGTGTTCATGTGATCAGATTGAGTCCACTTTGAAAAATCCAGGGCTGCCTTCCTATCTTAGGGCTTATAATATCTGCAGAGTTTCTTTTGCCATGTAACATAACATGTTTGTGGATTCTGGGGATTAGGGCATGGACATCTTTGTAGGGGAGACGTGCTGCCTATCACTCTTCATATCCTCTGTCCCCTGTAGGACTCAGATACCTGACTTACAGAACTCTGGAGGCAATGCCTGTTGTTGTTGTTATGTGCCGTCGAATCGGACCTGACTCATAGCGACCCCTCCTTGGATTTCCAAGGTGGTACCACCCAACCTTCCTTCTGAGGAGTGGCTGGTGGGTTTGAACCACCAGGCTTCTGGTTAGCAGTCAAGTGTCTTAGGCATTACACATGCCTGGAAGGTGCTTTAGAAGATGAAACATACCATGCAGCTATGAGGTTTGAGACCTATCTTTGTTATTGTTGTTAGCTGCTGTTGAGTTGATTCGGACTCATGGAGACTCCATGTGTGCAGGGTAGTACTGCTATCCATAGGATTTGAGACCTCTCAGAAGCAGATCACCAGGCGTGTCTTCCAAGATGCCTCTGGGGGTGTTTGAACCACCAACCTTTTGGCTAGGAGTTGAGCATGTAGCCATATGCACCACCCAGTTAAGAATAGACAGGTATAGTTAGGAATTAAAACCAAATACACTACCATCTGACTCACAGTTACCCTATAGGACAGAGTAGAACTGCCCCATAGGGTTTTCAAGGCTATAAATCTTTACAGAAGCAAACTGCCTCATCTTTCTCCCAAAAAAACAGCTTGTGGGTTTGAATAATTGACCTTTTGGTTAACAGTCAAATGCTTTCACTGCTGTGCCACCAGAGCTGCTTTAGTTAGGAATCAGGCCTAACAATTTTGTGTGAAAATAATGTTTCTAATTATTATTTCCTGTCCCCTAATATTATGATAACTCCTGTAAGTTTGTTCATTATTTTCTCAAATATTTCTTGAGCACTTACTATGTACCTATTTCTATTTGAAGTACTGAGGATATAGCAGTACAGAACAAAGATCTCTGTTCTCATGAAGCTTACATTCTAGTATTGAAAAGATGCAAAGTTAACTAAATAAATAAGTTACATTGTATATTAGATAAAAAATATAAAAATATTGCTGTTGTTATGTGTCGTCAAGTCGGATCCAACTCATAGTGACCCCTCCTTGGGTTTCTGAGGCGGTGTCACTACAGAAGTAGATTGCCCAACCTTCCTTCCGAGGAGTGGCTGGTAGGTTTGAACTGCCAGCCTTCTGGTTAGCAGTTAAGTGCCTTTGGCTATTAGGAAGGAAAATAAAGTGGAGAAGGCAGATAAGGAGTGGTAGAGTAGGGGTGGGGGTAGTTTGCAGCTTTAAATAAGGGCATTCAGATAAGGCTTCATTAAGAAAGTGACTTTTGAGTAGAGACCTGAAGGAGAAGAAGGAACAAATCTTTAAAAGGTAATTGGAAATGCATGAGTTGTCTGTGTACTCATACCAGGACTGGATGAGTTTTCCATGGGAGCAATACATAGATACAGGATAGAGGAAAGCTAAGGGATGAGTCTGAGGCACTCCACAATGAAAGGTTAAGGACATGAGGAGGAACCGGGAGGAGAATGTGGTGATGTGGGGATGCAAACAGGAAAGGATACTGTTCCAGGAATGTATTTCCAGATGAAGGGCTTAAATGTCAGTGTCAAATGCTCCTCATGGGTCAAGTAAACAGAATGGATGATTGACTGGTTTGATTGAAGAATTTGGAGGGACCTGATTTTTATGTTGCTGGGACAAAATCTTAATAGAAAAACCATAACAAAAAATGGGAGGGGAGGATTTGGAGACAGCAATGAATATAGATCACCCAAGAATTCTACAGAGGAGCAAAGCCACAGGGTAATAACTGTAGAGGCATGTGTAGCCAAGAGATTTTTTTTTAAATGAGAGAGTATGTTTGTATACTGATGATGAAGGAATAGAGAGGAATTAAATAGATGATGCAAAAAAACAGAAGTGATCCTGGAGTGATATTCTCTAATGAGGGATAGGGAATAGGATTTGGAAGTCGGGTTGGCCTTGGATAGAAGCATGGATAAGTTATCCATGGTAACTGGAGACATCCTGATGACACATTCCTCTTCACATAGTCCAGCTCTCAGATTACTTGTTCGGCGTACAGACTGAATAAAACCAAACCAAACTTATTGCCATTGAGTCAATTTTGACTCATAGAGACCCCTTATTGGGTTTCTGAGGCAGTATCACTACAGAAGTAGATTGCCCCATCTTCCTTCTGAGGAAAAAGGACACACTCCTGATGCACACCTTTCCTGATTTTAAACCACACAGTATCCCCTTGTTCTATTTGAATGAGTGTCTCTTGGTCTATGTACAGGTTCCACATGAGCACAACAGTTATGGTGTTGGTGAAGAATATTGCATATTCCATGAACTGCCAGAAGAATGAACAAATCTGTCTTGGAAGAACTATAGCCAGAATGCTTGTTAGAAGGGAGATGGTGAGATTTTGTCTCATGTAGTTTTGGACATGTTATCAGGAGGGACCAGTTCCTAGAGAAGGATACTATGCCTGGTAAAATAGAGCAACAGTGAAAATGAGAAAGAATCTCAATGAGATGGATTGACATAGTGGCTGCAACAATGAACTCAAACATGGCAATGATTGTGAGGATGGCACAGTACTGGGCAGTATTACATTCTGTTGTACATAGGGTCACTGTGAGTTGGAATTGACTTGATGGCACCTAACAACAGCAACAACAGGAGGTAAAGCAAAACATACTGGCATAGATACAGGTATGTAGTAGGTGGGAGTATGTATTTTCTCAGGGAAATAGGAAGCAAGGTCATCAGGGGAGAGTGAGTGAAGGGAAAGGAGTTCTCGTTATGACATTATGCTTTGGAGAACAGGAGCTAAGACCGAGGGGACAGCAGGAAGAAATATAGGGTCCAGCAGCCACCCTTCGTTGCCAGACTTGGAAGATCCACATTGATTTTTTAGAAGAGAGCTACCAATAGTCTTTGAGTATCGCTTATTAAGCCCCTCCCCTTCTATTTTTTGCCTGGAACTGTATTAGTGCTTTTAATCAGTTACCTGAATTCAATAAATACAGCAACCCATAAAATTAGGGATTATTGGCTTTATTACTGTACCCATTACAGAAAAGGGGACTGAGATTCAGAGCAGTTCAATAATTCAGTCACATTCCTACAATTAATCTGTCAGTTATGATTGGATTTGGCTGCAAGTAACAGGGGCCCAGATTAACATTGGCTTAAATAAGACAGAATTATTTTCTCCCTCTTGTAAAACTCCAGAAGTAGGCAGCCCAGCAGTGGTTGGGTGGCTCTGTTTCATGAGGTTCTCAGGAAATTTTCATCTCAGTTTCCTTTTATCTCTTTCTTCTCCTTGTATGACCTCCATTCCTAATGTCATCTCATGGTCCAAGATGTCTACTCTGATTCCAGTCAATATGTCTTGTAACCATCCTGCAGGAAGGAAGAAGACATGAAGAAGAAGGGGAATGAGCACATGATAACTGTCTTTGAAGAAAGTTTCTGGAAGCTTCCATTTGATAATCTGTTTACATCTTATTGGCTTGAAGTTAATCACATGACCAATCTGGGTGCAAATGATTCAGAGAAATGTAAATGTTATTCTGGATGATGGCATGGGTCCAGCTTATAATTCTATTACAAGACCTACAGGGAGATTCTACCACTTGTCTGTCAGTTTGTTGTACTGTGGTAGTTTGTGTGTTGCTGTGAGGCTGGAAGCTTTGCCACTGGTATTTCAAGTACCAGGTGGGTCACCCATGGTGGACAGGTTTCAGCAGAGTTTCCAGATGGGGCCATCCACTTCTGAAAAAAACTGGTCACTGAAAACTTTATGAATAGCAGGGAAACACTGTCTGATATATTACTGAAAAACTTCTTGAATATCAGTGAAATATTGTCAGATATAGTGCTGAAAGATGAGCCCCTCAGGTTGGATGGCACTCAAAATATGACTGGGGAAGAGCTGCCTCCTCAAAGTAGAATCAACCTTAATAACATGGATGGAGTAAAGCTTTTGGGACCTTCATTTGCTGATGGTACATGACTCAAAATGGGAAGAAACTGCTGCAAACATTCATTAATAATCAAACATGGAATTCATGAAGTATGAATCTAGAAAATTGGAAGTTGTCAAAAATGAAATGGAACATTTAAAGATCAATATTCTAGGCATTAGTGAGATAAATTGGCCATTCTGAATCAGACAATTACATGTTCTACTATTCCAGTAATGATAAATTAAAGAAGAATGGCATAACATTCATCATCAAAAAGAATATTTCAAGATCTATCCTGAAGTACAATGCTATAAGTGATAGGACAATATCCACACACCCACAAAGAAAAACAGTTAATATGACTATTATTCAAATGTACACACCAACTACTAAAGCTGAAGATGAAAAATTGAAGATTTTATCAACTTCTGCAGTCTGAAATTGACCAAACTTGGAATCAAAATGTGCTGATAATTACTATTGATTGGAATGCAAAAGTTGGCCATAAAGAAGCAGCTTTGGAAGGTGGAAAATATGGCCTTGGTGATAGAAATGATGCCAGATATCACATGATATAATTTTATGGAACCAACCACTTATTGACTGTGTATAAATACTTTTTTTTTCAACAACATAAATGGCAGCTATACACAGAGACCTTGACAGATAGAATACACAGGAATCAAATTGACTACATGCAGTGCAGTGAATTGCTTACTGTGTTCCTTGTAGCCAGTGCTCCATTTTGTGTTCTATTGTAAATCTTAGTCTCCATGCCTGTTTAGGGTGGGATGTATCTTGAGTCCTGCCTTGCTGGAGAGTATGACTCAAGTCACCACACTTAGTTTCCTTGAGGAATGTTCTAGGAAATTTCACTCTCTTGCTTCGGTCCTGCATTTGGTTCATCGTCATCTCACCCTTAGACTTAAGACATCAGCTGATCATCTGACCCACCGATTTGAGTTCACCAGCCTCTGCAACCATGCAAGTGAGGAGAATCCTCCAGACTTACCCACAGACTTTGGACTTGCCAGCTTCACAGCCTCCACCACCATGTGAGCCATTTCCTTGGTAGTTTGTGACTTCTGTGAGACATTACAGTGAAATATGGAACCCTAAGACAGGAGGGAGAGTACTGAGGGGAGGAGGAGGTGTTGATATTGGAGATGACAGAGTGATACAGCAGTTTGGAAAAGGACATTTGGGGCATCTTTAACCCCCACCTCATAGAGACCAACCTTGTACTTATCCTTCTGAAAGAAATTATTTGAACACTACATCTGTGGAAAGAAGCAAAGGAGAAGCTCAATATCATCAGTCAGAACAAGGCCAGAGGCTGATTGTGGAACAAACCATCAATTGCTCCTATGCAAGTTCAAGTTGAAGCTGAAGAAAATTAAAATAGGTCCATGAGAGCCAAAATATGACCTTGATTTTATTTCACCTGAATTTGGAACCCATCTGAAGAATAGATTTTATGCATTGAATACCAATGACCAAAGGCCAGAAGAGTTATGGGATGACATCAAGAACATCATACATAAAGAGCAAAGGTCATTAAAAAGACAAGAAAAGAAGAAATGACCAAATTGGATGTAAAAAGAGACTTTGAATGGAGAATAGCTAAAGTGAATGGAAGAAATAATTAAATAAAAGAGCTGAACAGAAGATTTCAAGGAGTGGCTCAAGGAGAGAAAGTAAAATATTATAATGAAATGTGTAAAGACCAGGAGTTAGAAAACCAAAAGGGAGGAGCAAACTCAGCATTTCTCAAGCTGAAAGAACTGAAGAAAAAATTCTAGCCTCAAGTTGCAGTATTGAAGGATTCTATGGGCAACATATTGAATGATGCAGGAAGCACCAAAAGAAGATGGAAGGGATACACAGAGTCACTGGACCAAAAAGAATTTGTCAATATTCAACCATTTCAGGAGGTGGCATATGATAAAGAACCAATGGTATTGAAGGAAGAAGTCCAAGCTGTACTGAAGGAATTGATGAAAAACAAGGCATTAGGAATTGATAAACTACCCATTGAGATGTTTCAACAAATGTATGCAGTGCTGGAGGTGCCAGGAAATTTTGAAGATAAAGTGCTTAGCCAACTGACTGGAAGAGACCCATATTTGTGCCCATTCCAAAGAAAGGTGAGGCAAAAGAATGTGGAAACTATCAAGCAATATTGTTAATATCACACACAAATAGAAGTTTGCTGAAGATAATTAAAAAATGGTTGCAGCAGTGTTGCAACAGAGAACTTCCAGAAGTTGGATTCAGAAGAGGTCATGGAACAAAGGATATCATTGTTGATGTCAAATGGATCTTGGCTGAAAGCAAAGAATATCAGAAAGATATTTACCTGTGTTTTATTGACTATGCAAAGGCATTTGACTGTGTGGATCATAACATATTATGGGTAACACTGCAAAGAATGGGATTTCCAGAACACTCAGTTGTGCTCATGAGGAAGCTATACATAAACCAAGAGGCTGTCTTTCAAATTGAACAAGGGCATACTAAATGGTTTTAAATCAGGAAAGGTGTGCATTGGGGTTGTATTCTTTCACCATACTTATTCATTCTGTATGCTGAGCAAATAATCTAGGAAGTGGGACTATATGAAGAATAAGGCATGAGGTTGGATGAAAACTCATTAACAACCTGTGACATGCAGATGACAAAATCTTGCTGAAAGTGAAAAAGACTTGAAGCACTTACTGATGAAGATCAAAGACTACACTCTTTAGTATGAATTACACTTCAACATAAAGAAAACCAAAATACTCACAACTGGAGCAATACATAACATCACAATAAATGGAGAAAAGATTGAAGTTGGCAGGGATTTCATTTTACTTGGATCCACAATCAACACCCAGGGAAGAAACAGTGAAGATATCAGACATCATATTGTCCTGGGCAAATCTGCTGCAAAACACCTCTTTAAAGTGTTAAGGAGCAAAAATGTCACTTTGAAGACTAAGGTGCACCTAACCAAAGCCACGGTATTTTCAATTGCCTCATATGCATGTGAAATCCGGACAATGAATAAGGAAGAACAAAGAAGAGTTTATTCTTTTGAAGTGTGGTATTGGTGACAAATACTGAAAATACCATGGACTTCCAGAGGAATGAACAAATCTGCCCTGGAAGAAGTGCAGCTGGAACGTTCCTTACAAGCGAGAATGACCAGATGTTGTCTCACCAACTTTGGGGATGTGGTCAGAAGGGACCATTCCCTGGAGAAGGACATCATGCTTGGTAAAGTAGAGGGTCAGTAAAAAAGGGAAAAACACTCAATGAGATGAACTGACTTAGTGACTGCAACAATGGGCTCGAACAAAGCAGTGATCGTGAGGATGGTGCAGGACCAGGCAATGTTTAGTTCTGTTGTAAACTGGGTCTCTATGAGTCAGAGCCAACTCAATGGCACCTAGCAACAGCAATAACAACAAATGGAGATTACTGGAGATCAAATTACATTCTCTGTCGCAGCTATTTGCATTTACCTGCATCCCCTTCTCCCTCCTCTGTGGTTCACAATGCTCAGGTCTTAGAATTTGCTTATCTATTTCTGTTCACTAACTATTGAGTGAGTTCCAGAATCTAAGAGAAAGATGTTCATTGACTTTTGGGGAAAGCAACATGGTGCAGTGAAATGAGCAAGAACTTTAAAAGTAGATAACCTTGGCTTCAAATCTAGACTTCAGTCAGTATCTACTAACTCCCTAAATCTGACAAGTTATTTAAATCCTCTGTTCTTGTATCTTTGTCTAGGGAATGATGAAATTAAACCCTATTCACAAGATTGTAGGGAGAATGAAATGAGACATTGTATGTAAAGTGCCTGTCTCTGCCTGACACATGTATGTAAGTTCTATTTTCCTCCTTTCCCAGATGACTTAGTTAATGGAGAAGCCCAATGATTCCAGAAACCCTCAGTGGTGGGCATTTGCTAGTTGCTAACTAGTATCCACTGCTCTTTCTAACAGCATCCATATTTTCCTTTGAATTACAATCCTCTCCTCATTGTGTAGTAGTCATGTTGTTTGGGTTAATTGACTCCTCCTCTGCCCGTCACCAATTCTGGGGGAAATTCTGGTTTATACAAGCCCCTTTTAGGTCAGGGGCAATGTTATACTTTTAAATTTCTCAAGTTCCTCATAGGGATTCAAAACATTATTGGATAAATTGATTGACTGACTAAGTGGATGTTAGAGAACCTACAGGCTTTGGTGAAGTTATTTCTAAGGAAAAGGAGTAGGCCATGGGCAGGTGAATATGGAGTTAGTGTGGTCTGATGTGACAGCCAGGACTCTCATCAACTAGACCCACCTGTTCACTGCATTTTCATTTTCACCATCTTTGGGGGTTGTGATTTGCATCAAGCGTTGAAATATAAAGTGGTTCTCACGTACCTGCCTGTTTTCACTGAAGTCTATCCTTGTGTGAGGCTTATTTATCATGTGGAAGAGATGCCCCACTAGGGTGGTGCTGGCTGTCTTTGCTTGGATTGAGGGCTTTAAGGATGTTCTGGATCCACAAAGGAGATCATCTGAATTGCTTGAGTCATACTTGGTTCAGAGATTCTATCCTAAATGCCTGTTCTAAGGGCTATGGTCCAAAAGTGAATCTACCTTAGAGTTGGAGTGGAAGGAAGGAAGGAAGGAAGGAAGGCAGACGAGCTACCTGGAAGAGAAGGAAGAAGGGAGGAAGGAAGAAAGCAAAGAAAGAAGGATGGAAGAAAAGAGGAAAATTAAATTTTATTATGAACTGGCTCCTTGCCAGGGGTTGTGTCCCTGAGGTGTTCTCTATAAAGATTAAACACATGGGTCTGAATCTCAGCCCTGGCATTTCCTGGTGCCATGATCTTGGAAAAGTCACTTAACTTCTTCAAATGTATTTTTTCATCTGTGAAGTAGAATAGCAAGACCCACCTTTCAGAATTCTGGTGGAGAAATAAGTGAGCTATATGTGATATTGCCGTCACTGTGTCCATTACAGAGGAGGAAACTGGGATTCAGAGTGTTTCAATAATTTACTCACATGCGTACAAGTAGTCTCTCAGTTATGATTAGACTTTTCCTGCAAGTAACAGGGGACCAAATTAACAGTTACATATTTAACATTGACACTAATGTTAACATAACTGCTTAGTACAGTCTGGCACTTTAAAATGACTCACAAACAGAAAAGATGATTATTATTAAAATCCTGACCATGATGCCTAGCTTAAAGCAATCCTCCATGAACACTGGTTGTTATCTTTTCATGTAATCCTCACCATAAACCTGTGAAGTGGCTATTGATAGCTTAGTTTCAAAGATAAGGACATAAGCTCAGATAGGTTAAGGGACTTCTCTTAGGTCACATGGCTTGGAAGTGGCAGAGCTGTGATCTCATTCAGATCTCACTTTTCTGGGGGTGAGGGCCATTCTTCTCCTACCATGTGGGCTGCCCCTGCACACAGACCATCACAGGCCTCACTTCATCCAAACAGACTTGTGCTGGTACTTACCTCAAAGTTCTTTAAATTAAAACCTAGATGTTTTGTCCTGGTTTTGTAAATTGGTGGGCCCCCTGAGGAAACACAGTTCTTGATCATTCTATAGTCTATTACCCAATTAAGTTTTAGCCCGTGATTTTTGCATTCCTTAGAGAAAGCAAAACGTGGAGAGTAAAATATGTTCATTTTATTACTAGCTATCACCTCCAGTAAAATGATTTAAGATGGCATAATTTGAAAGGGAGAGCCAAAAATGAAGCTGTAGGAATACATGCAAATCTCATTTTATTTGTGGAGAAAGAAAAAATGGGTTTGAAAACCACAGACCAGAGTTTGAGTTGAGTCCTTGCAGTGTAGTAAATTACTTAGTGTGGCTTTTCTACCCATAAGTCTTTGTAAACTCCAAGGTGGGATTTGCTGTGAGCAACTGAGGAGTTCCTGATTGCTAGAGTTGTCCACCTGGAGTGTTTCTGTTGGGAGTGGCACAAAACAACGTTCTGGGAGGTTCCCACTCTCTCTCAGGTGCTTAGAGTTCTGATGCTATGATTGGCTAGTTTGGCCACTCTGCCAGGCTCAAAAGGAGGCCTCCTAGAGGCAGAAGAAGTCTCTCTCTGATTGCTGGTTGAGGAAGACGTGCTGCTGAAACAGACACATGCTCCTGAGACATGCGCTGCTGGGAAAGAGACACAAAAGACACGCATTGCTGAGTGAGACACCAAGGGACAGGCACTGCTGGGAGAGAGACTGTGAGAGACTGTTGGCTGAGGGATGGTGGGCTGGGAGAGAGACTGAGCGTTCTTCCTGAAGTTGAATTGTAGCCTGGTGCTTCCTTAATAAACCTTGTAATCCGTGAGTTCTGTGTGGCCACTGCAGCGAATTATCAAACCCAGGAGAGAGGTGGTGGGTGCTTTGGGAGGAAAGTTGTGAAAGAGCTGGAGGGAGGCAGCATGTCTGGCCTTATAGGAATAGCCCTTGGGTTATTGATGGTGGCTCTGTCTTCTTTTTGTGGGGTTAGAGGAGGTCAGAACATGTGGCCTCCTTGTCCTTTTTGCAGTCCTGTGTTCACCTCTTGGCCTGCAAGTAAGCCAGAGCCTCAGTTTCTTTGGCTGTTAAATACTAGTCTCCTAGTTTGCACTGGAGTCTCTGAGTGGTGCAAATGTTTAAGCTCTCCAGTACCAGTCAAAAGGTTGGAGATTCAAAACCACCCAGAGGCACCTATAAAGACAGGCTGGGTAATCTACTTCCAATAGGTCACACCTTGAAAATCCTACGGAGCAGTTCTACTCTGCACACATGGGGTCTTCATGAGTTGGAACTGACTCTACAGCAATTAATAATAACAATGCTTGCATTGGCCCCTGGGTGGCAAAGACATATGGGGTTGCCATGCATCAGGGTTGATTTGATGGCAACATGTTTTTTTGTTGTTGTTGTTCGTTTGTTTTTTAATGTTTGCAGCATGGTTCAATCAAAAAAACATCCATCCAGACCAGGCTTACTAATCTGATGGAGACTGGTGAAACCTCTGAGACTATGGTCCATAGAGACCCTTTGGGCCTGGAATTGAACTTACTCCAGTGATTTCTAGTCAAACAATAATTCTGACTAACTAACTCCCACTGCCATTGAGTCAAATCTGAGTCAGTGACCCCCTCCTCCGGTTTTTGAGGCTGTATCACTATGGAAGTAGATTGCCCAATCTTCCTTCTAAGAGTGGCTGGTGGGTTTGAACCACCAGTCTTCTAGTTAGCAGCCAAATGCCTTAGGCACTACACCACCAATAGACAGGTATATAATGTGAACATTTACACCAGTTAGGTACACTCCTGAGAACAATTAACCATGGGAGACCAGCAGGGCAGTATTCACACAAGAAATAGCTCAGAGAGCAGGAATGCATAGGAAAAAGGGGCACAAGGAAAAGGTAAGCACAGGGAGGAGTTGGGAAGAGAGCTGTTACATTATGGAGATTGCAGTCAATGTCATGAAGCAAAATGTATATGAACTGTTGTATAGAAAATGAATTTGCTCTGTAAACTTTCACTCAAATCACAATTTAAAAAATAAAAGAGTATCCATCCACAGTTTTTGAAGACCCTCAAGCTCAACCTTTTGCCAGCTAAGAGGGAGAATAAAATATAAGAGAAATACAATGGTGCCTGCCCACTGGGTGTTTGTGGAGAATGGAGAATTGTGTGCTTCTGGAGATAGGCTACAAACGGTTAGACTTTGTTCTGGAGTCACTTCTGACCTGAAAAACAGCTGAGGCATTCCATAATCTTTGCTTTGACTTCTAAATTATGAGCACGACACTCAATTTTGTAATGTATTTGGCCACTGCTCAGCTGACAGCAGCATTCTGATTGTCCAGGGTATCTAATTCCATTTGGTTGTGAAACTCTTGTTTCATTTAGCATGACCTCTTTCTGCAGAGCTGACCATTTTTCCATCTGCAGGCTCATCCTGACCAAATGCTCAGGGGTCCCTTCCTCCACTACTTCCATAATTGGCTTCATTTGAACCCATTTCAGTTTAAGGAAAATCAATACCAAAAGAATGCTTTTCAATGTCTCAATATTAATCCATATAAAATAGGTAATGATTATAATTGAGCACATTGTTGTTAAGGACTCACCTCCATCTAGCCCCGAGAATGGGCACAGGAAAGTCTGACTAAATTATGTCTGAAAAACTTGTCTGCATTTGTCACTATGAGTTCTGCTCTGGTCAGGTTCACTCAGGAGCAGAACACTGGAGTCTGCAGTTGCCTCAAATATATGGCAGATGAGGTCAGCTTCTAGGAAAAAAAGTCAAGAAGGTGTAGAAACTGGATGTATTTGGCCATGACCACCAAAGGAATGGTTTGTCAATATGTTGCTGATGGAGATATATGAAATATTCAGTTCTAACTGAGTTGTGTCCTTAGGCCTTGGTTTTACTGCAGGAATTATTTCCTACACAACAGAAACCCTGGGCTCCTTATGCAAATTGGTCTGGTCCTTCTCCAGAGCCCTGGACACCAAGATGACCTGAGAGAGACATCAGGCCACAAAGTCCTTTTTCATCTTTTTCTCCTAGATGACTTCTGGTTTTAAATTTACATAACCAAGAAGAATCATTCCAGAGATTGTTTGCTAATAAAGTTCTGTATCAAAGGACTTGCTGGCTCCACCTATTCAGAGAACTGCTAGGTTAGGAAAAAAAATCATCAAGAGAAAGTAGGGTTAACCACTGAGGCTGGATGAACCCCTGAAACTATTGCCATGAGATAGTCTTTACACCTAAAACCAAAAATAGTCCCAGAAGTCTTCTTAAAACCAAAGAGTATTTTAGCTAGTAAAAAATGTCTGCCTTGAGCATTGTGCTCTTTTAAGAACTATTTCTATGGGATCAAAATGACAACAGCAACTCAAAAGATCAGATAGCAAGCTTAGAGGGCAGTGAGTTTATGTTAATGGGAGAGGAACAACTCAAAACGGAGGGTGAGAAGGGTTGCACAACTCAAGAACATAATCAATTGTACATGTAGAAACTGTTGGTTTGTTATATGTTTTGTTGTGTATGTTTTCAACAACAATAAAATAAATAAAAGAGAGAAAAGGTAGAATTTGACAGAATGGCTGGTCTGCACTGAATTTGAGAAGTGGGAGTTAGGCTATTGGATTCCACTAGGACTGACAATGTAGGAACAAATATTGAGCAACCACATGGATGCAGGTCTCAGAGAGGTTCTATTGTGTAGATTTCTCCATAGCCTGAAGGAAGCATTCTTTAAGACCAGTGGTTCTCAATGGGGGGGAGGGGGTGCATTTTGACCCTCAGGGGACATTTAGCAATTAGATGATTATCCAGTTTCCTTGAAGGGTAAGTTTTGATGGGGGAAAGAATGGAGCATTCTTCTTGGCTAAGTTTCCTTTTCCCCTTCCTCAGTTCCTGACACCCTGGTTTGAGTGAGTGGGATGGTCAAACAGCTACACAGCCTTTTACAAAGGGAGGGATAGAGGGTGAGGGGGGGTACAAATGTGGGGGCAAGATACCAAAGAGAACATTTTTTCTTACTATGACTCATAATTACTTCCATCCCTTTTTTTCCTCAAACAATTTTTGAGGGTCTGCTATGTGCCAAGTATTGTACTGGCCACTGAGAATACAAAAATGAATGACACATCCCTATACTTGAGAAATGCTCATTCTAGTGGGAAAGATGGACTTGCAAACCAATGATTAAAATATTTTAATACTAACGCACTTCAGTAGAAGCATAAACAAAGGGTTGTGAGAATGACAGGGTGCTGAGGGAGTTTGTATTAATTGCCTGTTGCTGCTATAACAAATTAAAAACTTGGTGATTTTAAAACAACACAAGCCTGTTCTCTTACAGTTGTTGTTATGTGCCGTCAAGTCAAACCCGACTCATAGCGACCCCACCTTGGGTTTCCGAGGCAGTATCACTACGGAAGTAGGATTGCCCAACCTTCCTTCCGAGGAGTGGCTGGTGGGTTTGAACCGCCAGCCGTCTGGTTAGCAGGTAAGTGTCTTAGCCACTATGCTACCAGAGTAGAAGTCTGAAATCAGTTTCACTGGTTTACAGTCAAAGTGTCAGCACAGGTGGTCCCTTTTGAGGCTGCATTTCCTTACCTTTTTTAGCTTCTGGAGGCATCCTACACTCCTGGACTTGTGACCCTTTGCTTGCATCACTCCAATCTCTTACTTCTGTCAACATTTACTACTCCTATAGTCAAATATCTCTCTGCCTTGCTCTTATAAGAACTCCTCATCTCAAGATCCTTAATCACATCTGCAAAGTTCCTTTTTGTCATACAGATTCTAAGAGTCTGGACCTGGATATCTTTGGAGATTATTATTCAACCTACCACAGAGTTATGGAATGAGGAGAAAGGCATCTAGGCTGGGTCTTGAGGGATGAATAGGAGTTTTTCTGGCAAGCAGTTTACCAGACTGAGAGGATATGATGTGCAAAGACCTCACCTGTTCAGGAACAAATAAGATACTTAAGAAACTGGATTATAGACTCCATGGTGGAAAAAAGCAGTTGAGGCTGGAGAGGTGAGCAAAGCCAGCCCACAAAGAGCTTTGAATGCCAGACCAAGAAGTTTGAATCTGGCCTCATCAGCAACAGAACTGTTACATAGGGGTTGGGGTGGGCTATTAACAGTCAAATGGGGAGATAATGAGGTCTAAGAAGAGCAGAGACATTGGCATTCATTAACTACCAAGTAATAGTGCTGTTCCTATTAGGGAGAACATGAAGCCATGCTGAATGTTTTTAACCTAGTCTCATTATTGTGTCAGTTTGAGCCCTTGCCATCTCTCACTTCAATGATTAATAAAGCTTCCAGTTTTGCTGCTATCTAATCAGTTTCTCACACTGCAACCAGAGTGATCCTGTACTTCAGGGCTAACCATGCCACAGCTGCCTAAATACAATGATTCCCCATTGCCTTGAGGACATGCTTAATGCTCCAGTGTCTGGGTCCTGTTTGCTTCCCCATTCTCAACACCATGCTTTGCTTGGTCATTGTTCTGAAATAAGTCACAGTATAGCTCAAGTCAATTACTGAACCAGAAACATCCCCATCCCAGCAATTTTGAAAGTTTCATGTGAGCCTAAACCCTTCTCCCTTGTAGGAGTGCTTTTTGGGTCCCTTGGCATTCTTGCTTGTCAGTTTGACCTTGATTGGAATCACTCCAACCCACTCCAATATGACTCTCAGGGTGAAAGGTGATATGGCAGGCAGGATTCTCATATGCTTTGCTCCCTCTTCTCATGCCCTGTACATCCCTCTCCTTAAGTGTCGGTGGAATCCGTGAATATGATGGGATATCACATTTATGATTAGGTTGCTAATCACTGGACTTTGAGTTAATCAAGGGGAGGTTTTCCTGGGTGTGCCTGACCTAATCACAGGAGTCTTTAAAAGAAGTCAGAGAGATGTACTCTTGGTGGCCTCAAGGAAGAAGAAGAGATTCAAATCAAGAGAGGGAGAGTCTATGTGGGAGAGGGAGCATGTGGCCTGGGACACAGAAGGCAGCTTCTAGAAGCTGAGAGCAGCCCATAGCCAACAGCCAGCAAGAGGATGGGGGCCTCCCTCCTACAAACTCGAGGAATTGAATTCTGCCAACAAATGCATGATCTTAGAAGAGGACCTCATACTCTAGAAAGGATCACAGCCTGGCTGATACCTTGATTGTAGCTCCAGAGCAGAGAACCTAGCTCAGCCATGCCTGGACTTCTGACTTAAAGATACCATGGCATAATAAATAGGTGGTGTTTTAAGCTGCTCAGCTTGGGGTAGCTTATTAAGCAGCAACAGAAAACTACTACAGGTGGGGTTCAGTCCTTTCCCACACAACAGAACCCCTGGGATCCTTAAGCAAATTGGCCCATTCCTTCTCCAGAGCCCTGCACACCAAGAGGACCTAAGAGAAGCATCAGGCCACAAAGTCCTTTTTTATCTTTTTTCTCCTAGATGCCTTCTGGTTTTAAACTTACATAACCAAGCAGGATCATTCTAGAGATTCTTTGCTAATAATGTTCTGTGTCAATGGGCTTACTGGCTCCACCTATTCAGAGAAGCACTACTGAACTGCTAGGTTAGGAAAAAATTAAGTTCTGCCTCACCAAACATTGCATCACACATAGCTAAGAGTGAAGGAGAAGAGTTGGAGGAGGAATTTCTGGGAGATGGTTATAATTGGTCTTCATAGTGTAGTCTGTAGACAACATCATTAGCATCATCTGGGAACATTTGTTAGAAATGTGAATTCTTGGGTCCCATACCAAACTTCTGGAATCAGAAATCCTCTGGGGAGGGCCAGAAATCTGTATAGTAACGACTTCTAGGAGATTCTGGTGCACAATAAATTTTGAAACCACGACTCAGACAAATATTAGACAATTCTATAAATTATGTGTAGTGGCATTCTCTAAGCAGAGCCTCTAAACGACAAAGAATGCGAAACAGGAACAAGGCTGAAGCCCACCACACTGTCCATGTGTTGTTGGCCTCCCTTTATCTCTCACAGACCCCAGTGACATGAAAATCAGGGAATCTATGATATCTGATGTCAGGGCCACCTTGAAATTTAAGTTTTGTCTACTCTCATCCTCAGAAAGCTTGCTACACAGTTGATGTTCAATAAATATTTATGGAATGCGTGAATTACATACTTTTCTGAGGTGGGACCAGAAAGGTAATCTCCCTTGGTTAGGCCCTAGGGTTGGATGTCTCTTCCCAGGCCCACTCAAGGATAAATCTACCCTCATTAAAGAGAAAGAAGAGTCCTTTGGCCTGGCTCACCTTCAATAATCTTTCTGGAACACTAGAAGTATAATGTGCAGTGAATAGTGCCTTGACATATGGAGGAGAAGGAAGCACCGTTCTTGAACCTGCACAGCCCATCTCGGCCGTCTCTGGCCCTTGAGTTAGCAGCTGTGTCCAGGCTTCCTGGGTGGATCTAGCACCTGTGCTTTTCTCCATCAAAACCCTCAACTGTCATCACCCTGTAGGGAGCCTAGGACAGAAACTCCTCCACCCCGTATGCCATATTATTATTAAAGAGAAAACAATCAGCATTAATGTGCTCAACCAACAGATGGGCAATGTAAGGACCCTTTTTGGACAGCCAGGGTGGCCCTGGGGCTATCCATTACCAGTGCACGTTCCAAGAGAACAAGTTACTTTTTCATCTGTGCATGCTGACTTTAATTCCTTCCTACCATGCATTATTATGCGATTTCTGTTGCCTCGGAAAGCTCAGATGATTAAGAGTTTATGTTTGCCACTTCCAAGAATCCCTCTTGCAATTTCAATGATTCATGCACCCAAGTTCCACAAAGAGGAAAACAACCTCATTGTTATTTGCTCTGTTAAAACCCTCAAGTGTTCAGCTTATTATTTTGTTATCTAGTGAAAAGGGGAGTTTATCTCTAATTCTCTAATCTTTTCCAGGGGGAATTCTTATGGGATGATAAAAATTCCTTATTTAACTAGCAAAGATACAACTGCTGCTCTCATCTTTTCTCCTTTTTGGGGGGTGGGAGGGGGAGATACTATCACATGCTAGAATTCCCATACTGTGTAGCAAATTTCAGAAGAACAAGTCAGAAGGGAGATCACAGTGTATTCCTCTATCTCTTATCCTTTGTGACCAGAACAAAAAC
The DNA here is from genome assembly GCF_000298275.1 of Orycteropus afer afer. Taxonomy (NCBI): domain Eukaryota; kingdom Metazoa; phylum Chordata; class Mammalia; order Tubulidentata; family Orycteropodidae; genus Orycteropus; species Orycteropus afer. Next base: position 8,388,829 of record NW_006921631.1, on the reverse strand, counting down.
ACAGTTGTGGTGGCGATTGTTAACTGTCCACCAGTATTCATCCTCTCCTTTTTCCTTTCCTGCTTCAGATTTTTCCAGTTTTACTTGTATTCATTTGTGTGTGCTTGTATGTAAGGAGCTTTTGTGTGAGTTCTAGAAGCGTAGTGCCTAAGGCATTTGACTGATAACCAGAAGGCTAGTGGTTCAAACCCACCAGCCACTCCTCAGAAGAAGGTTGAGCAATCTACTTCTATAGTGATACCACCTCAGAAACACAAGGAGGGGTGGCTATGAGTTGGAGCCGACTCAACGGCAGTGAGTTTGGTTATTTTGGTTTAATCAAAACGTCTGTGGTTTGAACTCACCAGCCACTCCCTAGGAGAAAGATGAGGCACTCAGCTTCTTAAAGATTTACAGCCTTGGAAACACTATGGAGCAATTCTGTTCTGTCTTCTGAGGTTCCTATGAGTCAGAATTGACTCGAAGGCAGTAGGTTTGGTTTGTTTTTTGTATTCAGTTCTATGCAATTTTATTATATGTTCATGTGTCCACATTGTTGTTGTGTGCTGTCACGTTAAGTCCTCCTCATGTTGTTGTTGTTATGTGGCGTGGAGTCAGACTGGACTCATAGCTGCTGCTTCTTGGGTTTCCAAGGCAGTATCACTACGGAAGTAGATTGCCCCATCTTCCTTCTGAGGAGTGGCTGGTGGGTTTGAACTGCCAACCTTCTGGTTAGCAGTCAAGTGTCTTAGCCACTATGCTACCAGAGCTCCTAGTCCTCCTCATAGAGACTCTGTATGAGTAGAACTGCCCCATAGGGTTTTCTAGGCTGGAAGTAGATTATGAAGTGTTTGTTCTAGTGGAACCATTGGTTAGCAGTGAGCACTTAACCATTGTACCACTAGGGCTTCTTGTGTGTCCACTATCACAGTCAAAAATATAGAACAGTTCCATCATCACAAGGATCCCTCCTATTGCCCTTTTATAACTACATCCACCTCCTTCTTACTCCCAGTTGCCTCTGGTGCTAATCTCTGGCAACCACTAATCTGGTCTTCATTTCCACGATTTTGGCATTTCAAGAATGCTATAAAATTATGGGAGCTCTGGTAGCATAGTGGCTAAGGCACTTGACTGCTAACCAGAAGGCTGACGATTCAAACCCACCAGCCACTCCCCGGAAGGAAGGTTGAGCAATCCTACTTCCGTAGTGATACTGCCTCGGAAACCCAAGGAGGGGTCGCTATGAGTCAGGGCTGACTCGACGGCACATAACAACAACAGTGCCTAAGGCACTTGACTGCTAACCAGAAGGCTGGCGGTTCAAACCCACCAGCCACTCCTTGGAAGGAAGATGGGGCAATCTACCTCCGTAGTGATGCTGCCTCGGAAACCCAAGGAGGGGTTGCTATGAGTCGGGTCCGACTCAACGGCACATAACAACAACAACATAAAATTATGTAATATTTTGGGTGTGGCTTTTTATTTATTTATTTATTTTTACTAAGCATAATTCCCTTGCAATTCATCCAAGTTGTTACATATTTCAGTAGTTCATTTTTTATTATCAAATAGTACGTGTATGTTATGTTCTTGTTAGGTGTCATCAAGTTTCCATTGATAGTAACCCTACATACAACAGAACAAAACACTGCCTGGTCTTGTGCCATTCTCACAATCTTTGCTATACTTGAGCCCAACATTGCAGCCACTGTGTCAATCCATCTTGTTGAGGGTCTTCACCTTTTTTGCTGACCCTCTACCTTACCTAGCATGATATCCTTCTCCAGGGAATTGTCCCTTTTGACAATATGATCTAAGTTGGTGAGACAAAGTCCAGCCATTCTTGCTTCCAAGGAACATTCTGGCTGCACTTCCCCCAGGACAGATACGTTTGTTCTTCTGGTAGTCCATAGTACTTTCACTGTTCTTCACCAGCCCCATAATTCAAAGGCATCAACTCTTCTTTGGTCTTCCTTATTCATTGTCCAGCTTTCACATGCATGCGATATGAGGTGATTGAAAATACCATGGCTTGGGTTAGGCACACCTTAGTCTTCAAAGAGACATCTTTGCTTCTTAATGCTTTAAAGAAGTCTTTTGTAGTAGTGCAGTATGATTTCTGATTTCTTGACTGCTGCTTCCATGGGTGCTGACTGTGGATCCAAGTAAAATGAAACTCCTGACAAATTCTGTCTTTTTTCCAATTATATTGATATTGCTTATTGGTCCAGTTGTGAGTGTTGAACTCAGGTCTTGAAAGGAGTGTTGGCGCGAGGAAGCCACCACTGACACGATAATGCAAAAGCAAAAGGAAAGTTTATTTGCTAGCTCAAGCTAGGGTCTCTGCTTACACCGACACAGCGGTTTGGGCAAAAGACCCCGGCTCTCCTACTATTACATTTTTATAGAAAAATATAGAGTGGAGTAGTACCAAGGCTAAGAGGTACAAATGATTGGTTGTTGCTAGGGGGTAGGAGGAGAGGGGGTTTGGGGTAAATCTCTGAGACGTGGGGGGCATGCTGGAACCTCCGGCACTAAAGACTGGTTAGAGAATAATTATCTGGAGGGGAGGTAAAGCCCTGAGGTGAGAGACGTGCTGGAGCCAGGTAAAGCTCTGAGGCATGGGGGGATGTGCTAGAATCTCTGGCACTAAAGATTAGGGCATTAGGCTTCACATTCCTTAAGACTCCGGCTAAAGACTCCTGGTTAAAGAATTACCTGGAGGGCATTAGGACTCAGGCCTCACACTCCTTAGGACTCCGGCCTCACGTTCCCGCCTTTTTCTTGTTACTCCTAAGAGGAATCTTCATCTCGTGTTACAGGAGATAGGGACTGATATTGTTGTCTCAGGACCATGAGTTGTACAGTATTAACTTGATCTTTCACAAATGATATAAACTTATTTATAATGCAGGGGCCAAAAGTTAATATAATTATGAGGATTATGAAGGGTCCTAAGAAGGCAGATATCAAGGTAGTCAACCACGGGGAGTTATTAAACCAAGATTCGAACAATCCTTCCTGAGTTTCACACTCCTTTTTTCTTAGGACAAGTCCTTCTTGTACTCTGGCCATAGATTCCTGAACTACTCCCGTATGATCGGCATAAAAACAACATTCTTCCCCTAGAACTGCACACACTCCCCCTTGTTGGAGAAACAAAAGATCCAACCCCCAGCGGTTCTGCAACATTACCTCTGATAGCGAGGTTAAAGATTTCTCTAAATGGGAGATAGAGGCTTCTATTCTTTCAAGGTCCTCGTCTATAGCTTCCCTCAGGGAAGTCATGCCTTGATTCTGCAAAGTTAATGAAGCCACTCCTAAACTGGTCCCTGCTAAGCTAAATAGAATGGCTAAAGTGAAAGCTGCAGTTACTGGTTCCCTTTTTACTCTATTAGTTCCACCCCAGTGTATATACATCTCTTCCTCTGGGTGGTAAAGAATTTGGGTAGAACAGTTACTAGTATACAATAATCTGAGGACTGATTAAGTACTTTCAAGTTTAAACAGGGTAAAAGTCCAGCTCTTGAGCAAAGCCACCAACCCCCTTCCCTGGGAATGATCCAGTTAAAGGATGACTTTATTTCAGTATATGAGGTGCAACGCTCTTGAGCTTTGGGGGGTTTCCCCACACATAAGCCCCTTCCTGTTATACGTTGTATAGTAACTCCTACCTTACGGTCTTTCCAGGAGCAATTCTTTGGGCTCAGGTCATGAGAATAGCTGAAAGAGGTATTAATGCCTATTGCTTCATAAAATGGAGGGTTTACATCATAACAGAGCCAACAGGCTTGAGTCAGGTTAGGACTGGTACGGTTAAGTGTTTGGTAGGCTGCTAGCATTAAATTCCAAAGAGGGTCTATGTTCTGAGGGTTGGCTTGGACCCTCGGGGTTGTATGGGGAACACTTACTGTAATATCAGGGTTTACAGTGCTCAATTCTTTCAACATCTTTCTTGTAGGGGGTAGGGTTCCTTTTCCCGGGGGGTTTAACACTTCATTTGGACCTCCTGGCCCGGCATCTAAGGGCTCTACTTCCTGTAAAAGGGTTACTAACCCAGAGGGATATTTCCAATGGGGTTCCCAAATTTGGAGACCCCAGGTCAGCCCAGACCTCCACTTGGTTGGTTCCCTTTTCCCACGCTCAGTGAATGAAACTTTTACTAAGTCACACGTATTGTTACACTGGTTCCAGGATAACGGGTTAGGCCTTGCAAAAGAGAATACTACAAAGTCTGAGCTGCTTACCTGCCACTTCCAATTTCCATCATTAGAGGTTACACAACTCCAGTTTTTACAGTAATACCATGAGAGCCCCCCGCATCGTCGAACGTTTCGTTTATATCCTGGACAAGTGAAGAAACCAACGTTACAGATGTGCTTTGCACCCAAATCTGTGTCCGTTAAGGTTTTAGGGCTAAAGAACAGGTCAGGCCACCACACATTAAGGGGAGTGATGAGCGTAGTAGAGTTCAAAGTTTCATGTGTTTGTCCGTCGTGAATTCACCAAGTAACCTTGAAAGGTTGATTAGTCGTGCTGGTTCCAAAGTGGCAGAGGCTTAAGGTGAAGATGAAAGTTTCAGTCCTCATTGTTCCGAGTCAATCTGACCTTCAATGGGTTTTCAGGATCTGAACATGCTCTCCAGTTTGTTCGTGCGACTGCTGTTCCGGCAAGTTAGCTTTCCTGACGTGAGAGTGATGTATCCAGGCGCTGATTCCGTCTACCTTTAGGGCAGTAGGGGTTACAAGAACAACAACATAAGGCCCTCTCCATCTCGGTTCCAGTGTTTTTTGCTGGTGCCTCTTTACCCACACCCAGTCTCCCGGTTCAATCCCATGGTCAATTCCCTGTTCACTAAGAGGACCTTCATATATGGCTTGGAGTTTGGGCCATAATTCCTTCTGAATTATTTGGAGGGTTTTCATCCCCAAGATTAAATCTTTTGACAACTCATCAAGACATTTTTCCAGGTTGGAAATAATAGGGGGTGGCATCCCATACATTATTTCAAATGGGGTCAGATTCAGCATGTACGGGGTATTCCTAGCCCAGTAGAGTGCAAAGGGAAGGAGGGTCACCCAGTCTCCACCAGTTTCTATTGCCAATTTAGATAGGGTCTCCTTTATGGTTCTGTTCGTTCTTTCTACCTGCCCCGAACTCTGAGGGTTATATTCACAATGTAGTTTCCAATTTACCCCCAGAGTCGAGGCTAAGCCCTGGATAACT
>NW_006921631.1:8322479-8380481 GCF_000298275.1 Orycteropus afer afer | reverse complement strand
ACCGCTTTGCCCCTGTTGCCCCCTGGACCAGGCTAGTTTTTGAAGAAATCTTTCCCTCCTTCTTATTGAGGACGGAGTACTGAGCCCCTGAATCTACCAGGAACGCTACTGGCTTCCCCTCCACCTTCAAGGTTACCCAGGACTCAGGGAGGGGTTCTGAGTCCCGTCTCCCCTAGTTGCTGTCCTCACCTGTCACCAACGTTCTAACAGGACTGGGCTTTTCATATTTTTTGTTCTCTTTCTTTGGGCATTCATTCTTCCAGTGTCCAGTCCTTTTGCAAAATGCGCATTGGTTCGGGGCCAGGGATGGGTTTCGGTGGGGCCTGTCATGTTGGTCTGGTCTCCTTCCTCTCCCTCTTCCTATGTCTCCCTGAGTTCTAGCAAAGAAAATCTTTGCTGACTCCTTCTGATTTTGTTTATTCTCTTTAGCTTGGAATTCTCTTTCCTCCCTCTGTATTCTTTCCTCCCTTTCTTGTGGGGTTTCTCTAGTATTGTACACCTTTTCTGCTATTTTCATTAAGTCCTGTAGGGTCTGCTCACCTAATCTATCTATCTTCTGAAGCTTTCTTCTGATATCAGGGGCTGCTTGGTTTACAAAAGATAGGACCACTGCTGCTGTACTCTCATCGGCTTGCGGGTCCATAGGGGTATACAGTCTAAACGCTTCCATTAACCTCTCTAGATATGCTGCAGGGCTCTCTGTCGGTCCCTGCCTGACTGAGTTTACCTTGGCCAAATTAGTCGGCTTCCTTGCCACCGCTCAGAGACCGGCCATTAGAATCTGGCGGTACTTTTGGAGGCACTCCCTACCTAAGTCTTGTTGCTCAAAATCCCAACCAGGACGAGATAACGGGAACCCAGTGTCAATTAAATTCTGAAGCGTTGTCGGCTGTCCATTGTCCCTGGGCACATTTTTCCTGGCCTCGGTCAAGATTCTCTCTTTTTCTTCAGTGGTGAACAAAACCTGTAATAGATGCTGACAATCATCCCAAGTGGGGTTATGAGTAAACAATATAGAATCTAGCAAATTAATTAAGCTTTGGGGGTTTTCAGAAAAGGGGGTGTTCTGAGATTTCCAGTTATACAGGTCCGACATTGAAAACGGGCAGTACTGCCAGGTTCTGCTTCCGTCCTCATGAGGCGGGCCTATCGCTCTGAGGGGCAATGCCTGGACAGTGGGCGAGGGGCCTTCAGTCTCCTGGGAGCCCCTCTGGCGTGGGCAGAGACCGGAGGCTGGGCCCGTAATGGCGGGCGGCGCACTTGGAGCACTCGCCCACTCCCTCCTGATACTTGTGGAGCCTGGAGAGGGTAGGAAGGTGGTGTAGGGGCATAGGGAGATGGAGATATGCCACTTTCTAGATCTATCAGATCGGGGTGAGTTTGGGAATCAGACAAAACCAGTGGAACGGCTGCTCGGGACTCAGGTCATCTTGGTTTCTCCTTTTCTCTAGTCCCAAGTGGGGATGTTAACACCTTAACAGAGAGATTCGGAAGAAAAGGTTTTAGCCATGGGGAAGGGTTAGTCACCATATCTTGCCACACTAAAATGTAAGGAAATTGGTCCGGGTGCCCATGGGGGCCTGGCACTTGGACCCGGTCAAATACGGCTGCAATCACCTTTCCATCCAATGAGCCTTCCGGAGACCATCCTACCCTAAGAGAGGGCAATTCTGAAGAGCAAAAAGTTATTAGTTTATTTTTCTTAATTATCACAGACAAATTAGATCCTCTGGTTTTAAACTCTGAAAAATGTTCAGCCATCAGGGACAGAGGGGTAGTCTGTCCCTGTCCCATTTCAACCTCTTTTGAGAAAACACAGAACAAATAAAAGACAAGTGGCCACACAACAAGAGACACCAAAGCAGACAACACAAATATCCAACACCCAGAAGAGATCTCGTTCCAGTACCACAGATTGGAGGTGCCTCTGCCCCTCCCCTGAAGGGGGCTGCTCTTACCAAAAAGCGCCCACAGCCTGCCTGTTGGTTGGGGAAGGTCTCCTTCCCCAACTCCTCCAGCGCATCCACCGGTTTCCCAATCCGGCGCATCTGCCGGTTTTCCAACCTTTCCTGATGGACCAGTATCCTTACGGAAAGGACGTATCTGGTCCTGCCGGCTACTGAACTTCCCAACCTTCCCTGATGGATCAGTATCCTTATGCAAAGGACGTATCTGGTCCTGCCAGCCCCTGAACTTTCCTCTATTGCAGGCAACTTCACCCATTCCAAACTTTTCCTTTCCTGGCCAACGCACCAAATGTTGGACTCAGGTCTTGAAAGGAGTGTCGGTGCGAGGAAGCCACCACTGACACGATAATGCAAAAGCAAAAGGAAAGTTTATTTGCTAGCTCGAGCTAGGGTCTCTGCTTATACTGACACAGCGGTTTGGGCAAAAGACCCCATGCTCTCCTACTATTACATTTTTATAGAAAAATATAGGGTGGAGTAGTACCAAGGCTAAGGGGTACAAATTATTGGTTGTTGCTAGGGGGTAGGAGGGGAGGGGGTTTTGGGCAAATCTCTGAGACGTGGGGGGCGTGCTGGAACCTCCAGCACTAAAGACTGGTTAGAGAATAATTACCTGGAGGGGAGGTAAAGCCCTGAGGTGAGAGACGTGCTGGAGCCAGGTAAAGCTCTGAGGCATGGGGGGACGTGCTGGAATCTCCGGCACTAAAGATTAGGGCATTAGGCCCCACATTCCTTAGGACTCCGGCTAAAGACTCCTGGTTAAAGAATTACCTGGAGGGCATTAGGACTCAGGCCTCACGTTCCTTAGGACTCAGGCCTCACACTCCTTAGGTCTCTGGCCTCACAGTGAGGAATTTTGTTTTCCTCATAGTGAAGACTGTAGTCGTTGATCTTCATCGGTAAGTGCTTTAAGTCATTTCACTTTCAGCAAGCAAGATTGTGTCATCTGCATATACAGGTTGTTAATGAGTCTTCCTCCAGTCCTGATGCCACATTCTTCTTCATCTAGTCCAGCTTCTCAGATTATTTGCTCAGCATAAAGACTGAGTAAATATGGTGTAAACACATACTCTTCCTAATTTTAAAACACACAGTATTCCCTTGCTCCTGTTTTAATGACTGCCTCTTGGTCTATGCGCAGTTCCTCATAAGCACAATTAAGTGTTCTGGAATTCTCATTCTTCACAATGTTATTCATAATTTGTTGTGATCCACACAAATACCTTTGCATAATCAATAAAACACAGATAAACATCTTGGCAGTATTCTTTGCATTCAGCCAAGATCCATCAGACATCAGAAATGATATCCTTCATTTCACATTATCTTCTGAATCCAGCTTGCATTTCTGGAAGTTCCTTGTCAATATATTGCTGCAATCACTTTTAAATTATCTCCAGCAAACCTTTATTTGTGTGTGATATTAATGATATTGTTCAATAATTTCCATATTCTGTGGGATCACCTTTCTTAGGAATGGACACAAATACAGATCTCTTCCAGTCAGTTGGTGCAGTAGCTGCCTTCCAAATTTCTTGGCATAAACAAGGAGCTTCTCAAACGCTGCACCCATTTGTTGAAACATCTCAATGGATATTCCATCAATTCTTGGAGCCTTGTTTTTTGCCAGTTCCTTCAGTGAAGTTTGGACTTCTTCCTTCAGTACCATTGGTTTTTGATCATACACTACTTCCTGGAATGGTTGGATATTCAGCAATTCTTTTTGGTCTGATCACTCTATATTTTTTCCATCTTCTTTTGATACTTCTTGTCTTATTCAATATTTTTTCCCATAGAATCATTTCAATATTGCAACTCGATGCTTGAATTTTTTCATCAGTTGTTTCAGTCTCAGAAATGCCAAGCGTGTTCTTCCCTTTTCATTGTCTTACTCCAGGTCTCTGCACATATCATTACAATACTCTATCTTCTTGTGCTGCACATTGAAATCTTCTGTTCAGCTCTTGTATTTTGTCAATTCTTCCATTCCCTTTAGTTATCCTCCATCGAAGAGCAAGTTTCAGAGTCTCTTCTGATATCCATTAAGTCTTTTCTTCTTTTCCTGTCTTTTTAATGACCTTTTGCTTTCTTCATGTATGATGTTCTTGATGTCATCCCACAACTCATTTCAGTCATTGGTGTTCAATGCATCAAATCTATTCTTCAGATGGCCTCTAAATTCATGTAGGATATTATCAAGGTCATATTTTGGCTCTCTTTTTTTTTTTTTTTTTCATTTTCTTCAGCTTCAATTTGAACTTGCATATGAACAATTGATGGTTTGTTCCACAGTCAGTTCTTGGCCTTGTTTTGGCTGACATATTGAGGCTCTCAATCTCCTCTTTCTACAGATGTAGTAGATCTGATTCCTGTGTACTTCATCGGGCAAGGTTCGTGTGTATAGCCACTATTTATGTTGTTAAAAAAGGTATTTGTAATGAGTAAGTCATTGGTCTTGCAAAATTTTATCATGTGATCTCCAGTATAATTTTTATCACCATGGCCATATTTTCCAACTATTGATGATTCTTCTTTGTTTCCAACTTTCACATTCCAATCACCAGTAATAATCAATACATCTTGATTGTACATTTGGCCAGTTCATACTGCAGAAGTTGGTAAAAATCTTCAATTTCGTCACCTTGGCTTTAGTGCTTGGTGTGTAAATTTGAATAGTCACATTAACTGTTCTTCCTTGTAAGCATATGGATATTATCCTATCACTGACAGCATTGTACTTCAGGATAAATCTTGAAGTATTCTTTTTGGTGATGAATGTGATGTCATTCCTCTTCACTTTGTAATTCCCAGTATAGTATATTATATGATTATCTAATTCAAAATAGCAATACCAGTCTACTTCAGCTCACAAATGCCTAGGATATCAATCTTTATGTGTTCCATTTCATTTTCAATAACTTCCAATTTTCCTCCACTCATACTTCATACATTCCACGTTCCAATTATTAATGGATATCTGCAGTTGTTTCTTCCCTTTTTCAGTGGTTCCTTATCAGCAAATGAAGGTCCTGAAAGCTTTACTCCATCCATGTCATTAAGATCAACTCCACTTTAAGGACGCAGCTCTTCTCCAGTTGTTTTTAGGGTACCTTCCAACCTGAGGGGCTTTTTTTCTGGCACCATATCAGAAAATGTTTCAGAGCTATTCAGTGTTTCCCAGTAATTTATCTGACAGTATTTCACTGCTATTCATAAAGTTTTCACTGGGCAATTTTTTCAGAAGTTGATGGCCCTGCCCTCCTTCCCAGTCTATCTTTGTTTGGAAGTGCCACTGAAACCTGTCCACCATCGATGACCCGGCTGGTATTTGAAATACCAGTGGCATAGCTTCCAGCCTCATAGCAACACACAAGCCACCACAGTATGACAAAGTGACAGATGAATGGTAGCCTCTATGGTATAGATGTACTGTAATTTGTCATAATTTGTATAACCATTCAGAATATCTGGATGAATGGTTAAGAATATTTGGTTGTTTCTGGTGTTTGGCTCTTACATATAAAGCTGTTATAAATGTTTATGTGCGTGTTTTTGTGGAACATAAATATTCATTTCTCTGGGATAAATGTCCAGGAGTGCAAGTGCTGGGTTATATGGTAATTGCATGTTTATTTGTATAAGAAAAGGCCAAACTGTTTTCCAGAGTGGTTGTACCACTTTACTTCCCCACTTGCAATAGATGAGTGATCCAGTTTATCCATATCTTCACCAGCTTTTGGTGTTGTCGCTTTTTTTTTTTTTCCAGCCATTATGATAAGTATGTAGTGATATCACTTTATGGTTTTAATTTTCATTTGCAAGTGACTCATGACGTGGTAAGGAGCCCTGGTGGTGCAATGGTTAAGCACTCAGTTGCTAACTGAAATGTTGGTGTTTATGAAGCTGAGTAGAAACAAAGTTCACTCTGCATCCTGTCTGTTACCTTGGCTGGAGGCAGATAAAAGCAAAACACAAAGCACTGCTGTGGAGTCGGATCTGACTTATAGTGACCTCTCCTTGGTTTTCCTAGGTATCTCTATGGAAGTAGATTGCCCAACTTTCCTTCGGAGGACTGGCTGATGGGTTTGCCTTTTGGTTAGCAGTCAAGTGCCTTAGGCACTATGACACCAGAGCTCCTATTACTCCACCAGAGCTCCTAGGACGTAGATAAGTAAACATGATAACTCAGTTCCTTAAGAGCTGAGCTGAAATTGTGAGGCCTGAGTCCTAATGCCCTCCAGGTAATTCTTTAACCAGGAGTCTTTAGTGTCAGGGATTCTAACACACCCCATGCCTCAGGGCTTTTTATCAGACCCTCCGGATTCCGGCACTATCAGACCCTCAGGATTCCATTCCGGCACATATCAGACCCTCCAGATTCCAGCATGTATCAAAGATTTACCTGGCTCCTGCAAGTCTCCCACACATCAGGGTTTTACATCCTCCCTAGATAATAATTCCCTAAGCCGGGGAATTCCAACACGTCCCCCAACATCTCAGACCCCTGCCCTAAACCCCTTAGCAACAACCAATCATCTGTACCCCTTTGCCTTGGTGCTACTCCACCCTATATTTTTCCTATAAAAATGTGATAGTAAAAGAGCACTGGGTCTTTTGCCCAAGCCGCTGCGTCGGTGAGAGCAGGGACCCTAGCTCGAGCTAGCCAATAAACTCTCCTTCTTGCACTTGCATTGTCGTGTGTTGGCAAATTCCTCGCACCGACCAACTCCTTCCTAACCTGGGCTCAACAAAATGAAGCTTAATTCACACATCCTCTCCATGTTATTCCCCACCCTAGCTAGAAACAGGTGAATAGGTATGTTAATATGTTTCCTTAAAGTTGTTTTTCAGGAAACAACTTGCAGTGAGGCAAATGGGAACAAAGTTGATCAGAACAGACATTCTCCTCTCTGCCCAAATCCGGACCAGCTGATGACAGGAAGTCGGTGTGACTCATCTGGTGTGCAAGCACACTACATTAAAAATTGACTGTCCCTTTAAACCGAGGCAAAGGAAGCCTCAGCCAATCCTCAGTTAATTCATGCCCAAATTCCTGAAATTTTTATGAATATGTATAAGCCTCTGTCCTTGGGTAGTCAGATTTAGTTACTGACCCCGTCTCCTTGCATTGCCACTTTGCAATAAATAATTTTCTCTTTTCTTAATCACTCGGTGTGTAAACTAGTTTGGCCTGATTGTACACTGGGCAGGGACCCACATTCGTTCTGCCTTCAGTTAGAACCCACCAGCTGCTCCACAGGAGAAATGTGATGTAGTCTGCTTTGGTAAAGATTTACAGCCTTGGAAACCCCATGGGGCAATTTTACTCTGTTTTACAGCGTTTCTAGGAGTTAGAATCAACCCAGTGATAATGAAGGAGCTCTGGTGGCATAGTGCTTAAGGTATTTGACTGCTAACCAGAAGGTTGGTTTTTCAAACCCACCTGGTTTGGTTTAATGACATTGAACATTTTATTTGCCATCTATATATCTTGTTCATTGAAGTGTCTTTTCATGACTTTTACCCATTTTCTAATTGAAATGTATGTTTTTGAAATAATAAAAATTTTTTTGTTGAATTTCAAGAGTTCTTTATATTGTAGATTCTGGTCCTTTGTTGGATATGTAGATAACAGTCCTTCTTTTAGTCAACTGAATTCTCCCAGTTTAAGCTGGACATCTAGGTGTCCAGCTAGAGACTATTTTTTCCCAATCTCCTTTGCAACTAACTAAACATGGCTATTGACAGAGCTTGGACCAATGAAATGAGAGTAGAATGAGTGAAGCAGCTCTAAAAAACCTAGGTGCTTGGCATAAGGAAAGGTTTCTGACAAAGCTCCATACTAGACTCCATTTTTACTGTTTACTGCTTATTCTGAGCTGACTTGCAAAAGTCTGCTGGCCAGAATACCTCAGCAAACCTGGGAAGCTGATGGCTCCCCTCCCCCACTTCTCTCACAGCATGCCGCTTAGAAAGGCTATTCAATCAGGTTGCCCCCCTTTACCCAAATATCCATAGATTAACAAGACTTTAACCGATTCAAACTTTACAATTAACAAGATCAGAGCATGATATTGTAAATTTCAACCAATCAGATTTTTTTTCTTATAAGTTCCTGATTTTTTTGTACTTAAACTCTGTGAAAAATTCCTCTCCTCTGAGTGTTTTAGTGAATTCTCACTAACTGCTGCCTGATCCATATTGTTCTACTCCTTCAATAAAACTCTTTGCTTTGATTTAATTTAATTTAACTTTTATTGTGCTTTGGATGAAAATTTACAAAGCAGATTTGTTTTACATTCAACAGTTCATGCACATTTGATTTCAGCCCTTATTATAATCCCCAACCATAAAAAACTCTCCTCCCTCTCCTCCCTGTGACTACCCCATCCCTGTGCCCTTCTTATCTATGCATTCCTATCTGTCCAGCTTTCCTTCTAAGTGAATGCTGCCCCTCTGATATCTCCTGGCTGATTGATCTAAGGGGTGCATCTCCCTAGGGTAGGTGGGTGCATCTCCCTGGGGTAGGTGTTCTGCATATAGGTGTTTCTACTGTTGGACTGAGAGCCAATCCACGGAAATGAGTCCATATCTAGGACCAATCTTTGCTTTAACACTTCAGTTTGTTCTTTGAAAAACGATATATACAACATCTTATTCCTCTCCAAAGAAAACAAACTTCTGAACAATTACTCTCCCCTTTCCGGGAACAAGGAGCTCTGGTGGTGTAGTGCCTAAGGCATTTGACTCTTAACCAGAAGGTTGGTGATTCAAACCCACCAGCCACTCTGTAGAAGGAAGACTGGGCAACCTACTTCCATAAAGATATACCACCTCAGAAAACCAGAGGGGGTTGCTATGAGTCAGGATTGACTCAGTGGTAGTGAGTTTGGTTTCGTTTTCGTTCCTGGAACAAAGATTTTGCAATAACTCAGCTTCCACCATGCAGACGAGGATGATGCTATAGGGCACTGGTTGGCAGATTTTTTGTTAAGATAGTAAATACTTTAGGTTTGTGCACCATATGATCTCTTGCAACTATTCAACTCTACTATTTTAGAACAAAAGCAGCCATTAGTAATAGGTAAAAAAATGGGCAAAACAAACAAAACTTTATTTAACAAACAAGTGGTCTGGTCCTCTATATTTCCTCCATAATTTTTCTGTGAACTTAAAACCACTCTAAAAGCTAAAGTCCATTAAAACAGCAACAGAAAAGTAGAACCTTGGCTCATGGGCTGTAGTTTGCTGACTTGTGCCTCAGGAGATCCTTGGTGACACAAACAGTTAACAAACTTGACTGCTAATTGTAAGATTGGAGTTGGAGTCCATTCAGAGGCACCTAAAAAGAAAGACCTGGTGATCTACTGTAATAGAGGAACAGAGACCACAGATTCAAACAACTTCAATAAAGACACTTTTACTAAGCCTTGGACAGGACAAAGACAGAACAGACAAATATCTTGGATGAGGGAAGCCACCAACATGTACACAATACAGAAAGCTGAATGGAGTCCACTGAGTCAGGGCCATGTTGTTGTTGTTGTTATGTGCCATCGAGTCGGACCCAACTCATAGCGACCCTTCCTTGGGTTGCCGAGGCGGTATCACTACCGAAGTAGATTGCCCAACCTTCCTTCCGAGGAGTGGCTGGTGGGTTTGAACTGCCAGCCTTCTGGTTAGCAGTTAAGTGCCTTAGGCACCATGCTACCAGAGCCAGGGCCATAAGGCTAATTATATATTATTGAACAAAACGGAATCATCACAAAATAATGGTTGGTGGCAGATCATTTCATCACTGTTGCAGTTGGGACTACAGAAAAAGGGAAAAGACCATGATTGGGAATTGAAGGTAGAAATGGGTTACAGGATTGGTTGTGGGCATTGACTACCTGTCTATGTGTGACTCTTGACTATGCAGCCTGAGTCTTAGCCACAAGGTGGCTACCAAATAATACCAAGACACCAGCCTTAATTTAAACCAGAAAAGGACACGCTCAGGCAAGTTCCCTAGTTCTTCAGTGTGAGTATAATCTATTTTAACCATACTCTTCCTGAAAGCAAACTGCCCCTCCTTAGGTTTGTCCTGGAATTTGTCTGTGCATAGCCACAATGGTGGTTTAATAGTCAAAAAAGAATACAAACAACATCTGAGACTTAAGGTCAAGCCTCAGAATGGAGTTAAGGCTCCCACTGCAGACCACACAGCCTCCCATAACCCAAGTGCTTTAGAATGTAAACTCTAATAAACTACTTCAGTATAATCTGCCAAAATAGAAAAGATTCTGTGTTTTAACAGAATAAAATTCTATAGCTTATATTGACTTTATTATACCCTTGATTGTTTAAAGAAAAGACAGACTTCTCACTTAGGAAAGATCTAAGAGTCTTTGTATCACGTTAACTCTGATACTTATTTCCAAATGTTTTATTGTCACTTTGAAAATGCTAGTAGCAATATATGGTTTCTCAGGCACCCTTAATTCAGTTTCTTTCTTAGCTGTTCAATCCTCATAATAACCTTTGATTGTTAGCTTCTCAAAATAAAATCCTAGATGCTATGTTTTTACCTAAAAATATCTTTGAGATTTCTGAGAGCATCCCTGGAAAATCATAGTGGATTTACTTTTTCACCTTGTGGAAAGGGAGGTGCTAAAAATAATTAGATTGTTTTGTTTGTTTGTTACTATTGATCAATTGCATGGGAAGAGTTGTCAAATCAGAAGATATGCTTAGCTTTCTCTCAATTAAATTTGTATGAGTGACTTGCTGTTAAAATAAATATTTCAGAACTGTATGCTGTATGGGAAGTTCTCAGAGATTTGTCAATGCCCTCACTGTCTAGATATGTTTCTATTTAGCACAGTTCCACTGTTGGCTTTGCCTGATATCAGACAACAGTCTAGTGTTATCATTTTGGTTATTTTTTGAAATGCTAATTTGGTTACAACTTTCTTTCCTTAATTTGAATCTAGTATTTTCTAAGCCAATAGCTTCCAAATGAAGATCCATATCACTTATCTATGAAGTTTTATAATATACAAATGACTAGAACCTACTCATGCTTACAGAATCTCTTCACTTATATTCTTGATATATTCTAACTATATGCTTAATATCTTCATGGTATATTGTGTCTCAGGATAATTACATGTTATATCTGAAAATTTTTCTGTAAAGTTCATTCATTTTAAAAATTAGATATAATACCCACTCTTCTTTGAAAATAGGGTTAACCATTGTGTTTATAGATATGTTATCTAAAACTTTTGTTGGATTAACTCTCATCTTGTTTTGCAGCAGTTGCATTCTTTTTGTAATGTACTCTCATCATATCTTTCACTTTTGAAAATTATCAGTAATAAATTAACCACAGTCATTTAAAATCTTTAGTCATCCACATATAGTTTTTTGTTTTACTCTAATGTTTCCCTGAAAGTGCCTGTGATCAGCTATAGGCCAGAGTACTTCATCTTCAGCAAAGAAGGACTGTCTCAGAGTTCCCAGGAAAAAGACTATACCTGGATCCGTTTTTTGGGGGGCTATAGGGGTGGGGTACAGGCTTTGTTTGAACACCTTTGAGACCATACCAATGGAATGAGTCAGAATTTTAGACAAGAAGCAGATGGGTTCATGAGAATGCTAACTCAAAATTAAATGGAATAAGAATTACATGTGGCCTAGTGCCTAAGGCATTTGACTGCTGCCAAAGAGGCAAGGAGGATGTAACTTCTGACTTCCTCTAACCCCACAAGAGGAAGACAGAATCACCATCAGTAGCCCAAAGCCTGCAAGGCCAGACATACCACCTTCCTCCAGCCTTTTCACCAACACTGACACCAACCATTCCTCCTGCAGCACCCACCACCTCTCTGCTGGGTTCAATAATTCTCTGCAGTGCCCATGCAGAACTCACAGATTATGGGTTTTATTAGGGAAGCACCAGGCCACAATTCAAGTTCAGGAACAACACTCAACCTCTCTCAGCCTGCAGTCTCTCAGCCAACAGTCTATCTCCCAGCAGTGCATATCTCTTGGTATCTCTCAGCAATGCCTATCTCTCAGCATCTCTTTCTCAGCAGCACATGTCTCTCAGGAGTGTGTTTCTCTCAGCAGCATATATTTCTCTGCCAGCAGTCAGAGAGACTTCTTCTTCCTCTAGGAGGCCTCCTTTTTAGCCTGGCAAAGTGGTCAATCATAACATCAGAAATCTAAGCACCTGAGAGAAAGAGTGAACTTCCCAGAACACTGCTTTTTGCCACTTTCAACAGAAATATCCCAGGTGGATAACTTTAACAATTAGGAGCTCCTCACCTGCTCACGGCAAATTCCACCTCAGAGTTTACAAAGACTTATGGCTAGAAAAGCCATACCAGGAAATTTACTACACTGCAACTGCTAACCAGAAGGCTGGTGGTTCAAACCTACCAGCCACTCCTCAGAAGGAAAGTTGGGCAATCAACTGTAGTGAAACTGCCTCGGAAACCCGAGGAGGGGTCACTATGAGTTGGGATCAACTCAATGGCAGTGAAATTGGTTTTGGTTTTGTTTGAAGGAAATGAATGAAAGATGATTGTAGATTTTATTTGGAATATTGTGGATGTATTAATCTTCTGTTTTAGGGGGGATATAAAAGTGTATTAGTTTCTTATGGCTGCCAAAACAAAGTACCACAAACTGGGTGATTTATAAGAACAGAAATTTATTGTATCACAGTTCTGAAGGCTAGTAGTCTGACTTTAGGCTGTCAGCAGGACCATGCGAACTTAGAAGGCTCTAGAGGAAGAGTGTTTCTTGTCTCTTCTAGCTTCTGTAGACTCAGGCATTCCTTGGTTTGCAACTGCAGCATTACTCCTTCCTCACATGACCATTTTCCTTCTCTCTGTCTGTGTCTCTTCTCTTTTATAAGGATGTAACACAGATTTGATTAGGACTCACCCTACTCCAATATGACCCATAGTAACTTAATTAATAACATTATCAAAGACTCTATTTCCAAACAAAGTCAAGTCAATTTGGAGGTTAGAACTAGCATATCTTTTTAAGGGACACAATTCAATCTACAACAATAAGAAACCTCATTCTCATTTCTCTTATGCTACGTATAACTCATAACAATTTTGTGGACTACACTTTTGTAAATTTTCCAACTACTGGTGATTCCTCTTTGTTTCCAACTATTGCATTCCAGTCACCAGTGAAAATTAACACATTTTGATTTCATGTTCAGTCAATTTCAGACTGCAGATGTTGATAAAAATCTTCAATTTCCTCATCTTTGGCTTTGGTATTTGGTGTGTAAATTTGAATAACAGTAGAATTAACTGGTCTTCCTTGTAGACTTATGGATATTATCCTATCACTGACAGTATTGTACTTCAGGATAGATCTTGAAACATACTTTGTGATGATGAATGCCACACCATTCTTCTTCAAATTATCATTCCTGGCATAGTAGATCATATGCTTGTCTGATTCAAAATGGCCAAAACCAGTCCATTTCAGCTCACTAATGCCTGGGATATCAATCTTTATGAGAGCTCTGGTGGTGTAGTGCCTAAGATATTTGACTGCTAACCAGAAGGTTGGTCGTTCAAGCCCACCGGCTACTCCTTGGAAGGAAGGTTGGGAAATCTACTCCCATGGTGATACTGCTTCGGAAACCCAAGGTGGGGTTGCTATGAGTCAGATTAGACCCAACGACAGTGCATTTTGTTTTTCAGCAGTTTCTCCTCAATATGAGTCATTCCAAGCCAGCAATTGGAAGTATCGAAAGCTTTACTTTATCCATATCATTAAGGTTGGTTCTTCTTTGATGAGACAGCTCTTTCCCAGCCATATTTTGAGTGCCTTCCAACCTAAGGGGCTCATCTTCCTGCACTGTATTGTACAGTGTTTGGGGGCTATTCATAAAGTTGCACAGTAATGTATCAGACAGTGTTTCTCTCCTATTCATAAGGTTTTCCCTGGCCATTTCTATGAGAAGTGGATGGCCTCTTCTTTCTTCTGATTCTGTCTCAGTCTGTAAGCTGGATGGAAACCATGTGCAACACTGCTGGCATTTGAAACACCGGTGGCACAGCTTCAAACCTCACAGCTTCATGTAAGCCACCACAGTACTACAAACTGACAGACAAGTTCACCTCCCTTAGCTGTTCAAAACCTCTCTGCCCACCCCTTACCTGGATCCTGCTGCCTTGTCGTACCTGGCTTTCCCTCTTTCCTGACTATTGGGTGGGGCCTGTCTCCCTCCCCTTAACTAGATCTTGCCATCTAATCATCCCCTGATACATTTGTAAACGATAACTTTTCCTCCCTACCTGACCCCTTCAGAATTCGAAAATCTTGCTGAGTATCTTATATTCATGGTAATATAACTATTTGCACAAGTTTCATAAGAACTTGTCCCACCTGTTATCTGGACATGATGGGAAACTTTGCCTGGAATGTCATAATGAGAATAGCATTTATTTAATCACATATGACCAGATACTTTTAAGGAACTAAGGTTGAATTTATAGTGCAAGTGCTTACAAAGCCATCTTGGAAAACCTGGTCTGGTACCTGACTTACAAGATTCCCAGCCTTATAAGTAAGTCAGGAAGTTCACAACCTGATGGACTGAGGAAACTTAGGGTATCTTGGGGAACTAGAGAAGGAGCCTTGGTGGCACAGAGGTTAAAGCAGTCAGCTGCTAACCAGAAGGTCAGTAGTTTGAACCGCCAGCCCCTCCATGGGAGAAAGATGTAACAGTCTGCTTCCATAAAGATTTATAGCTCTGAAAACCCTGCAGGGTCTCAATGAGTCAGAATCCACTCAATGATAACTGTTTGGTGTTGTCTTTGGAAAAGAAGAGAGGAATTCACCCAAATTTAAGGGGCTCTGGTAGCACAATGCCTAAGACATCTGATTGCTAACCAGAAGGTTGGTGGTTCAAACCCACCAGCCATTCACAGAAGCAAAACTAGGCAATCTATTTCCATAAAGATTTAGCACCTTGGAAACCCAATGGGAGTTGCTATGAATTGAAATCAACTAGATGGCAGGTTTTCTAACCTTCAGAAAGATTGATGTGTACTGGAGTAATGTGTTTTTTTTTTTTTTTTTTTTTTGGCAGGTGAAATCTGGTGGTAAGTTCTTGGCTTAGCTAAGATTCTTTATGAAAACTTTCAGCAAAGCAAACAAAGTGGTCTATGTAGTAAATTAACATTTTTGCTGTCCCCATGTAAATATCAAGTCAAATTTAATAAGACAAGCTTTAATTTGTGATCAAGATTTCTTTGAGATTACTTTTCATCAAAAGAGTGATGACTGTAGAGAGAAATTTTGTGTTTCAGTGGAAAACTATAGCACAACCTTCTAGGATATCATATTCTAGCCTTGTTCATTGACTTTTGAGCTATTTGTACCTCTTTGTAAATTGCAGTTGACAGATGGATATGCAAATTCTGTCTTGTTTGGTAGAGATTTAACTGACTCTCACTAAGATCTTAAATGCCTTGAGAGCTGAAGCTAGAAAATTGATATAAACCTTGAAGGACTCACCAGCATAGCTGAACATGCATGGACCAGAATTCTCCCTGGATCAGCTGCTACCTGTACCAATAAGAATGACTAGTGAAATGTACAAGACATACATATCCTTTTACAAGAGGTACCCAAGACTGTGGACAACATTCTCAAGAGTATTGGCGTCCTAGTGTAAGAGCTTTAAGAACTCAGTGAGGGGTGTTGAATAACCAAAAGAGTTTCTTCTATTGATTTCTTGGAACCTACCAGACTGATTGCACTCAAGTTTCAACTCCTGGCTCTTTATTTTAATACAATCTTTAATATTAACATTTCTCTCTCTCTCTCTCTCTCTCTCTTTTAAATTTTAGACATCCATCTTTTAATATGTCTGATCTCTAGACAATTGATCTTTGCCACTACCTCTCAATGGATGATTCTGCTGGTTGCATTGGAATACCTCCAACAAGAGTCCTCAGGGGACTATTTGTTAGACCCTGCTTCATCCTTCTCGGGAAGATCATGATGACTTCTGAGCTGTTCAGACACGAATGACATTCATCTTGAAAAAAAAAGGAGGGACTGGCAATGTTGAAGTTTATCTGAATTCTTTGCTCTCCAAGAGCAGTGATAGTTAAGAAATTCCTCTCCCTTTTCTCTTCTGGGAGCAGCTAACCTATTCCCACAGACCCATTGCCATCCTTCCTCATGCTTCTGATGATTTCCTTGTTTATCTGCCTCTACAAAACTTCTTTTTTAAAAAACAAAACACAACAAACCTCTAAGGAGCTCTGGTGGTGTAGTGGAGGAGGCATTGGCTGCTAACCAGAAGGTCAGAGGTTCAAACCCATCAGCTGTTCCATGTAAGGAAGATGGGATGATCTACTTCTGTAAAGATTTATAGTTTAGGAAACTCAATGGGGATCTGCGGTGTAGTAAATTACCTGGTCTGGCTTTTCTAGCCATAAGTCTTTGTAAACTCTGTGGTGGAATTTGCTGTTAGCAGCTCAGGAGCTCCTGATTGTAAAAGTTATCCACCTGGGGTATTTCTGTTGGGCGCAACACAAAGCAATGTTCTGGGAGGTTCCTGCTCTCTCTCAGGTGCTTAGAATTCTGATATTATGATTGGTTGGTTTGGCCACTCTGCCGGGCTCAAAAGGAGGCCTCCTAGAGGCAGAACTCTCTCTGAATGCTGGCTGAGGAAGGACGCACTTCTGTGAGACACACACTGCTGCGAAAGAGATGCAAGAGACACTCATTGCTGAGAGAGACACCGAGGGACACGCACTGCTGGGAGAGACTGTGAGAGACTGTTGAGAGATGGTGGGCTGGGGAGAGAGACTGAGCATTTTTCCTGAACTCAAATTGTAGCCCAGTGCTTCCCTAATAAACCCCATAATCTGTGAGTTCTGTGTGGCCACTGCAGTGAATTATTGAACCCAGGAGAGAGGTGGTGGGTGCTTTGGGAGGATCTGTTGGTGAAAGGGCTGGAGGGAAGCAGCATGTCTGGCCTTTTAGGATCTTGTCTTCCTCTTGTAGGGTTAGAGGAGGTTGGAAGATGTGGCCTCCTTGCCCTTTTTGCAGGGTTGCTATGAGTTGGAATTGACTCAGTGGCAGTGAGTTTGGTTTTGGTCTTTACAAAATCTCTGGCCTCCTTCCTTTTCTTTGTGATGTTCCTTACTAATGAATATTCTCCCTATTGGAATAGCCTGAATACAACCATCTCCTTAATTGCATTTTGTCATTCACTTCTTTCTTTCCTCTCTTAATTCTATTCCCAAATTTTCCCGATTTCTTTACCTTTGTGAGTCTCAATTTCCTCATCCAAAAAGAAACATTTCACCTGTCCCTGGTGATGCAATGATTAAGATATTCAGCTGCTAATCAAAAGGTTGGTAGTTCGAATCCTCCAGCCACTCAGCAGAAGAAAGACAAAACAGTCTACTTCTATAAAGATTTACAGCCTTGGAAACCCTATGGGGCAATTCTATTCTGTCCTATAGAATTGCTATCAGTTGGAATGGATTTGATGGCATTGTTTTTTTTTTTTTAAATTTTTTCTCTGAGTGGTGTGAGGATGGAATGAAATAATTCATGGAAAAGAACCAAGCTGGGCCAAAATTAGGTGCTCAACAAGTGTTACTTCTACTCCTTAAAGAAAAATGTTCCCCACACAATTGGTGGGGGGCAGTGGAAACTGACTAAAAGAGAGATAGTAAGCCAGGGCAACTTTGTATCTGCAAATGGGGAAACAATTCAAAGTACCATTTCATATGGGGAAGAATATATGCTGTAAGTGCCTCTTTCTTCCCTCTAAGAAGCAGATACCCTATCCCAATTGAGTTTGCGTATTGGGAGAAGGCTGTTGCATATTAGCACTGAGATTGTTAGGAAAATATTTACCTTCAGAACCCAATGATAACCAAGATCCCAAATAGTAGCCCTACTCCTACCTTGGAGTTGGCTAAGTGGGTGGGTATATGTCCACATTGTAGTTTTACTAAATATTTCCAAAGAGATCCTGGTGACTCTACCTGGCAGGAGATAGTGCCAGGTATGTTGGTTGTGGTGTTCACATCTTGGGCCAGAAGAATGCAGGTCTGACCATGCTATATGAAGTTTACCATAATTCCTTGAATTCTTTCTGGAGGCCCCAGGTCTGCCGGCAGTGGCTGACATTTTCTAAACACACTTCAGGATGACTGGAAAGGAGAAAAGCTGGAGAAATTATGAACATTACATGAACATTTACAAGTGAGGGAACAAAGTCCTTACTTGACAATTCCTTTGGAAACTGAAGACATGGTGGTCAGCATTCAGCAAATAATACTAGTTTCAGATACATGAATGCAAAGTTATCAGGTAAAACATTTGGTCCTGGAAAGTAACACCAGGGTGCATTAAGCACTAATTAGTGAACAAATGTAGAGATTTTAATCTGTGAGAAAGTGAAATCCTGTCTGGGATTTAGCTAGATCATTTGTTGCTTTCTCTAACTCACCACTCCGTGGTACTCAGTGACACTTTTTTTTTTTTTTTTTTATGTTTTCAGTTCTTTTTTCCTAATTGTCACCTTTTAATTTCATTCTTATCCTTACCAGGGCTGAATTATCCATTAAGCACAATAGATCAGTTAGTGCCTAGGACCCGCAATACTTTGGGCTGTTTTTACTTCTTTTAAAATTAGAAGGAAAAAAATAAACCTTTTAGGTTGAAGAAACTGTTTCAATATAAAAACAAACAGTTGCCAAACCTAGTGGATTCCAAAGCAAGGTGACTTCACGTGTGTGACAGTAGAACTCAACTGAGGTGCCTGGTCTTATTTCTGAGGTGCCACAGGGTGGACTCAAACCTCTGCCCTTTTGGTTAGCAGCCTACTGTGTTAACCATTTGTACCACCCAGGGACTCTTGTTTTAATACACAATATTCAGATATTCAAATTTATACTAATGCATAATATATCATTCAGTACATATATTTTTTATGGCAGAATGCCTCCATGAAAGCAATGTGCATAGGGCCCATGAAAGTCCCAGTGCATCTCTGACCTATGGGGACAGCCAATGCAGCCCACGAGGACCACATTTAACTTGCAGGAAACTAGATTTTGTTGGTGGTGAACTTGTTTTCTGAACTTGCTAGAGAACAGTTTCCCTCTCCTTCCCATAACACTTCCCAGAGGTGTCACACTCCAGCAAGGTGGTTTGATTTTCTTGCAGTCATGAGTTCACTGCTGTCCGGGAGACCTCTTTGGTGTTTTATGATATGTACTGTGTTTCAATAAAAATCCCTTCTGGGTTAAAAAACAAAAACAAACATACAAAACCCAAAACACTTTTCAAGGATGTGCCTAGATTTGTTTGTAAGTGCTCTTAGGCTCTTAGGACCACAGCAACTAAGGTGTTAACACTAGTTTTGTCCTACAGCAAAGTCAGCCAGGCTCCAGGCTAACTTCCCAGACCCCAGCCTCTGCATTAGGCAACCCCTGCTGTTTGCAGGCAGCATCCTGCACTTGCTGACTTCAGTATGGCTTCCCTACTGGCTCCAAGGGCTTGCTCTTGACATTGGCATCTTCATGCCAAGACTTTTGGAAGCTGGTAACTTTCTGAAGGCAGGGATCATTAAGAATTCCTGATATGGATATTAAGGGGAGACCTGAGATATGACTGAACTGGTTACATTTTTCAAAGCAAAAATCAAGACAATAGTCTGACATGGGATCCCCCCCACACAGTTTCATGAATTTATATTTGAAATGTTAAATTTTTACATAATACAAACCCTAAAAGACATTTTATTACATAGTTAACTAGTAACCTTCATTGACAATAATAAAATAATAGGAAAATGGATACCAAAAGTGGCAGGGTATGTTTAATCTTGTTGTTGTTGTTGTTGTGTTTTGCCATCAAGTCAGATCCGACTCTTTGCGACCCTGCTTGGGTTTCCTAGGCAGTATCACTATGGAAGTAGATTGCCCAACCTTCCTTCTGAGGAGTGGCTGGTGGGTTTGAACTGCCAGCCTTCTGGTTAGCAGTCAAGTGCCTTAGGCACTACACCATCTGTTGTTGTTGTTTGCCGTCAAGTCACCCCGACACCATCTAGTAGCCTGATATTTGAATATTGATTACCATGTACCCCAGAAGGTCTAGACAACAGGTATATGGATAGCTTTGTTTCTGTTCCCTATTTTTTAAACTATTGTGAGGCTGACACAGAACCAGGCAGTGTTTCATTGTGTTGTACATAGGGTCCCTATGAGTCAGAACTGACGCAATGGCATTTAACAGCAACAATAATTTTTTTAAAAATTTTTATTGTGGTAAAAATTTATATAGATTTCCTATCATTTTTGAGGGGCACATTTAATCTGTCTCAATAATAATATGTATCGTTTTCGGGCCTCTATTATGTGTCAGCAGGTTCCTGGGTTATACAAATGGTTAAAATGCTTTTCTGCTCACCGAAAGGCTGGAGGTTTGAATCCACCCAGAGGCTCCGAAGAATCAGTTGGCAATCTGCATCACAAAATCAGTCATTGGAAACCCCAGGGAGCACAGTGCTGCTCTGACACCATAGAGTCTCCATGAGTCAGAGCTGATGAGATGGCAACTGGAGACCAAGAACAACAAAACGAAACAAAAACTGTATCAGACAGACCCTCTTTGTACCTGAACTCTATGAAACTCCTGCAAAGTAGAGTTAATTAATTCTCATTTTATAGCCTTAAAATATAACTCAGAACAATTGGGTAGTTTGTTAATGTCACACAGCTAGAATGTGTTGCAGCAAATTCTAATTCTGCTCAAGTCTGACTGGAAAGGCCTTTAGGCTTCAATAGTTTAGAACTCACATGTTTACCACTTACGGCAAAGTACTAGGACATTCTGAAGTTAGAACAGAAATGAGTGGAAATGAGCTTTCTGGGTAGAGGAGGTATCCAGTCTGTATCTGGTGGCTCCCATATTGGCCTCTTACTGAGAAAGTTAGTTACTAGTTCCAGTGTCTGCCACACAAAGCCTTCTTCTTCACAAATGGCTTCCCTTAGCCTACCTTCCATTTTCCTCTCAGACCAAGTCCATTTCAGCCTCCAAATTTCCATCCATTTAATAAAATACTTACTAAGCAGGGTATTAGGTGCTCTGGAGGTGTGTTGCTTAAGGCATTTGACTGCTAACCAGCTCAAACCTGCCAGCCACTCCTTAGAAGGAAGTTTGGGCAATCTACTTCCATACAGATACCCCCTTGGAAACCCAAGGAGGGGTCACTATGAGTCAGAAATGACTTGATGGCAGTGAGTTTGGTTCTTTGTTTTTTTTTGTTTGTTTGTTTTTTGAAGCAGGGTATTAGTGAGGTTCTTCAGAGAAGCAGAGTCAATAAGCTAGCTAGCTAGCTAGCTAGATATAGAGATATAGAGGAACTATAAAGAGAGAAAGAAATATGTCTTAGTTCATGCACTAGTAGAGTTGGTAAGAACAAAACCCATAAGTGAGATAATAGGCTGGAAATGTGCCAGGCAGTAAGTGGGAACTCTGGCAGGATGTCTATGTTATACTCTTAAGGAAGAATCCTTCTCCCTGGGAAAACTCAGTTTTTGCTCTTAAGGTCTTCAACTGATTGAATGAGGCCCACCCATATTATGAAGGGTTTTTGGTTTATTGAGGTCGATTTATCTCCTAAATGTTAATCATATGTAAATACTTTCAAGACAACATCTAAACTAGTGTTTGACCAACAACTCAACACTATTTGACCTAGCTAAATTGACACATGAAATTAGCCATCACATGCATATTGAATACTGGTGAGTGAAAGTGGAGAGGCCAGTGGTACAAAATAAATGTAAGGCGTCATCACTCAGCAGCAAGAATTTACAGTCTAGTTGATAAGATATAAATAGCATGCATAAAAGCAAACAAGCAAATAAACAAAAACTAGTGATTGAACCTTAATTGATTTATCTCTAAATTTTCTGGCATGAGCAGCCAGGAGCACACCTTCTCTTGGGTCTGAGGAACAGACAGACAAAAAGCAGTTTATCCAGGAAAACCTATTCCTGGATGATCTAGTCGATCTAATCCAGAGATGTGACATCGCTTCAAGACCCCTTGAGTTACTACTCTCTCACTGTGCCTGCGAGTCTCTCTGGTGTGTGGTAATCATGTTTTCTTTATTAGAGCTGATGGCAGTTCTGGGCAAAAAAAATGGTTAACAGTTCTGAGAATTAAATTTTATCTTGAAAATATATTTGGGAGCTAAGAACATTAATTAAAAAAAAAGAAAAACCAACAGAGGACATTTTAAGAAACATTTCCGCTCGTTCCAAACCAAGCTGTCTGTTTTCACACATTGTCAGCCTCTTTCTTCTGATCATTAATAAGGTTATTCAGATTGACTGATCTCCTGTTTGGACTTGTTTGGAGACTCTGATTTCTTGCACTAATTTCTGTTCCATGGAGCCTCAAATAAGTTTAGGTCACATGGCAAATTAGATTTCAGGACACAATGGATTTTGGAGCCAACAAAACTCAAATAAATGATATTTATTAGTCTAGAGAAAGGACATTGCTTTAGTCTTTGGGCATAGGAAAAGATTTGCTTCTTTTAATTTGGTTTAAGGGTAGCTTAGATCAAGTGGAAGGATAAGAAATGGAATGGGGTATGCTTTTCCCATAAGGGGGTACAGCTTGCTGAGCAGGTTAACGAGTTAGCATTTGATATGCTTCAGGCCCTCAGGCCTCCAATTTTTTTTTTTTGACATTCTCTCCTGGACTTGCAAGCTAAGTCTCCTTATTTCCATAGAGCTTGGGCATCAACAGAATCAACGGTCAACTAGAGGCAGAATTGATAAGGCTTAAGTTGTTGTTGTTATGTGCCGTGGAGTCGGCCCCGACTCATAGCAACTCCTCCTTGGGTTTCTGTGGCAGTATCACTACAGAAGTAGATTGCCCAACCTTCCTTCCGAGTGGTGGGTTTGAACCGTCAGCCTTCTTGTTAGCAGTCAAGTGCCTTAGTCACTATACTACCAGAGCTCCTAAGGCTTAAGTTAAAGATCCTTTTTACATTTCAAAATGTATTGAGGTCATGCTTTTCTCTCTCCTTTCCCCTTTTCTTGATGATTAGAATATGGATATGGGAATTTTAGATAATGTGGACAGTGTCAACTTCCCAGAGATGACAAAACAACAAGATGGAAGCCTGGATTCCTGACCACTTTGTAGTGCTGATTAACACACCAGCATGGGTTTTACATGAGAGAATTAACTTCTATATTATAGTTTAAATCAGTGTTACTTTAGTAGTCTGTCACAACAGCCAAGCTCTTTTAGCTCTGTTGATAAATATCCAGAGGCATCCTACTCTGCCAGCAAGCCTCCTGCCTGAAGGTGCTCAACTGTCTCACTCCGTGGACCAAGAAGCCCACCGCACCATCTCCTGTTGGTCTTCTGGTTCTGCTCCTTCTGCTGCCGTGGTTTCTTTGCCACCATTTCTCACCATCTCTCACTATCTCTGCAGTGTTACAGCTCTCTCTGTCTCCTGCGTTGAGGAGGTCTCCACTGCAGGGATCAGGTCCAAAGGATGCACTCCACTCCCATCTTTTCTTGGTGGTAGTTGAATCTCCCCTTTTTGCCTCTGGGATGGCTCATTTTAAGCCTAGCGAGATGGCAAAACTGACCAATTTCTGCATTAGGGTTCTGTACACTGTATTTGCATGGTCTCACCCCAACAAGGGTGCCATGAACTTTATTTATATTATTAGAAACCTATCCAATCCCATTGGTGGGCCACAAAAGCACCTCACATTTGCATAGTCCTACCCAGTCACTATGGAGCTCTGATGGCACAGTGCCTGAAGCATTTGACTGCAAACTAGAAGATTGGCAGTTCAAACCCACTAACTGCTCTGCAGAAGGAAGATGGGGCAATCTACCTCCATAAAGATTTACTGTCTTGGAAACCCAATGGGGGTAACTATGAGTTGGAATTGACTCAATGGCAGAGTTGTTTGTTTTGGCACCCAGTCACTTGGTGGGAGTTACAAAGACTATGTCTAGAAGGGCCATATTAAGTAATTCACTACACTGGAGGTGCATTGACTTTAATAAAAGATATATTTTTATTGTGAATGAAATCTTTACAGTCAGCCCTCTAATCTATGGGTTGTGCATCCGTGAATACAACTGATACAGGGGTTGGATGGGGAAAGCAATTAAGTATGGTCAACAATGCAGTCAAGTCAGATCCTTTAAAGGCTAAAATGGAATGTAAAGTGCTATTTACATAGTACTTACACTGTATTACTCACTGCCCTTGAGTGGACTTCGACTCATAGCAACCCCTCCTTGGGTTTCCGAGGCTGTATCACTACAGAAATGGATTGCTCAATCTTCTTTCCAAGGAGTGGCTGGTGGGTTTGAACCACTAGCCTTCTGATTAGAGTCAAATGCCTTAGGAGCTACGCCACCAGAGCTCTCATACACTGTATGAGGTATTATTATTATAAATAATTTAGAGATGATGTAAAGGATTTGAGGGGATGTGCGTAGGTTATATGCAAATACTATGTCATTTTATATACAGGACTTGAGCATCTGCAAATTTTGGTATCTGTGAGAGTCCTGGAAATAATCTGTGAATACCAAGGATGACTATAATTATAAAATGCCTTCTATAATACTTTGAAATGAAAATTAATATTGTTTGTTATTGAAAATGCAACAAATGCAACACTGCTTTGTATGTATATGTTGGGGGTTGTTTTCATTTTCCTAGTATGCCTTACCTCTTCCTTTTGTCAATTAGTTGTAGGTACATTTCTTACATACGGGATAGTGTTGGATTTTGCTTTATGTACAATCTGAGTTCTTTTTTGTAAACACAAGAGTTTAGCTCATTCACATTATTAATGATCAACATGTTCTGTATGTACTTTTTTCTGTTCATTGCCTTATTTTTAATATTTTACTGTATGATGTTTCCTTTCTTAATGTACAATACCTTTGATTATTTGAAACGTTTATATGCTCTGGTAGCATAGTGCCTAAGGCACTTGACTGCTAACCAGAAGGCTGGCAGTTCAAACCCACCAGCCACTCCTCGGAAGGAAGAGGGGGCAATCTACTTCCATAGTGATACTGCCTCGGAAACCCAAGGAGGGGTCACTATGAGTCAGATCTGACTCGATGGCACATAACAACAACAATAACATATTTTTGTTTTAGCAGTTATTGTTTAGAGTTGCTAAACTAATCCATAGATTTATAAGTATATTGAAAAACATGAAATTAAGCACTTAGAAAAACTGTAGTAAAGTAGAATTGAATGGCAGAGAAGAGGAAGGATAAGGGGAGGAAGAGGAAGTAAACTAATGTTCCTTGTTCACTGAAGATAATCCAACGACTATCTGCAGAAATAGAAGATTGGTACATTATATAAAATTATAGATATAAAACTAACTGCTGAAGTGTTTTTTACTTGACTATAAACGATTTTAAAAAATCATACTACTTACATTATCTTCCACTATTTTTCCTTATTCTCCTAAAATTTGAGTCATTTCATACCTACATCGTCAAGGTTTATAACGTTCTATTCTGTTCTGTGACCATAATTCAACATCTACTTAAGATTGTGTCTTGAAGTTTAAAATACCTTTCACTGCAGTTTCATCATTTATTTCTTAATTGGATGAAGTTTGTTCACCTATATATTCCTCAAGAACAACCCATGATGATTGTTCTTTGATTTCTAGCATGTTCATAAAAAATATTCCTAATGTCCTTACACTTGAACTAATTTTGGCAAGGTATAAAATTCTTGGGCACATCTTTCCTGAAGGATGCAAGAAGCATTTATCACTTAAAAAAGAACCTTTAGTCCATTCTTACTTAATGTTATTTTCATTTAGCCTGTCCTTTTCCCTATCTAGGTGACTTAATCTTTTTGTCTAGGTGCCCAAAAGTTTATCTTTGAAACCTAGGAATTTTATGAGATTGTGTCTTATTGATCATGGACAGTCTATCTTTTCAATAGGTAGGGTCAAAATTTCTTTAATTACTATAAAGTTTTATTTAATTATTGCAGTGTAGTAAATTACAGAGTGTGGCTTTTCTAGCCATAAGTCTTTGTAAACTCCATGGTGGAATTTGCCATGAGCAACTGAGTAGCTCCTGATTGTTAAAGTTATCCACCTGGGGTATTTCTGTTGGGAGCAATAATTTTCTGGGAAGCTTGCTCTCTCTGAGGTGTGTAGAATTCTGATGTTGAGATTGGTGAGTTTGGCCACTCTGCCAGGCTCAAAAGGAGCCCTCCTAGAGGCAGAAGGGAGCTCTCACTGCCAGCTAGGAGATGCGAGAGACACATGCTGCTGAGAGACTAAGAGACACACTGCTTCTGGGAGAGAGACTCACACTGCTAGGAAAGAGACTGGGAGAGACTGTCAGCTGAGAGACAGCACATTGAGAGAGACTGAGCATGTTCCTGAACTTGAATTGTATCCTGTTTCTTCCCTAATAAACCACATAATCTGTGAATTCTGTATGGCCACTGCAGTGAATTATTGAGCCCAGCAGAGAGGTGGTGGGTGCTGAGGGAGAAAGAGTTAGTGTCAGGGTTGGTGAAAGGGCTGGAGGGAGGGAGCATATCTGACCTCAGAGGGATAGGCCTTGGGTAACTGATAGTGATTCTGTCTTCCTCTTGTGCAGTTAGAGGAGGTCAGAAGATACCACTTCCCTGCCCCTTTGGCAATTATATATTTGTCTTGATCAAGTTTCTCTAGAGAAACAGAACTAGTGACACATATTAATGTGTATATATGTGTGTGTGTGCAGAGAGAGAGAGACAGAGAAATTGTGATTTAGATATTTAGATCTAGAGATAGACTTATATGAATGTGAGAGGCTGGGAAGTCCAGCATCCATGGTCATCAGACAGCAGGCTGATTTCTAGTGGCTTATGTTCTAAGATCCATAGGTCAGTCAGGTGATGGAAAGAGTCTAGAGTGAATCGAAAGGGTGAGTTCTGCCAAAGTATCTATTTATAGTTTGGAGAAAGAATACACCCTAAGGAAACTGCCTTTTTAACTGATAGATTGTATTAAATTTGATCACATTATGGAAAGTGATTACATTACATTATGGAACAGTAACTAGACTTGTAGTGCTTGGCCAAATGATTGGCAGAGCACAGCCAAGTCGACACACACAATTAACCATCACAATCTTTAAATAATGTTTTTGTTCCTTTATTTACCTTCTTTGAGATCTTATGTGTATGTCTTTAATATATCTTTTTTCTTTCTAATTCTTCTTAAGTATGTAGTCATTTTTATTTCACTTTCAGAATTTTCTCTTCTATTTATTTATTTATTTTCCAATCCTATCTGTGGTAGTTAAGGTTCTATGTCAACTTGGCTGGGCCTGGTTGAGTGGCTGGGCAGCTGGATGTAGTTATTCCCCATGGTGACATTGGTAATTAACTCCATGGTGGAATCTGTTGGAGCAGCTGAGTAGCTGCTTTGGGGATGTGGTCTTCTTCCCATATATAAGAAACAGCTTTGGGAATGGTCTCTAGCCTTTTGGCATGCTTGGACCCTGCATGTAGCCAAGTCTTTGTTCAACAACCTGCCATGCCCTACAGCTCATGGAACTTCATCTGGACTTGAATTAGTGACTTGCCATGTTGTTTGGTAACATTGGGACTGTGTCTTTTTACTTGTCAACCTTAGGCTTGTCAGCCTCAGCAGCCAGCAGCTGTCTGAGTGAAGAAAAGCCTCCAGCTTCAGTGGGCCAGGAGCAGGAGGCAGAGCTGAAGCCCAAGGTTGAGGGGCTTTTACCCAGACCCTAGAGTATGGCACTTTGAACTAGGACTTAAAGCTTCCAAATTGTAAGAGAATAAACTCCTGTGTGTTAAAGCTTTCTACATTTGTGGTATATTCCTGTCAGAGCAGCACTAGGTAACCAAAACACTATCCTTCAATCATCTTTGAATTAGGTGAGTCCTTTCTGGACTAGCAGTTTGCAGATCTGTGTCTGGGGGTGGTGGTGGTGGTGGTGGGCATGGTCCTGTGCAAGGCAAACAGGAATTTTTCTTATAATAAAATTGGGTAAGTGTGAGTATATTCCCCGAGACTTCATCTCTTCCCAGCCAAACTAGATCAGCACAGCAGGACACTCCCAATATAGAGTCTCTCTCTTTTCTCCTGCCATACTGACAGACTTCTTCTTACAAACATGGCTTGCCTATGTGATTCCTTATTTAGCCCCACCTTATTAATTTCTCAAGGCTTTGTACCAAAAAACGATCTAGGGGAGATCCCACTATCAGACTATGATTTTTCCCCTATGGTGTGTCTGTGTTTTGAGAACTATTTTCTGCTAGCTTTGTCTGAATTCTAAAGCTATGAGAATCCTCTCTTGATCCTTTCTCATACCCCTATGAGACCTTTACTGTAATTTGGAAACTTTCCTCTATATTGTGGTTCAGGGTTCCAGATGTTTCCTAATTTCACCAAAGAGGGTTTTTGAAATTCTCTTTTTTTGCTTTCTCATGGTTTCTTAAGAAGAACAGAGGAGATTTCATCTTTGCTTCTCCATCAAACCATAAGTTTCTTCTCCAAAATGGACTGGTGCTAGTCAGACACTAATATGGCCCCCAATTACTCCTGCCTCCTGATATTCATGCTTGTGTGATCCTCTTTTTTTGAGTGTGGGCAGGAACTACGACTTGCTTCCTATCAACAGAATATCACAAAGTGATGAAATATAACTTCTAAGACTTAACCAAAAAAAAAAAAGTATATATATATATATATATATACACACATATATATATACACACATATATACACATACATATATATATACATATATATATATATATATATATATACACACACAAACTCACTGCTGCTGAGTCATTTCCAACTAATAGCAACCACTCCTTGGGTTTCTGGGGTGATACCTCTCTGGAAGTAGATTGCCCAATGTTCCTTCTGAAGAGTGGTTTGAACTGCTGGCCTTCTGGTTAGCAGTCAAATGCCTTAGGCACTATGGCACCAGAGCTCCTAACTTCTAAGATTATGTTACATAAAATTGTAAACTATCTTGTTTGGAGACCCTACTGCTTTTGATAAATAAGCTACCATGTTGTGAAGACCTGTGAAATGGTGGGAATAGCAGAAGCATCATCAGAACCTGTCTAACTTCAGGAGCAATAACAAGAATCAAGATCAGCCCAAGGCTGATCCTATGAGATAGAAGTTAGACATACCTCCACTCTCCAATCTTTTTACGAATTCTGACACCAACAGTCCTTCCCATGGCACTCTCTACTTCTTTTCTGGGTACAATAATCCATTGCAGTGACCCCACAGAACTCACAGACTGTACTTGCAGTTAAATGGTTTATTAAAAAAAACAATGCAACTTGGAGACAAGATCAACAGGCTAAAACTCAGGTTCAAGGGCAGGAAGCATGCAGGCAAAGTCTCCCTTCTTCATTGCAGGACCTCATTGCACCTCTTGATCATGTAGGCAGGCCTCTTTTCAGCTCCTTCAGGACAGGCTCCTTTTAGTACCCTCAAGATGGACTTCTTTTGTTTGTCTGTTACTGACACCTCTACCACTTGCCCCTTCTGGCCCTGTTGCCTCTGTCTCTGCTTTTGGGCCCCTTCTAGATCTCACACTGTTTTCAGTGTTACAACCCTTCAGACATGTTATAGCTCTTTTAGGAGGTTCCTTGCCTCCTCTCTCTCTGCTTCTTAATTTTTCTCTTTTATCCTTCTACTTCTTCCTGTTGCTTCTCTTTCTGTTTACAAAGCTCTGTGGGGTTAGTTTCTTATATACACAACTCCTTGCCAATTTCAGGGCATAGCCCCCTCCAAGTAGGGGTGGGGATGGGAAACAAACTGACAATCCCCCCTTCTTAGGCTGCAAACACTTCATTTGCATGGTAGGCTATAGTCACCTCATTTGCACAATTTGTTGATGAATCCCCGTAAAGTACATACCAATCACAGAGCAAGCTGAAGCCCAGGACTGTCTAGTATCAAAGCCTGATCCTTGGGTGCATAGATAGGTGGACAGGCTGAATGATCAAGTATATTTATGCAGGGGAGAGTGTGCCCATGACCATATATAGGGTTGGCAGACACTTGTAGAAATACAAGTATATCTGTATGTTCTGTAAGAATGTCCAGGTATATAGAAGAGCTGACAAGGGACAAAGTTGTAGTCACTTTTTGGCCATAGCTAGCTACCCAGAGGAGTGAGTAGTTGGACCTGTGGGCTCAGGACCATGGTCACAGAGGACATTAAGCTCAACTGGCATAACATACTACACAAAACATTGTTCCACATCCTACTTTGGTGAGTAGTGAATGGGATCTTAAAAGCTTGCAAGTGGTCTAGATGCAACGATGAGTCTCTCTTCATCCAGAGCAAAGAGGAATGAAGAAAATCAAAGACATATGGAAACAATTACTCCAAGACACTGGTATACCATGTGATCCTCAGCCTCTATGACTATGATACCAGAAGAACTATATGGATCCTGGCTGTCACTGTAAACCATTCAGAGGGGGATCTATGTAGGAGACCCTGGATAGAGTGGGAGAACAATGTGGAACAACAACACACACACACACAAAAACCAGGTTTGCTGGTCTGTTAGAGACTGGTGAACCCCCTGAGACTATGGCCTCTAGCTGCCCTTCAGATCTGGAATTGAACTCACTCCTGTGCCTTCCAGCTAAATAAAAAACAGGCATATGAGCTGAACATTTGCATTAGGTAGATACACTCCTTGGAGAGATAAATCATAGGAGAATAGAAGGGCTGTGTATGCACAGGGAGACAGCTCAGGGGGCAGGAGTGCATGGGAGGGAAGGACACAGGGAAGAGGTAACTATGGGGAAGAGACCTGTTGCATTGTGGGAAATAGCAGTCAATGTCATGAGACAAAGTGTACGTGAACTGCTGTATGGAAAATAAATTTGTTCTGTCAACTTTTACCCAAATCACAATTAAAAAAAAAAAAAAAAGTATCAACACCAAGTTGTCTACAGCTTATCCAGGAAATGTCAATCAACCTGGACAAAAGTGACAAACCCTCTGAGACAGAAAATTAGGGCAAAGGCAACTCCTCAGGATTTAGGGGAAACATCTTTCATTCTGTTTTTCCAACAAACCAAAGCAAAAGGCCATATAAAGGAACACATTTCACCCCAAGACCCATGTGTTAAAGAACCAAGGACAGCCTTGGACTGACACCCATCAAGAGACTGAGATCCTCATTCTTACATCTTTCAAGGACTTGAATACTGCTAACAACCACATGAACCTGGAAGTGCATCCTTCCCCAAGCATACCTTGAGATGAGCTGCCATCCTGGCGGACATCCTAATTGCAGTCTTGCAGAGAACTTGGCTGTGCTGTATTCAGACTCCTGACCCACAGAAGCTGTGAGATGAAAAAATGTGCTGTTTTAGCCACTAAGTTTGTGGTAATATTGTCATATGTCAATAGATAATTAATGCAGCATGTCAGAGTGATTGCCAGCAACAGTCCACAGTCAGCAGATCAGTAAGTTCTAGAAGGACACCCTCAAGTCTGCCTTCATCAGGCTTATAGCTTAGCATTTAAGAGCATTGATTTTGCAATCAAATGCCAGGCCCAGCTCAGGTTACATAATTCTCAGGCCAGTTAAGAATTGTGTGGCTTGGAATAACTTATTCATTCTCTCTGAGTTTCCATTTCTTCACTTTTAAAATGCAAGTGTTAACTGAACTCACAGCCTTAGGTTGAAAAAGAGGCTTATATGAGATTAATACAATAAATAAAATAAAATACTTTCTATAGTCCCTGGCATAAAATAAATGCTCAGTCAAATGGCTATGAGTCTTATTGTCCAAGAAGTGCTGTGAAGTGCTGCTTCCTCATGGCTATAGAACCACCAGCAGATTCTGGGATTTGAGTTTTCTCAGGAGAGGCTGCTACAGTAGAAGGAACACCTGGGAACAAGGAGAATCTGGAGTCAGAAGTCCTATATGTAAATCCTCTTTGGGTCACTTGCAAGCTGGGTGACCTTGGCAAGTCACTTCATCTTTGTTGAGTCTATTTCCTATCTGGAATTAAAGCTCTTACTCCCTTCCTATGTCACAAGGTTTTATGAGGGTCCAGGGAATATATGCACAAAAAGTGCTTTGTGAGCAGCAATAGTAAACATTAGTATCTTGGAAGGGGTCTTTAGAATGAATTTCCATGGCACCTAAAGTCAAGCCTAGGCAGGAGCTAGCTCTGGCCACTCAGATGTGACCCATGTTTGCAAGCTTGTGCTCCAGAGCAGGACCTCTTTTGTGTTAAAATCCTCTTCTGCCAGCCTGAAAGTGAGGTCTTAGGAAGTTATTTGGCCCCTCTGTGCTTCAATTTCCCAGCTGTAAAAATAGTATAATAGTCACTGCTTACCTCATCGGGCTTTTTGAACATCAAATGTAATGATGTATTTAAGCATTATCTTGGTTTCCTAGTGCTGCTGTAACAGAAATTCCACTAATGGGTGGCTTTACAAAACAGAAATTCATAGTGCTTATTATGGATTGAATTGCGTCCCTTCCAAAATATATGTTGAAATCTTAACCCCTATACCTGTGGATATAATTCCATTGGGGAATAGGGTTTTCTTTGTTGCTTTAATAAGACCATATCATTATTTTCTCATAGTTCAGGGCACTGCCTCCAGGGGAAGGCTCTCTCTGTCAGCTCTGGACAAAGAAACTTGTCTCTGAACAAATGAATAAATGATCCCATTTATGTTTACTTCTGTGTCTAAGCTGCTCTTTTTATAATTTAGAAGGGATTAGGTTCAAGACACATCCCACACTGCAATTGTTGTTGTTGTGTTTGCCATCGAGTCACATCCCACTCATAACGACCCCTCCTTGGGTTTCCAAGGCAATATCACTACAGAAGTAGATTGCCCAACTTTACTTCTGAGGAATGGCTGGTGGGTTTGAACTGCCAGCCTTCTGGTTAGCAGTCAAGTGCCTTAGGCACTATGTCACCAGAGCACCTTGTTAAAATAATAAAGAAAACCCTATTCCCAGATAAGATTATACCTACAGGTATAGAGGTGAGGATTTCATTATTTTGAGGAAGGACACAATTCAATCCACAAGAAGCACTGTGAATTTGAAATCTTAGAAAAATTGTACGTAGTAAGTGCTCAGTGGTATCAGCTGAAATAATTGTTCTCACAGACTACTTTATCATTAGGAAGCAGAAGATCCCAGTCTCATCTAATACTCAATTTCCTTCATTTCCACATTTTTGGTAGGTTAGATTTCTGTTCCAGTTCAGCCATCTGGCACTTCCTGTTTGTCTGCCTGTGAGGATTCCACAATAAGTTATTAAGAAAAGGGCTGATTTTGACCAAATGAATTACAATAAAGGATATCAAGAAACTACTTAAATTCAATTTGTGACTTTGTCTGCTGTTGGAAGTAAATGATAACTAATGAAGGATTTAAAATTGGTATATAGAAGAAGTTACAAATATAAATGCTTGCTTGAAGCTGAAAAACAAAAGTTCATTATCTTAGAATAAAATAAGCATAAATTTCACAAAATATTTCCATTATACTAGCATACTTTTATTATTGGGAATGATTGGGCAACATGCAATATTTTACTTCATTGAAAACTGGACCCTTGTAGGAGATAATTTCCTCATTATTCTCAGAAGCTCTGGAATCTGCTATTCAATTCAGAATTCAATTTTGAGTGACTTAAGGATATAAAATCTTCATAACTTTTCTCTCTAAATTATGGAAGATCAAAGCCTGAATGTCTCCTTTGAAATGATTTATTATTATAGCACCTAACACTATATAACCCATTTAGAAACTAATAATTTTTCAATAAATTAACTTACAACATTAATTCAAAAAAGATTTTTCTTTCATGAATTACCATTGTATCTTTTGCTTTTCATGTAATTATAGTCAGATCAGTTTACAACAGGAGTGAAATTATAGAATGTTAAAGGTACAAGGCACCTGTTTGGATGCTTTATTGAGTTAGCCTTATGAGTTAGGTGGAATTTTTCCTCATTTATATATGAAGAAACTGAGGCTTAGAGAGGTAATCCCGGGTCTTGATGCTGCTATCGTTGTTGGGTGCCCTGGAGTCAATTCCAACCCACAGCAACACTATGTGCTAGCAACACTATGTGCCAGAGTAGAACTGCCCATAGGGTTTTCTTGGTTTGCAAATCACCAGATCTTTCCCCAAAGAGCCACTGGGTGAGTTTGAATCGCCAACTTCTTGGTTAGCAGGTGAGCACTTAACCACTCAGCTAATAGGGCTCTCTCTTGATGTTCTAAAACCAAATTCATTGTCCTAGCATTGATTCCAACTCATAGCAACCCATACTGGGTTTCCAAGGCTATAAATCTTTATAGAAGCATATTGCCTCATCTTTTCTTCCACAGAGCAACTTGTGGGTTCAAACAATCAACCTTTTAGTTAGTAGCCAAATGCCTTAACCATTATACTACCAGAGCTCTTTCTTTTGATGCTAGAGGGATTTAAATTCAGTTTTGAAATTCTAAGCCTTTGTTTTTTTCTATCATGGAAGAGCCCAAATACTATTAGAGGACTCCTAGTGATCCTGCTGTGTTCCTGCACTTCACAGAAGTAAATAATCACCACTGAGATTCCACAGTGAGCTTGTGGCAGGACGGAGACTTGTTCAGTGGCAGACAGATCTTGGCTCAGTCCTTCCTCTGCCATTTACTACCAGTAACACCAGTCATTTCTGACTCATGGTGACCCCATGTGTGTCAGAAGAGAACTGTGCTCCACAGGGTTTTCAATGGCAGATTATTATTATTATTTTTGCCTTCCCTTATAGTCTTTTTTTTTTTTTAATTGTTATTTGGGTGAAGGTTTACAGAGCAAATTCACTTTCCGTACAGCGGTTCACACATGCTTTGTCTCATGTCATTGACCACAGTTTACCACAATGCAACTGCTCCCCTCCCACGCCCTCCCCATAGTTACCTCTTCCCTGTGCCCATCCCTCCATGCACTCCTGCCCCCTGAGCTGTCTTCCTGTGCATAAGCAGCCCTTCTTTCTCCCATGTTTGTTCTCTCCAAGGAGTGTATCTACTTGAGGTAAATGTTCAACTCATATGCCTGTATTTTGTTTGGCTGGATGCCACAGGTGTGGGTTTAATTCCAGACCTGAAGGGCAGTTATGGGCTATAGTCTCAGTGGTTCCACCAGGCTCTATTGGACCAGCAAGCCTGGCTCCCCCTGCTTTTTTTTCTCCAAATGATTTTGAGTTTTGTTCCACACTGTTCTCCCTCTCCATCAAGGATCTCCTACATAGATCCCCTTCCAAGTGGATGACAGTGGTAGCCAGGCACCATCTAGTTCTTCTGGTCTCATAGTCATATAGGTTGCAGATCGGATGTTGTACCAGTTGCTAAGACTAATTGTTTCCATGAATTTTTTTTTTTTTTTTTCTTTCTTCTTTGCTCTGGATGAGGAGAGATCCATCATTGCATCTAGATGGCAGCTTGCCAGCTCTTAAGATCCCAGTCGCTACTCACCAAAGTAGGAGGTGGAACAATGTTTTGTATAGTATGTTATGCCAATGGCTGATTTTTAGAAGTAGATCAGCAGGCTTTTCTTCTGAGGTCCTCTGGGTGGATTTGATCCACTAACATTTTGGTTAAGAGCCTAGCAACACTAACCATTTGCATCATCCAAGGACTCCGGTCATTTACAAGCTGTTTAGGTAATTTATTTAATCTTTCTGAACGTCAGTTTTCTCACCAATACTCTGAGAATAAATTTACATCATAAGGTTGTTCTGAGGGTTAAACGAGATTATTAGATGGAGAGTGCTTAGCATCAGTGGCCGGCATGGTAAGAGATACATTAAAGGTAAGTGTTTTCACTAATCCAATAGCAAGACATATAGCTTAGGCCCCATGAGTTCTGAAGGCACACTTATCTTCATTTGTCATCACTTTCATCCAATTATATGTCTGGTGGCACAATGGCTGAGCATTTGACTGTTATCCGAAAGGTTGGCAGTTGGAACCCAGTGGCTCTGTGCCCCTGGCGATCTGTTCCCATGAAGATTACAGCCTGGCAAACCCTACTGGGAAGTTCTACTCTGTCACATTAAGTCACTATTAGTAGAAATTGACTTAATGGCAGAAAATAAGCACCAGCAACTTTATGGCTGGCAAGCTTTACCTGATCTATTTATTTACTTATTCATTTATTTAAACACATTAGACTTGTTTTAGGTAGCAATAACCTGCATGCAATCTGCTGATTGTATACAGTTTACACACCTGCCATGATCTGTGCACTCATATAGGCATCTGTCGCCGTTGAGTCAATTCAGATTCAAAGCAACCGTATAGTATAAGAGAAGTAGAACTGCTCCACAGGGTTTCCAAAACTATACTCTTTATGGAAGCAGACTGCCATCTCTCTCGAAGCAGCTGGTGGGTTCCAGCTGATCTTCTGGTTAGCTGCTGAGCTTTTTTTTTTTTTTTTCACCACTGAGCTACTAAGTCTCCTTCATACAGATACAGTTTGACACTATTATTTCTTGGCACTGGCCACTAATTTCCCAGGCCTCTTGAGAAATTTGAGCAGAGCATTTGCTCCTTGCAGCCCCCTGGGATCCCACCCTGCTGTTCCCTTTGACAAGTCAGATGTGGCTGGCCTAGGTTCATTACCAATTCTTTGGGCTCTTGGGAAATCGGGGCCTGCTAATTTGCCTGCATCACAGCTGCGTGAATCCCCTCTTTCTGGCAGCGGCTCCCCCATGGCTTCCTGATTCTATCACAATAGCTCCTAATTGTCCATAGTTTCTTGTCTCCCTGTTTCTCTGTGAGTGGAGCTCAGCGTGTAGATGGATAATTTCGTACTAATCACTTAATATGCC
The DNA here is from genome assembly GCF_000298275.1 of Orycteropus afer afer. Taxonomy (NCBI): domain Eukaryota; kingdom Metazoa; phylum Chordata; class Mammalia; order Tubulidentata; family Orycteropodidae; genus Orycteropus; species Orycteropus afer. Next base: position 8,343,533 of record NW_006921631.1, on the reverse strand, counting down.
TTCCGTTTGTCAGTGAGTTTACATCTGCACCACTCTTTCCTAGGCTGGTACAGTTATACAAAAAGCCCTTGTTATTCTCTAATCCCTCCTGTGGTTTCTCCCCTATCTATCTCCCTCTGTAAGCTTTCACTGATGCAGCAAAATCTTACCTTGCTCCCTTCCATTTTCCTCAGTACAAATAGTTGTTTAACCCCTTGATATCACATGCTTTACTTATAAATCTATACCAACCTTTCTGTTTCTTTTCATGCTCTTGTTTCCTTTCATCAGATGTTAATTTTAAAAACTTCCCTGTCTGTCCCTGAGTGAATTCTTAAAGGACAGAGTCAGGAAAGTAAGGAGAGTTCACGGAAGCTGCTTCTATTGATATTCAATGTTTATTGCTACATCTGTTCTATGTCTATTTTATTTGCTTATCTTGTTATATTGTTAGCTGCCATCAAGTCAGTTTCCAACACATGGCAATCACATATACAGATGAACAAAACCATGATGGGCTGCAGATCATACCGTTGTAATCCACAGGGTTTTCATTGGCTGATTTTTGGAAGTAGATTGTCAGCTCGCTCTTCTTTGTCAGTCTTAGTCTGAAAACACTGAAATCTGTTCACATCATAGCAATACACAAGCCTCCACTGATAGACCGGTGTGTCTGGACATGAGGAGCATTAGCTAGGAATTGAACCTGGGTTTCTCACATGGAAGGTGAGAATTCTACCACTGAACCAACACTGCCCCGACTTCTCACTCACTGCTGTCGAGTCAGTTCTAACTCATAGCGACTCCTCCTTGGGTTTCCAAGACGGTATCTCTATGGAAGTAGATTGCCCAACCTTCTTTCCGAGGAGTGGCCAGTGGGTTTGAACCCCCAGCCTTCTAGTTAGCAGTGAAATGTCTTAGGCACAACGCCACCAGAGTTGTCCCAACTTCTACATACATCTATATCTATCTATGTATATGTAAATCTTTGGTAATGAATATAGCTGCCTGGGAGCAGGTTGTGTGAACAGTGAATGTTCAGAAAATCAAGAGGCAGGGGCCTCAATTCATATCCCTGATAGAGCCCCTACCTCCACAGGGGCAGCAGGAGCATAAGATTGTCATCCCTCTTCTAGTTCTCACCAAGTTATAATGTTTTTCACGAACCCCCTAGGGTTTCAAAACACAGTAGAGGCAAGGAATGTATCGTCTTGGAATGCCCCCTTCCTCTCTGCAACGAAAACTCTACTCTTCCTTAATGACCCGTTTCCATTTCAAGTTTCAGCTCCCCATGAAGTCCTCCTGATGATGTCTGAGAACCACAAGGACATTTGTTACTTGACTTTCAGATTTTGTCATGAGGTGAGATTAAGCTTCACATTTTACTGTATATTCTTTTCTATTGTGTTTCTTTTCATGAATAATTGTTTAATATGTGTAGCTTTTGGCCCCTAATAAATGCTGTAGATTGCTGAAAAGTAGAGACACTAATGTTTAGGCATCCTTGGCCCTTTGATTTTAATCTCCAGTGGTGTAGTGCCTAAGGCATTTGACTGCTAACCAGAGGCTGGTGGTTCAAATCCACCAGCCACTCTTTGGAAGGAAGACTGGGCAATCTACTTCCATAGAGATACCTCCTTGGAAACCCAAGGATGGGTTGCTATGAGTCAAATCAACTCAATGGCAGTGAGTTTACTAGATTTTTCAGTGTGCATTAGGGGACGTGGGTTAAAAAGATTCCTGGGTCTTTTCCCAGACCAGCTGCTTCAGAAACTCTGGATATGAAGACTGAAATCCAGTTAGATGAACACTTGGGAACTTAAACTTATGATGTCATCAGAGCTTGATAAAATTTGAAGATTTTTCTGATTTCTCTGCCTGTCTATTCTCACTATTCTCTCACTAAGCCAGGCTCAAATCACTCAAAATATACCTATATACACACACACACCATTTTTTTCTTTTAAATAAATTTATCTTTTAACATCTAACAAAAGGATGCTTAATATATGCTAAACACTGTGGTAGATGTAGAGATGAATGAGCCATGACCCATGTCCTTGAGGAGTTTACAATGCAGAGTGGCAGGCACACACACACACACACATGCATCACACACTTAATTATAATACATGGTCATGAACAAAAAAAATATAGCTGAAGAATTAGCCTGCATCAAGGTTATGCTTGGTACAGCGGTATTATAACTAAAGTGCTATTTGTCCATCCTGACCCAAGAATAGTAGGCTGAAGTTAATTTGTCTTCAATTTCAGAGGTGAGAGAAATATAGCTAAGCTAAAAGAAAACAAAGGGAAGGACATAAAAGCTGGGTTATTTTCCGTTGGACCAGCACTTCCTCCACAAGTTAAAGCCAGGTACATCAGCCTTCCAACTGAGAGCAAACACCAAGCAGGTCTAGCTCAGCATACAGTAGGCAGCAATAAGTGTTCAATGACTGGCTGAGGCCCTTTAGCTAGGTACTTGACTAGAAGAGAGGGCTGTCCGCACATTTACTCAGGGACCCAGGCTTGGGGTGGATTATCAAAACATATGTTCTCTGGTTTCACAAGTAAATTCCTGGTATAGTGACCCTACTGATTCATGACAACTCATTGATACATAGAAGGTTAGCAATTTTTACTGACCCTTTCAGCATTCTCGTTTCCCAAAACAGAGTCTGTCATTTCAGAGTATCTAACACTTCAAAACAGCTTATTGTGTTGGTGCCATGGCAACAAAGAAAGACTTTTCCCTATTTGTACCAAACAAGAGCTAGAGGTGTTTGAAGAACAAATAGAAACAGTCTGTAGTTTGGTACGAAAAGACATTTAAAGAAATTGTCAGGAGTGCTTTTTGTCCCTGCAAAGTGACAGAGGAGTTGCTTCTCTCCTCTGTCCCTTGTGTTTGCGAGCCTTCAAATGTGGCAGGGACATGGATTCTAGGCAGCTAGCTTTTCTGAGTCATTTTTTCTCCATTTGTCCATCTCATGAGCATTGTTTTCTGGTGATGTTGGGAATATTTATGCTAGTGCCTTAGCTACAGGTAATATTTTGGTCAGACAACTGGTCCTCATTTTCTGTGTCACTTTGTCTAAGTCACATCAATCACTTCTCCAGTCTCCTTTATAATATGAGGGTTTAAATTGGAACAGTGTTTTCCAAACCTGGAGTTCCTGGGTGACACAAATGTTTAAGCATTTGACCACTAACTGAAAAAAAGCTGGCTGTTTGAACACACCCAGTGGCACCTGGGAAGAAAGATCTGGTGATCTGCTTTCAAAAGGTCACAGCCTTGAAAATGTTGTGAAGCAGTTCTGCTCTGTACCTATGAGGTCATAATGGGTTGGAAATGATTCTACAGCAACTTTTATTATTATTATTTGTTTGGTTTTCTAAACCTGGTTGATTTACCATGTTAGGATAGCCTAGGAAATATTGTAAAATTACAGATTCCAGACACCCTACCTATTCTTATTGACTCAGAATCCTCTGGAGTAGGGCCCCAGGAAACTGTCTTTTTTATCAGCTCCCTGGTGATTTGGATGCTGTTACTAAAGAACATTGGCCTAGATGGTACCCAAAATGTGTCTACTTTTGAATTCCATGGATTAAAGATCCCATGGCCAGGCTGCCCTCAACTACTCCTCCCTCATTCTTACCTTCCCCCACCTCAACAAAGAACCTGTCAGCCTCTTCTTTCAGTGACTTCTCTGGGCACTGGGGAGTCCCAAATGAACCAGCATATGCAAGCCACTTATCAGTACTGCTATCAGATTGCTGAGAAATGGTGACGCTTTCTAGACTAATACACTGTCTTTGTGTCACACTGAAAACTTCTCTTCAGGCCTTGCACACACACATTTTCATCTAGGATTCAAATCATGCACCATTTCTGTCTTTTTAGTTGTGTGGGCTGGAATCTACAGAGTGGACAAAGACCAGAATGATGTTGACCCAGGAAATCTATGATGAAAAATAGACAGGGGCTAGGAAGCATCTTTCTGTCTATAAATCATCCAGTCCAGTGTTTCATGCTGAGTACAGCAATCTCCCAGTCATCCGGGAGAGTAAGATTTATGCCAGGTGAAAAGGAACAGTCTGCTGGCTTCCTATCTGTGGACTCCCTGGAGGGAGGAAGGGGTAGTGTAAATAAAACGAAAGCTGAAAAAATTACCTTGGAATCAGTAAATTTTGGGTCATTGTTCCAGTCTGATCTAATCCATCTCAAAAGCTAACAATGCTAGCAGAGACTATGCTTAGTGAAATGTAGTCAAAATCAATTAAAAGTCTAAGAACTTGCTTTGGCAAAAGGAGCTCTCTAAGAGATGGTTTGTGAATGTGTTACTGATGGAGACTTGGCAAATACCCAAGTCCAATCAAGGTGACCAGGGCATTTTCATAGGATGAAAAAGCTTGCACTGAGAGCTAGAAACTAATCAATAGAGTTGTAACTTGTCTGGGTAAAAAGTGTGGTCTGTATGATACAGGAAGAGAGAATTTGACAGAAAGGAGTTACCAGGATTTATCCAGTTCTACCCATAAGCAAAGGAGCTCTGGAGGCATAGTGCCTAAGGCATTTGACTGCTAACCAGAAGGATGGCGGTTCAAACCCATCCGCCACTCCGTGGAGGGAAGATTGGACAATCTACTTCCGTAAAGATTTACCCAAAGGGGGTTTCTATATGAGTCAGAATTGACTGGACAGCAGTGAGTTTGGTTTGTTTGGTTTACCCATGGGCTAGACAGATGTGGGTGGTGTGGAGCATTCTAAGGTGAGCATTTGGCAGATATTGAAACTATATTGAATTATAATTTAGATGATATTATAATTTATACCCTCATATCATATTTTGAAGTAGTCCCTGGGTGATGCAAATGATTAATATGGTAAGGAAAAGCATATCCATGGAAGCAGCAGTCATAAAATCAAACACCTTACTGCATTGGGCAGATCTCCTGCAAAAGACCTCTTTAAAGTGTTAAAAAGCAAAGGTGTTACTTTGAAGACTAAAGTGCTGCTGACTCAAGCCATGATATTTTCAATTTCCTTATATGCATGTGAAAGTTGGGCAATGAATAAGGAAGACTAAAGAAGAATCGATGCCTTTGAATTATGGTGTTGGCAGAGAATATTAACTATACCATGGATTGCCAGAAGAACGTATAGATCTGTCTTGGAAGAAGTACAGTCAGAATGCTCCTTAGAAACAAAGATGGAGAGATTTTGTCTCACATACTTTAGACAAATTTTCAGGATGGAACAGTCTCTGAGAAGGATGTCATGCTTGGTAGAGGGTCAGTGGAAAAGAGGAAGACCCTCCACAAGATGGATTGACACAGTGGCTATAACAATGGGCTCAAACATAGAAATTATTGTGAAGGTGGCACAAGACTGGCCAGTGTTTCATTCTGTTCTACAGAGGGTCACTATGAGTCATAAACAAGTCAACAGTACCTAACAACAATGACAAAGAGTAACATGATGAGCAGCATTGGGAGGCAGAACAAAGTGGTTAAGACCACAGCCCTAGAGGCAGACAGAACTGCCTTCAAATCCTTCATTCTCTACTTACCAGCTGGAGTGACTTTGATTTAGAAAACTCCTTAAGGCCTGGTCTTCTCATCAGTAAAGCGTGGATGATAATAGTCCTGTGTCATAGAGCTATTTTCAGCATTAAATTAAAAAATACGTTGAGGTACTATGGGAGCTGACATATAGTAGCTGCTTGTCTTAATTGGGTAAGACATTTGGATGCTAACCAGAAGGTCAGTGGCTCAAACCTACCAGCTGCTCCGTGGGAGGAAGATAAGGCAAACTACTTCTGTAAAGATTTTCAGCCTTGGAAACCCAATGGGGGTTGCTATGTGTTGGAATTGACTCGATGGCAGTAGGTGGACTGTCTTAGTTATCTAGTGCTGCTATTAAAAAAATACCACAAGTGGATAGTTTAAACAAACAGGAATTTATTCTCTCACAGTTTAGGCAGCTGAAAGCCTGAATTCAGGACACCAGTTCTAGGGGAAGGCTTTCTCCGGAGGAAAGTCCTTGTCTCCTTTCAACATCTGTGGGCCCAGTGTCCCTTGGAGAACTTCATGTGTCTTGACATCAATATTGCCCTGAGTCTAGGAGGTTCTCAGTGCAGTGATCCTGGGTGCAAAGGTCATGTTTTGCTCCCAGCTCTTCTTTCTTGGTGGTACTGAGGTCCTTCTGATCTCTGCTCTCTTGTTTAATCTTTTTTATATCTCAAAGGAGATTGAGTCAAGATATAACTTAATCCTGTGGCTTGTATCTGCCCCATTAACACAACTGCTTTAATCCTGCCTCATTAACATAACAAGACCAAGCTCACTGCTATCTTGGTCCCAACTCATAGTGGCCCCTCCTTGAGTTTCCAAGGCAGTATCATTACAGAAGTAGATTGTCCAATCTTCCTTCCAAGGTGTGCTTGGTAGGTTTGAACCACCAAGCCTCCTGGTTAGCAGTCAAATGCCTCAGGCACTATGCTACTTAGCCGTAACATAATAGAGGTTAGACTTTACAACACACAGGATAATTACACTCGATCACAAATGAAGTATAATTACAAAATGCCAAGCATCATTACTTAGCCAAGTTGACACATAATTTGGGGGAACACAATCAATCCATAACAATGCTTAACAAATGTAATAATATTGCTAGTAATTTATTAAAAAAAATTATATGTAATATAATATAACATAAAGCCACCAGACCTCCTTATTGTTGTTAGGTGCCGTCAAGTCATTTCTGACTCATAGCGACCCCATGCACAGCAGAATGAAACTCCGCCTGATCCTGTGCCAGCTCCATGATCTTTGCTGTACTTGAGCCCATTGTCGCAGCCACTGTGTCAATCCATCTCATTAAAGGCCTTCACCTCTTTTGTTGACCCTCCACCTCACCAAGCATGACATTCTTCTCCAGGGAATGGTCCCCTCTGACAACATGACCAAAGTAGGTGAGATGAAGTCTGGCCATTCTCGCTTCCAAGGAGCATCTTGGCTGCATTTCCTCCAGGACAGATCTGTTAGTTCTTTTAGCAGCCCATGGTACTTTCAGCATTCTTCGCCAGCACCACAACTCAAAAGCATCAACTCTTCTTCTGTCTTCCTTATTCATGTCCAGCTCTCACATGCACATGAGGCGATTGGAAATATCATGGCTTGTGTCAGGCACACCTTAGTCCTTAAGGAGACATCCTTTCTCCTCAGCACTTGAAAGAGTTCCTTCGCAGCCGACCTGCCCAGTGCTACACGTTGTCTAATGTCGTGGCTGCTGCTTCCTTTGGCATTGACTATAGAACAAAGTAATGTGAATTCTTTGACAACCTCAATCTTTTCTCCATTTATCATGATACTGCTTATAATATAACATAAACCAGAAAAATCAGTTACTATCAATCCAATTCTTACTTATGACAACCCATGAGTGTTAGGGTAGAAAGGTGTTACATAGATTTCAATGACTGATATTTTGGAAGTAGATCACCCAGGGCTTTTTTCCAATGTGTTTTTGGGTAGACTCTAACCTCTAATCTTTCAACCTCTTCTTTAGTTGGAGTAAAATATGTCTTGAACTATCCAACTCCTAGTTTCCAATTGTGTACATCAGTTTCCTGAGAAAACTGATGTAGGAAAGTTCTGGATGGTGGACATGACTACAAATTATATTGTTACTATTTGGTTTATATATTTATCCCATCTACAATTTGGTTAGGAGATCTGGTAGCATAGGGCTTAAGGCACTTAACTGCTAACCAGAAGGCTGGCGGTTCAAACCCACCAGCCACTCCTCAGAAGGAAGATAGGGCAATCTACTTCCCTAGTGATACCAACTTCAGAAACCCAAGGAGAGGTCTCTATGAGTCGACTCGAGGGCACATAACAACAGCAACATAATTTGGTTAGTATGATGCAAATGGCTAAGTGCTTGCCTGATAGCCAAAAGTTTGGTGGTTCAAACACACCCAGACTCATAGTGACCCCTCCTTGGATTGCCGAGGCAGTATCACTACAGAAGTAGATTGTCCAACCTTCCTTCCCTGGAGTGGCTGGTGGGTTTGATTCACCAGGCTTCTGATTAGCAGTCAAATGCCTTAGGCACTATGCTATCAGAGCTCCTCCAAAAGGTCATAGCTTTGAAAATCCCATGGAGCAGTTCTATCCTACACACATAGGGTTGCCATGAGTCAGAATTAACTGGACAGCAACTAGTAGCAACAGTAACAGTAATTTGGTTAGCATGAGGTAATTCATCTTCATGAGATTGACCAACAGTGACTGGGTGCACTTAAAACACACATTATGGAGGCATTGGTGTTCAGTGGTTAGGAATTTCTATAAAATTTTTGAGTGACCTGGATTTTATTCTTGACTCCTTTGCTTATTAGTGTGTACCTAGCCAAATTCATACCTGAGCCTTCATTTCCTCATCTGTAAATTGGGAATAACCATAGTATGCATTTCATAGGATTGCCATGAGGATTAAATGAAACAGTGGTCAAATCTATTTAGCACAGTCCTGACATGTGGTGGGCACTCAAAACATGTTAGTGATTTTCTTTACTGGTCCTATGAAGCTGGCGGTCAGATCTTGATCTGTAGTTACTTTCTAAGAGGTCACCATTCTTTGAGGACCTGCCTTAGCTGTAAGTCAGTCTCTTTGATGAAAGCTTTTTGACTTTCACATCTGGCAATAGCATTTATTTTTTCTTGTGCTTTCCTCCTTGTCAAATGTTATGGCCTCTACTTATCCACATATCTCTTTTTGAAAAACCTTATTTTTACCTCTTTCATTGTATATTTGAAAATATAAAAATAATACATTTTTATAAAATTCAAAGAATACAGAAGTATATAAAGATAAAAATTAATTATTTCCCTCCCATTCCACAGTTTAGTATGTAACTTTCCAAAATTTTCTTTATGAACATATTGCTGTTTGTTGTTGTGTGTCTTCAAGTCAATTCTGACTAATAGCAACCCTATATGATAGTAGAACTGTCCCATAGAATTTCCTAGGCTGTAACCTTTATGGAAACAGATTACCAGATCTTTTCTCTCATGGAGTCTCTGGTGGGTTTGAACTGCTAACCATTCAATTAGCAGCCAAGTGCTTAACCTCTCCACTACCAGGGCTGGGTAATCTACTTCCATAGAGATACTGCCTTGGAAACCCAAGGAGGGGTTGCTATGAGTCAGGACTGACTCATTGGCAGTGAGTATACCTACTGCCCTTGAGTTGATTCCAACTCATAGTGACCTTAGAGGACAGAGTAGAACTGCCCCAAAGGGTTTCCTAGGATGTAAATCTTTATGGAAGCAGACCACCTCATCTTTCTCCCATGGAGTGGTTTGGGGGGTTTGAACCTCTAACCTTCTGATTAGCAGCTGAATGCTTTAGCCACTGCACCACCAGAGTTCCTCATATCATGTATAGAATTTCATATTTCTTTTCCTTCTTTCTTTTCAAAGATGGGCTAACACTATACATAGTGTTCCACTGCTTATTTTCACTTGTTTTCACTCAACAGATGCCATGTATATCCTTCCACATTGGGGAAGAGTATTTAAATCCAGCTACCTAAGGTTGCTGTGCAGGAGCTCTGGTAGCATAATGTCTAAGGCACTTAAACTGCTAACCAGAAGGCTGGCAGTTCAAATCCACCAAGCCACTCCTTGAAAGGAAGGTTGGGTAATCTACTTCCGTAGTGACACTGCCTCGGAAACTCAAGGAGGGGTTGTTATGAGTCAGGTCCAACTCGACAGCATATAACAACAACAACAAAAGGTTGCTGTGAGTTGGAATTGACTCCAAGTCACACAACAATAACAATGGAGTCTTAGAGTACACTGTCTGTTAATCTTTCTATATCAACTAATTCTGCAATTAATGCTCTTGTACACATATTCCTGGGCACTTTTTCTGTGAGAATACTTTTGTAGACTGGATTCCTGGAAGTAGAATTTCTGAGTCAAAGGAGTCAGTATTATAGTTAACTACTTTTATTTTTGGACAGTTAAGTTTAAGAAGTTTCCTCTTTTACTGAAGTGCTATAATGATAGCCTTTGGATTTAAATGTTCTTTTGAATTATTTTCTTAGAATTATTTATAAATTAATAATGATGGCACACTGGTTACATATATACGTTCTCAGCTGCTAACTGATAGGTCTCAGTTGGAACTCACCAGCTGCTCAGAGGGAAAAAGATATGGTCTTCTGCTTCTATAAGACTATGGGGCAATTCTACTTTGTCCTATAGAGTCACAATGAGTTGGAATTGACTTGACAGCAATGACTGTGGTTTTATTCTTTGTTGTTGTTGTTGTTTGGTTTATAGGCTGGGAACTCATTGCATTTGGTTTCTCTCTCATCTCTTCATTCTGAGCATGTAGATAAGAAACTTATAGATGAGGAGACTAAGGACTAAAGGATCAGCCCAGAATCATAGTAAGTGGTAGATCTAGGATTTGAGCACAGGCCAATCTGAGTTCAAAACTGATGCTTTTTGATGATTTTATAGGCAGGTAACATTCTCTCTAAATATAAATTGTGAGCTGATTCTGGGCTTCTTGGGCTTTAGGCTAGGCTCATTGCGTGGGGATGGAAAACAATCACCATTAAAACAATGAAAGCAATGTAGCAAAAGTGAGTGCTGTGATGGGGAAATTGCAGGGTTTGTGTACAACCATCCCAGGGTGATGAAACCCTTTTAAAATTATGAAATAGAACTCATATTTTCAGTGGATTGATTGGGAGTTAATAATAGTTATCCCATTTTATAGATGGGAAAGATGAGTAGAGAGCAGTTTATAATCAATTTACTCCTTTACATGAACCCCTGGTGGCATGGTGCCTAAGGCATTTGACTGCTAACCAGAAGGTTGATGGTTCAAACCCACCAGCCTCTCAGTAGAAGAAAGATGAAGAATTTATTTCTGTAAAAATTTGCAGCCTTGGAAACCCAATGAGGGTTGCTATGAGTCAGAATTGACTTAATGACAGTAGGTTTGTGTGGTAGTTAAATTTGTATGTCTACTTGGCTGGGCCTGGTTGAATGGCTGGGCAGCTGGTGGTAGTTATTTCCCATGATGAGACTGGCAATCAACTCCATGGTGAGATCTACCACAAGCAGCTGAGTAGCTGCCTTTGGGAAGTGGTCTGCTTCCTGTATATAAGGAGAAGCCTTGGGGATAGTCTCTTGCTTATAGTATGCTTGGACCCTGCATGTAGCCATGTCATTGTTCAGTAGCCTGCCATGCTTTGCTGACCTTGGGACTTCCAATGGACTTGAATTAATGGCCTGCCATGTGATTTGGAACATCGGGACTATGCCATTTTATTTGTCAACTTTGGGCTTGTTAGCCTCAGCAGCCAGCAGCTGTCTGAGTGAAGAAAAGCCTCTAGCTTCAGTGGGCTGGGAGCAAGGGCAGAGCTGAAGCCCAAGGTCAAGGGGCTTTCACACAACCCTTAGAGCCTGATACTTTGAACTTGGACTTCTAGCCTCCAAACTGTAAGACAACAAACTCCTATTTGTTCAAGCCATCCCATTTTTGGTATATTCTTGTCAGAGCTGCACTAGGTAACCAAAACAGTTTGGTTTTTGGTTTTATACTTCTTTACAGTTCCAATTAAAACCTAAGTCTCCACCAGACTGTTTTGCCATTGAGACATGTTGTTCTTTCACCTATGGAATGGTGATCTCAGGAAATATTATGGCAAGAGCTGCACAGCCTGTCAGCACCAAGTAGAGGAGGGAAAATCTCCAGGAGGCCAAGTCTTCTGGAAAACAGACCATTTTACAAGTTTACAAGTATAGCTTCCTCTGGGAAAAGGAGTGTGACATTGCTCCATGGATCACTAGGTAAAAATCTTCCCAGAATGGGGTTGAAGGAAGGATATTGGTAGAGGGAGATACACAGCTGGACAGGTCCTAGGACCTTTAGAATATCTATCCACACCCACATCTGTTCATTTATCAACATTTTATTGAGCACTTGCTGTCTACTTCCATAGTGATACTGCCTGGAAACCCAAGGAGGGGTCTCTATGAGTTTGATCCAACTCGATGGCTGTGAGTTTGGTTTTTGGTTTGGTGTCTGGCCCTGGCAGACACAACACAGCCCTCTAGAAACTCATGGACCATTGAGGCAGAGAGGCCAGTAAACCTCTAATTACAAGGCAGTGAGCTATGTATGGTCGTAAGGTTTCTACAAAGTGCTTCTGAAGAATTAATCAGATATGGTGCCTCTGAGCAGGTAGGCTGACTTCAGTTTAGGGAGCACAAGCTATTCTGTTATTCTGTCCAGAGAATGAGGAAATGGGGCAGGTGAGTTAACAAAAGTGCCTGGTCAGCATTGTGCCACTTGGCACAGCATAAAATGGGACAAATCTAAGCCTTGTGTTCACAGAGTGAATGCCCAGGAGATGCAGTCATGGAGGGAGATGTGATCTGTAAGTATCTCTGCTCAGCCTAAAGAAGTCATTGAAATCCAGGAGATACCCTCACAAGAATGCTTTAGTGTTCCCCAAGGCCGAAGATGGTGGAAGGATAGCAGGCTTCATTCAAAGCCACCTTCACTGTCGCACACACACACACACACACACACCTACTTCTTACTTATTGACTATCATTATCTGACATTCAGATTTATGGCAATAGTAAAAAGTCTACTATCTGACTATTTTGCACATTAACAACTTATGTCTGGCTATAATGAACACCAAAGTGTGAGGTGACAGTAATGCTGGCTGTCATGGTTAAGGTTGTGTCAACTTGGCTGGATTATGATTCTCAGTGGTTTGGCAGTTATGTAATGATATAATTTAGCAGCTATGTAATGATGCTGTCATCCTCTATTTTGTGATCTAATGCCAGTTTTCACATAATGACCTGGTCTTTGGAACCTAATCATGTTGCTAAGTGAGGAGAAGGTGTATATGCATATAAACTTAAACCACACTCATTACTATTGAGTCAATTCTGACTCACAACAACCTTATAGGGCAGAGTAGAAATGTCCCATAGGGTTTCCAAGACTGTATATCATATATACATATGTACATACATGTATACATATGTGTGTATATATATATATATATATAAATATAAAAAATATGCAAACATACATACATGCATAAACACATACACGTATATATGAGCTCTAGTAGTGTAGTAGGTAAGGCAATTGGCCACTAACCAGAAGGTCAGCAGTTCAAGCCCACCAGTGGCTCCTTGGAAGGAAGATGAGGCAATCTACTTCCATAAAGATTTACAGCCTTGGAAACCCAATAAGGGTCACTATGAGTCAATGGCAGTGTGTGTGTGTATACCCACCTTTCGTCTGTCAGTTTGTTGTCCTGTGGTGGCTTGTGTGTTGCTGTGAAGCTGAAGACTATGCCACTGGTGTTTCAAATACTTGCAGTGTCATCCATGGTGGAGAGGTTTCAGCAGAGCTTCCAAAGGTGGACTTGAAGAAGGAAGGAGCCATCCATTTCTCAAAGAATTGGCCAGTGAAAACTTTATGAATACTGGTGAACACTCCATGATATATTACTGGGAAACTTTATGAATAGCCCTGAAAGATTGTTTGATATAGTACCAGAAGATGAGCCCCTCAGGTTGGAAGGCACTCAAACTATGACTGAGGATAAGCTGACTCCTCAGAGTAGAGCTGACCTTAATGATGTGGATGATTTGGCACCACTCAAAATGGGAAGAAACAGCTGCAAACATTCATTAATAATTGGAATCTGGAATGTATAAAGTATGAAACTACAAAAATTGGAAGTTATCAAAAATGAAATGGAAGGCATAAAGATCAACATCCTAGGTATTAATGAGTTGAAATGGACCCATTTTGGCCATTTTGAATCAGACAACCATCTGACCTACTATGCCGGGAATGACAAATTGAAGAGGAATGGTGTGGCGTTCATTATCACATAGAATGTGTCAAGATCTATCCTGAGGTACAATGCTGTCAGTGATAGGAAAATATCTAAATGCCTACAAGGAAGCTAAGTTAATATTACTATTATTTAAATTTATACACCAACCACCACAGACAAAGACAAGAAAATTGAAGATTTTTACTAACTTCTGCAGTCTGAAATTGATCAAACATGCAGTCAAGATGGGTTGATTAGCACTGGTGATTGGAATGCAAAAGTTGGAAACAAAGAAGAATCACCAATTGTTGGAAATTATGGCTTTGGTGATAGAAATTACGGTGGAAATCGCATTACAGAATTTTGCAAGACCAATGACTTATTCATTGCAAATACCTTTTCAACAGCATAAATGGCAGCTATACAGGTGGACTTCGCCAGATGGAATACACTGGAATTAGATCAACTTCCTGTGGAAACAGGAAATGGAGAAGCTCAATATCTTGAGCCAAAACAAGCTCAGGAACTGACTGTGGAAGAGACCATCAATTTTCATATGCAAGTTCAAGTTGAAGCTGAAGACAATTAAAACAAGTCCATGATAGCCAAAATATGACTTTGATTATGTCCCACCTGAAATTAGAGACCATGTAAAGAATAGATTTGGGACTTTGGTAAGATGGAGGAATAGGCAGACAAGTGACACAGAACATTTTCAACAAAGAAAAGAAAAACTAATTGACAGAGATACAGAAGATCATTCTAGAGCCCTGAGCTTTCAAAGGAACTATGCAGAAGTGGATTAGGCACCAACTAGTGGAAAAATCGGAATGAAAACAGTGAGTACAGAGACAATCAGAGCTGTCAGCTACTGTCAGCTACTCTGACGGGACCAACAGCCTGAATATTTCCAAGTAGTGTTGGGACATGAGAATTGACCTAAAACTCAACTCTGGTCACCAAAAGCTGCAGGGACGACTGAGCTGGTGGCCTATGACTAGGAAGGGAAACAGCAAGGAGGGAGACAAGCTAAGCTGTGGATTTTCTGCTTTTTGGAGGGTGCAGTCATTTTGATTCTTTACATGTGGCAGCCATTTTGGATATTTAAAGTGACTGAGGATGCAGCCATTTGAATGTTTACAAGTGGCAACCATTTTGGATTTTAAAGTGATAGCATTCTCATTTGGATTCCAGGGACCTAAGAATAGGCTCTGTTTGCCAAGGATGGCAGGGACATACAAGAGGCTGACAACAGGAAAGGAGACAGGTGGTGAGTGTATAAGTGCTGTCAACTAGCAAATAGAGGAGCATAGTACCCTGCTTGTGTAGATAACATACGAACAAAACAAAGAAAATGTAAATCATGGGCACGTCACTCCAACATATAATCACCAATTAAATATAAACACAAAAATGTCACAATGCCTTGGAGACAACAGAGCATCATAATCCACACAAACAAGCAAGATAAAGCAGGAGAAACAAGGGAACAGGATACAGATCCAAAACACATCCCTGAGGAAGACACAGCATTGGAACTCCCTGATAAGGAATTCAAAAGAATTATATTTAGGTATCTTCAATGAATTGAGAGACAGATCAAGGAAAACATAGAGGAAACCCTAGAACAATTTCGAAAGACAATCAAGAACAAAATGACAAAATAAATGGAAAATTAGAAATGATACATAATCTACACATAGAAATCCAGAAGATTAATACTAAACTTTCAGAAATAGATAAGACGTTGAATGGGCAAAAGAGTAGAATTGAATCAATGGAAGACAGCATTAGGGAAATTGAAGGCAAATACCTGAACACTTCTTTGGAAAGGGATCAATGAGAAAAAAGATCAAAACAAAATGAAGAAAGCCTAAGGTTCATGTGGGATACCATCAAAAGGAATAATCTACATGTAATCGGAATTCCAGAACAGGAAGAGACAAATAAAATCACAGAGAAAACTGTCGAAGAGAATTTTCCTGGTAGGATGAAAGATGAGAATATATCCATTCAGGAAGTCTAATGAACCCAAACAGGATAGACCCAAAAAGAAACTCACTAAGACATATCATCATCAAACTCACCAAAACCAAAGACAAAGAAAGAATCCTAAAAGCAGCATGGGAAAAATGAAAAGTTACCTACAAAGGAAAAGCAATAAGACTAAGCTCAGATTTCTTGACAGAAACCATGCAGGCAAGAAGACAATGGGATGGTATATATAAAACCCTGAAAGAGAAAAATTTCCAACCAAAAATTATGTACCCAGCAAAACTGTCCCTTATATATGATGGTGAAATTAGGACATTTACAGATAAGCAGAATTTAAGGGAATTTGTTAAAACCAGACCAACCTTACAAGAGATGCTGAAGGGAGCCCTTTGGACAGAGAAACAATAACAGCCAACAATTGACCGTGAACACACATGATGATATAACCCAGAAACCAACCCAGCTATGAAAGTATCCAAAGTAAATAAGCCTACAAGATTGTAAACAGAGAATCAGAGACACCAACCAACAAACGAGGACTACAAACCAAAAAGAGGGAAAAAAATCCGTGTCATTACAGAACTTCTAGATGATAGGGAAGTCAAGAAAACTACAAGACAGAACGGACTCTTCTCAACTTGGGAAGAAAACTATAAGTCATAGGGTAACCTCAAAGAAAAATGATAAACCTTCACATCAAAATAAAAAAGAGGACAAGCATAAGTATTCAGCAAATATGAAAACAATAGCAATGAAGGAAGTGATAACATGATTCACAAAGAAAATGAGCACAGTGTAGAAAATTATATGGAACAAAGAAATTGACACCACAAAAAAGCACATAACAAAAATGACAGCAACAAATTCATATTTGCAGATAATTTCATATCTGGCAAGGGGCTTATCTCTAAGATTTATAGTGGAAGAGTGGATGACCCAACTATGGTACATACACATAATGGAATGCTGTGCAGCACTAAAGAATAATGTACAGTCTGCAAAACACTGCATAATATGGATGAATTTGGAGGACATTGTGCCGAGTGACATAGTCAATCACAGAAGGACAAATATAGTATTAATTCATTGTTGTGGAGGGTTTAGGAAAGGTTTATTTATGGAGGGAAATGTTCTTTGTTGGTTGCCAAGGGTAAGAGGGGAGGGGAGGGAACACTGCAAAAAAAAAAAAAAAAATGCATTGACCCATGTCACTTTAGTTTTGTGTATTTCACTGTACATAAATTATATTTCAATAAAGTGAATTAAATAAAAAAGAATAGATTTGATTCATTGAACACCAATGACTGAAAACCAGAGGAATTATGGGATGACATCAAGAACATCATATATGAAGAAAGCAAAAGGTCATTAAAAAGACAGGAAATGGGACTTCCAGTAAGATGGAGGAATAAACAGAAGAGCCACACAGACCCTCTTCAACAAAGAAAAGAGAAACCAATTGACAGAGAAATAGAAGATAATCCTGGAGCCCTGAGCTTTGAAAGGAAGAATACAGAGGTGGATCAGGCACCAGCTAGTGGAAAAATTTGAACGAAAACAGTGAATACAGAGATGGTTGGAGCAGTGGACTGTCAGCTACTCTGATGGAACCAACAGTCTGAATATTTCCAAGTGGTGCTGGGACCTGAGAACTGACCTAAAAGATCAGCCCTGGTTGCCAAGGGCTGCAGGGATGACTGTGCTGGTGGCCTATGACTAGGAAGGGAAACAGCAAGGAGGGAGACAACCTGAGCTGTGGATTTTCTGCTGTCTGGATGGCACAGCCAATTTGATTGTTTACAAGTGGTGGCCATTTTGGACATTTAAAGTGCCCTATGGCACAGCCATTTTGATTATTTACAAGTGACAACCATTTTGGATATTTAAAGTGTCCGAGGGTGCAGCCACTTTGAATGTTTACAAGTGGAAGCCATTTTGGATTTTAAAGTAACAGCACTCTCATTTGGATTCCAGGGACTGGACCTAAGAATAGGCTGTTTGGCAAGGATGACAGGGACATATGAGAGGCTGACAACAGGAAAGGAGACAGGTGGTGAATGGATAAGTGCTGTCAACCAGCAAATAGAGGAGCACAGCACAGTACCCTGCTTACATAGATAATATATAAAGAAACAAAGGAAACAAAAATCATGGGCAAGTCACTCCAACATATAATCACCAATTAAATATAAACACAAAAATGTCACAATGCTTTGGAGACAACAGAGCATCACAGTGCACACAAAGAAGCAAGGTAAAACAGGAGAAACAAAAGACCAGGATACAGACCCAAAACACATCCCCAAAGAATACACAGCATTGGAACTCCCTGATAAGGAATTCAAAAGAATTATATTTAGATATCTTCAATGAATTGAGAGACAGATCAAGGAAAACACTGAAAAAATTGAGGAAAACAGAAAAAAAACCCTAGAACAATTTTGAAAGACAATACAAGAGCAAAATGACAAAATAAATGAAAAATTAGAAATCACACAAAATCTATACACAGAAATCCAGAAGATGAATATTAAATTTTTGGAAACAGATAAGACATTGAATGGTCAAAAGAGTAGAATTGAATCAATGGAAGACAGAATTAGTGAGATTGAAGGTACATACCTCAATACTTTTTTAAGAAAACAATCAATCAGAAAAAAAGATCAAAACAAAATGAAGAAAGACTAAGGTTCATGTGGGATACCATGAAAAAGGATAACCTACATGTAATCAACAACAACAATCAGAGTTCCAGAACAGGAAGAGACAAATAAAACCACAGAAAAAATTGTGGAAGATTTGTTGGAAGAGAATTTTCCTGGCATGATGAAAGATGAAAATATATCCATTCAAGAAGTCCAATGAATCCCAAACAGTATAAACCCTGTTCTAGTTACGTAGTGACACTCTGACAGGAATATACCACAAATGGGATGGTGCTAACAAACAGAATTTTATTCTCTATAGTTCAGGAGGTTACAAGTCCAAGTTCAAAGTGCCAGGCTCTAGGGGCTGGGTGAAAGCCCCTCAACCTTGGGCTTCCACTCTGCCTCTTGCTCCCGGCCCACTGAAACTAGAGGCATCTCTTCACCCAGGCAGTTACTGGCTGCTGAGGCTGACAAGCCCAAGGTCAACAAATAAAATGGCACAGTCCCAATGTTACCAAACCACATGACAGGCCATTAATTCAAGTCCATTGGAAGTCCCAAGGTCAGCAGAGCATGGCAGGCTGTTGAACAATGACACAGCTACATGCAGGGTCCAAGTGTGCCATAAGCTAGAGACCATTCGCAAGGCTTCTTATTATATACAGGAAGCAGACCACATCTCAAAGGCAGCTACTCAGCTGCTTGTGGTAGATCCCACCACGGAGTTGATTGCCAGTCTCATCATGGAGAATAACTACCACCAGCTGCCCAGTCACTTAACCAGGCCCAGCCAAGTTGACACACAAACATAACTACCCCAGATCCCAAAAGAAATCACTAAGACATATTATCATCAAACTCACCAAAACCAAAGACAAAGAAAAATCCTGAAAGCAGCACCAGAAAAACGTAAAGTTTCCTACAAGGGGTAATCAATAAGACTAAGCTCAGATTTTTCAGCAGAAACCAGGCAGGCAAGAAGACAATGGGATGGTATATATAAAACCCTGAAAGAGAAAAATTTCCAACCAAGAATTATGCACCCAGCAAAATTGTCCCTTATATATGATGGTGAAATTAGGACATTTGCAGATAAGCAGAATTTAAGGGAATTTGTTAAAGCCAGACAAACATTACAAGAGATGCTGAAGGGAGTCCTTTGGTTGGAGAACCAACAACAGCAAATAACAACTGACCATGAAGACATATGATGACATAACCCAGAAACCAACCCAGCTATGGAAGTATCCAAAGTAAATAAGCCTACAAGATTGTAGACAGGGAACCAGAGACATCAACTGACAAATGAAGACAACTGCAAACCAAAAAGAGGGAAAACATTTTGTAGTTACAGAACTCCTAAATAGTAGGGAAGTCAAGACAACTATAAGATAGAACAGACTGTTCTAAACTTGGAAAGAAAACTATAAATCACAGTGTAACCTCAAAGAAAAATGACAAACCTTCACATCATATACCCGTTTCTGTTCTGGCTCTCACCTCTCTACGCTATATACCTAGTAATGGGATTGCTGGGTCAAATGATATCTCCAATTCCAGCTTTCTATGGAATCACCATAGTGTTTTCCACAGTAGTTTTATCACTTCACGGTCCCATCAGTATATGAGAGTCCCGATCTCTCCAGGACCAGCACAAATATTTAGCAAATACTAAAACAATAGCAACGAAGGAAGTGATAACACAATTCATAAAACAAAATGTGCTCAACATAGAAAATTATATGGGACAAACAAATCAACACCATGAGAAAGCACATAACAAAATGACAGCCACAAATTCATACTTGTCAATAATTACATATCTGGCAAGGGACTTATCACTAAGATTTATAGAAAACTCCAATGCCTCAACATCAAAGGAATTAACAATCCAATTGGAAAATGGGCAGAATATATGAATAGACACTTCGCCAAGGAGGATATTCAGGTGGCCAGCAAATACATGAAGAGATGCTTACTATCAATGACCATCAGAGAGATGCAAATCAAAACAACAGTGAGATACCATCTCACCCCAGCACTGATGGCAAGGTTCAATGAGACAGAAAATAACAAATGCTGGCAGGGATGTGGAGAGATTGGGACTCTCATATACTATTGGTGGGACTGTGAAGTGATACAAGTACTGTGGAAAACACTATGGCAATTCCATTGAAAGCTGGAATTGATACCAATGATATCATTTGACCCAGCAATCCCATTACTAGGTATATAGCGTAGAGAGGTGAGAACCAGAACAGGAACAGCTATATGCACACTCTATGTTCATCGTAGCACTAGTTACAATAGCAAAAAGATGGAAACAACCTCCGTGCCCGTCAATGGAAGACTGGATGATCAAACTAAGGTACATACACACAATGGAATGCTATGTAGCACTAAAGAATAATGTAGAGTCTGCAAAATACTGCATAACATGGATGAACTTGGAGGACATTATGCTGAGTGAAATAAGTCAATCACAGAAGGACAAATAAAGTATTAGTTCATTGTTGTGG
>NW_006921631.1:8312214-8322244 GCF_000298275.1 Orycteropus afer afer | reverse complement strand
AGGCACTTGACTGCTAACCAGGAGGCTGGCGGTTCAAACCCATCAGCCACTCCTCGGAAGGAAGGTTGGGCAATCCTACTTCCATAGTGATAACTGCCTCGGAAACCCAAGGAGGGGTCGCTATGAGTCAGGGCCGACTCGACGGCAAATAACAACAACAACAACAAGTTCACACACACACATATACACACACAAGAGAGGAGAGGAAGAAAAGACCAAAATGGTTGTCAGAAGAGACTCTGAAACTTGCCCTTGACCAGAGAGTAGCTAAAGCAAATGGAAGAAATGACAAGATAAAAGAGCTGTACAGAAGATTTCAAAGAGCAGCTCTAGAAGATAAAGTCAATTATTGCAATGAAATGTGCACAGACCTGGAGTTAGAAAACCAAAAGAGAAGAACAAGCTTGGCATTTCTCAAGCTGAAAGAACTGAAGAAAAAATTCAAGTCTTAAGTTGCAATATTGAAAGGTTCTACAGGCAAAATTTTATGGAAGGAATAACAGAGTCATCATACCAAAAAGAATTGGTTGATGTTCATCCATTTCAGGAGGTGGCATACCATCAAAACTGATAGTACTGAAGGAAGAAATTGAAGCTGCACTGAAGGAATTGGCAAAAAACAAAGCTCCAGGAGTTGACAGAATACTCAATGAGATGTTTTGACAAATGTATGCAGTGCTGCAGGCACTTACTCATCTGTGCCAAGAAATTTGGAAGCTGGCCAACTGACTGGAAGAGATCCATATTTGAACCCATTCCAAAGAAAGGTGATCCCACAGAATGTGGAAATTATTGAACAATATCCTCATATCACACACAAGTAAAATCTTGCTGAAGATAATTCAAAAATGGTTATAGCAATATATTGACAGGGAACTTCCAGAAATGCAAGCTGAATTCAGAAGAGGATGTGGAATGAGGGATATCATGGCTGATGTCAGATGGATCTTGGCTTACAGCGAAGAATATCAGAAAGATGTTTATTTGTGTTTTATTGACTATGCAAAGGCATTCGATTGTGTGGATCATAACAAATTGTGGATAACATTGAGAAGAATGGCAATTTCAGAACACTTAATTGTGCTCATGAAGAACCTGTACATAGACCAGGAGGCTGTTGTTTAGACAGAACAAGGGGATACTGCATGGTTTAAAATCAGGAAGGGAGTGTGTCAGGGTTGTATCCTTTCACCATACATACTCAATGTGTATGCCGAGCTAATAATCCTCAAAACTGGACTATATGAAGAAGAACGGAGCATCAGAATTGGAGGAAGATTCATTAACAACTTGTAATATGCAAATGGCACACCTTGCTTGCTGAGAATGAAGATGAAGTGAAGCACTTGCTGATGAAGATTAAAGACTACACCTCAACATAAAATGAAAATCCTCACAACAGTACCAATAAGCAGCATCACGATAAATGGAAAAAAGGATTGAAGTTGTCAAAGATTTCATATTACTTGGTTCCACAATCAACACCAATGAAGCAGCAGTCAAGAAATCAAACAATGTATTGCACTGGGCAAATCTGTTGCAAAAAACTTCTTTTAAGTGCTGAAGAGCAAAGATGTCTCTTTGAAGACTAATGTGTGCCTAACTCAAGCCATGATGTTTTCAATCACCTCATATGCATGTGAAAGCTGGATAATAAATAAAAACCAAAAAAAGTTGAAGCTTTTGAGTTGTGGTGTTGGTGAAGAATACTTAAAAGTACTATGGACTGCCAGAAGAACAAACAAATCTGTCCTATAAGAAGTGCAGACAGAATGCTCCTCCTTGGAAGCGAGAATGGCCAGACTTTGTCTCACTTACTTTGGTCATGTTGTCAGAAGGGAAAAATGGTAAAGTGAATGTCAGTGAAAAAGTGGAAGACCCTCAACAGATGGATTAACACAGTTGCTGCAACAATGGCTCAGGTGAAGCAAATATCATGTGGCTGGCACAGGACTGGGCAGTGGTTCCTTCTGTTGTACATAGGGTCACTATGAGTTTGAGCTGACTCGACCACACCTAACAACAACAAATATATATGTGTGTGTGTGTGTGTGTGTGTGTACATATACAGTTGTCCCTTGAAAATGTGGTGGTTGGGTCACCAATACCCTGCAAAGTTGAAAATCAATGTATAACTTTTGACTCCTTGAAAACTTAATTATTAATAGCCTACCATTGACCAGAAGCCTTACTGATAACATAAACTATCAATTGGCAAATAGTTCTTGCCATACAGTTATTAGATTTTCAAATGAAGACACTCACACACATACACAACAGATAAGTTTATAAACTGTATGGCATGATAATTATTTATCATTCATTAAGTAGAAGTAGATCATCATAAAGGTCCTCATACTCTCCATCTTCACGTTGAATAGGCTGAAGAGCAGGAGGAAGAGGAAGGGTTGGTTGTGCTGTCTTAGGGGTGGCAGAAATGGAAGACACAGAGTAGGCAGAAGACAAGGCATGAGAGTCAGGTACACTCGGTGTACATTTTCAGAAATACATCATAATTTCTCTCTGAGTTTTTTGCTTTTTCATTTCTCCAAAAATATTTCTATATAGTACCAATCCTCCCTCCCCATTTGCTTTAGTTTCAGTTCCCAGGTCATAAAAGAAGTCAAAAGCCATCTCACATAATAATAAACTTTTTGTCTAATTGTCTAATGTCTATGTCAATTGTCTAATGTCAATGTGTTTTATGGCACTGAGTTTCCATGTCGTCTTCCTTATCATCTAGCACTGGTTTGGAAGCACTCATCTCCGTCAAGTCATCTTCCACTAATTCCTCTGGAGTAGTGTCTAATAGTTCTTGAATTTCTCCAAAATCCATATCTTAAAAAAAAAATCCATGTATAACTGGACCAGTGCAATTCAAGCCCGTGTTGTTCAAGGGTCAACCGTATACATATATATGTGGTGGGGGAGGGAAGCAACTTCTTTGACCTATGTAGAGTGATCCCAATTCCAACTTGTTCGTTGACTTTATTTAGTTAAGTCACAAATCTCTCCAGGCCTTAGTTCACTCTTCTTACAATGAGTTTGTAAGATGATACTCCTTCTAAACAGAGTTCTTGAGGGGATAAAATGAAGACTGGGAGTGAAGTAAAAGTGGAATGTTTTATTATTGTATTCACAGTGCTTACATCAGGAACTGGTGGCCCCAGCAGCTCAAAAGCACATTCCATGCTGGTCATGTCTGTCCAGAAATTTCCATGACATTGCCTGGACAGGGCATGGTCCCCAGACGGATTTTGTGGAAATATGTGCGTAATCCCTGGAGTGGGTGGGGGTGTAAGGAGTGGAGGGGATGACCATACTTTTCATTAGCAAAAATTACTTTGCTCCCTCTCTGCCTCTACCTTCCTTCCTTTTCTTCCTTTCTATCTACAACTTATCCCTTCCCAAGGTTCATCACTTACTTTTGAAAATAATCATTGGCCAAATTATGCAGAGCATCTGCTTTAATACAGGAAGTGACACGCTGAAATTTGTCTCCAAACTCCTCTCTGTGGCTTGAAGACTCCCTACTGTTTTAACCAAGTCCCATTCCATGTCAGCATCCCAGTGGGCAGCTAGGTTTATTACAGCACCCTCTGGCCTATCTTTCCCTATTTCTCAGGGCCTGAACTTCACATATGGAAGGAAAACAAGTGTGCTTTTAGGCATGGCCTTCCCGCAGGAGCTCACAGTCTCCAACAGTGTCTTCAAAGAACATGGTAGCACAGCATTGCCTTCTATGTGAGCTACCATTAAGGGGCTCACAATCAAGACAGAGATGTTTCTGGAGGGGAAGATGGCATTATCTATACTTTACACCATCATAAGGTCTGGCATCTGGGTGCTAAAGGGCCAAAATGGCTGGACCTCTGAAGTGAGAGTGAGGATGGCCTGAAGTCATTGTTGGTAACTTTCTAGTTATCCCTAGGGTGTATTTGGATGAAGGCTGGAGCCAGCTTATCTTGGCTCGAGGTCAGGACTCATCTCTGGTAGTAGACACTTTCCTCTATCCCAGGGAGGCTGTGTGCTGGTCAGTTGCTCCTAGGAACAGCATATAGAGATTCTACCTAGATCTGAAGTACATGTCCCCAGGATGGTTTTAGACCTACCACAGGTCATTGTCTCTTCTTCTTTCCCCAATCTGTAGGTTTGAAGTATGGGAGAAGCTCCTAGTGAGTGACCAACTGTTTATGGGACAGTTACAGGAGAATGTAAGGAGTCAGTGTGGCCACGCAGATATTCTTTCCTTGTGAAGAGAACCCCAAGAACCAGGGACAGATTTATCCTGGCTTGGTGGTGGAAGGTGGTAGAACTGTACTCATTCATATCCAGGTATGCACATCTGGAAGTATGAATACAGTACCTGGGTAGCTATAAGGACTCTGTGTTCTTCTTGCTTCAGATGAGCCTGCCCATCTCTGAGTTGTCATCTCATAAGTCCAGTCAGCTTGTATACCTTGTGTCTGAGAGGTAGGAGGGCAGAGAGGGCTCTGGAGGCAGACTTCTTTGGTGCAAAGTCTGACTCCCTCACTCAATATCTTTGTGAGTTGGCAAGTTATTTAACTCTTTTGTGCTTCAGTTATTAATTTTTAATTAGAGATAATATAATATCTAACTCTTGGTTTCTTCTGAGAAATAAGTAATGTAATATTTCTTCTGTGATGCCATTGGGTGGGTTTGAGCCACCAACCTTTAGGCTAGTAGTTAAATGCAAACCATTTGTGCCACCTAGGAACCCTATAGGTAAAGTGTTGCACATAGTAAATGCTTGATAAATAATAGCTATATTTCAATAAAGCTATGTTAACACTATAATAATAGCTACTACTATTTTTTCCTTTGTCTTATGTACAGAATACACACAAGATTCTAAGATGTGGTGAAGACTGAACAATGTTTCTGCAGAGAGCTGATCTCCCTGAGGACAATTCTCTTTGAAGAGTTTTATTTAAAAACTTTCATTCTAGTTCATTTCACATTTGAGATAATGTACAAGAAAGGATATACATATTCTGAGACTTTAAAAATAAATCATGGAAAAGAAGAAAAATCAGAAACAAGGAAAGGAAAAGGAAGCAAACACGAGAATCCAAGCATTCATTTGCCGTTCTACAAATATTTACAAAGGAGCTTATTAGAGGAATTATTCCTTACACAAATTTGAAAAATTCTGGTGGTGTAGTGCCTAAGGCATTTGACTGCTAACCAGAACCCACCAGCCACTCTGTGGAAGAAAGACTGGGCAATCTACTTCCTTAAAGATTTGCCGCCTCGGAAACCCAAAGGGGGTCGCTATGAGTCAGAATCAACTTGATGGCAGTGAGTTTATTTGCTTTTTTCTGGAGAAACAAAGGTCTGAAAAGGAGATTTGTAGGTTCAGATAAAAGTTATTAGTCAGTAATTACGAAGTACTGGTATGGATGAACAAGTCAGAACTCACAGGGATACCTGGGTGTTATGCACATGGAGTGTGACCATGAGGGGGGCTGGTGTCTACGGAAGGCTGTGGAAGGCTGTCTCTTCATTGCTACTGTCTCTGAGGATGGAACAAGGATGGCAGTCAGGAAGAAGCACTGCACGTGATGTGAGGAAGGGCACCTCTGCATCCATCTCTCATTACCTCCATCCACGATAAACTTCGGAGCATAGTGGCTGCTGCTTCACTTCTAACTTCTAAATTTTATGCAGATTTCTCTTTTGTTCAACACTAACTTAGAACCATGCAGAGAGATTGTTCTAGGAATCATAGTTCCATCTTAGCCAAATTGACACAGTATGAAACCATCACAACCTAGAATGTTCTGGTTCTGGTGCTATTCACTGGGTGTGAAGATGGAAATTCATGGGATTCTGAGGCATTAAAATATATAAAGTCTCATAGTCTAACGTCACAGCACATCTCAGGATCCATAAATGGTTCAGCATTGATGGACCATACAGCATAAAATTGTTGTTGTTAGGTGCTGTCAAGTCGTCTCCGACTCATAGTGACTCTATCTAGAGCAGAACAAAACACTGCCTGGTCCTGTGTCAGCTCCACGATCCTTGTTATACTTGAGCCCATCGTTGTAGCCATTGTGCCAATCCATCTTGTTGAGGGTCTTCCCCTTTTTTGTTGACCCTCCACTTTACCAAGCATGATATCCTTCTCCAGGGAATGGTCCCTTCTGACAACATGACCAAAGTAGGTCATAAAATAGTGGGTGTCATAAGGGGGACAAATAGATGGGAGATGGAGAGTAGGTTGGGGGCAAATTAATTTGTGCCTTCTGTATCATATTAAAAAGTTTAGATTTTAGACACTAAAAGGTACTATTATTGAAGAATTTAATCAAGAGGAGGAAAATGAGCACCTTAGCATTTTAGAAAGATCACTTTGCTTTTAGTGCAAGAATGGTTTGGACAGGACAAATCTCGTGGCAGGGAGAAGGCTGCTGCCATGGCTGAAGACCTGAGAGAAATGTGAACTTATGTCTTAGAGACTAAGAGAAGCAGATCAGTGAATGAGTTATTAAGAAGGGAGAAATGTTAGGCTCTGGAGCTTGATTGAATATGGAGAGAGACAGAGACAGAGAGAGAGAAGGGTGGAGGAGAGGGGAGCAGGACTTTGGAGGAATTCTGGGATGCTGCCCTTTGGATCTTCTGTGCCTCTGTGAAGAAGGAAATGAGGTTAGCTAGTTGGAGGGCTCACTGACCATAATTTTGACTTCAGGCTTCCTGAAAGCTGGGACCAAAATGGACTAGGGTAAATTATATGGTTCTGACTGTCAAAAAGAAAGAAAAGTTTTCAACTCAGGGGATGCTTCCATCTAATCTGGCTCCTTTGAGCAGCTGTACTCACCTCTCATGCAAGGTCCTTTGCAAAAGGGAAAACAAAGTTAACCTCTCCAATAGGGGCAGAGCCCTGAACTAATCACCTGACCTTTGTTTGTCTCATGTCAGTACACCTCTCTATCAAATCTCCATGTGCCAGCCTTTCTCCTCACCCATCTTTGTCTCCCTTTTCAGATTCAATTCGGAAGTCTCTTGTCTTCTCAGGAATGTTGTTGTTGTTGTTGTTGTTATTGTGTGCCATCGAGTCAGACCCGACTCATAGCTACCCCTCCTTGGTTGTCGAGGCAGTATCACTACGGAAGTAGATTGCCCAACCTTCCTTCTGAGGAGTGGTTGGTGGGTTTGAACCGCTAGCCTTCTGGTTAGCAGTCAAGTGCCTTAGGCACTATGCTATCAGAGCTCCCAGGAATGATGTTAGCCTCCCCAAATCATCAACCCCAATCTCAGGGAACACAGCTGAGGAAGAAATTCAGCCCAAGAACTTCCTTCCAGGCAAAATTGATCCTCTCATGGGCAGCCTCCAGTGGAACAAAATTATAAGCCTCAAGAGATTTGATTCAGCCTTAGATCAAATGAAGAAACTACAGTTCAAAATGGTAGTTAATAAGGAAATTTCAGAAAAAATACTTTTGTTGACCTAAGCACAGATATGCATCACTTAATCATCCACAATACCTCTGTGAAATAGGATGTTGGATGCTGTGCAAACAGTATATTACATACAGGAGAGAGTCATGCATGACAGTCACCAAGCAGGCCCAGGGCCTGTTCTGCCAAGGGACTGCATGAAAACTTTGGCTCTGGTGCCATATTCCTGCATCCCGATGGGCTCTCCAAGAGCCACACCAGGCCCCTCCTGTCTGCCAAAGCTCTCACTCACTGTCCAGCTGGCTGCCTCCTGGCTGCCCTGCCACTGGCTCCATTTCCTCCCTTTCTCCCTGCCTGCTTTCTCTGCTCCACCTGAAACCCACTGCCACTGAGTCCATTATGACTCATAACAACCCCATAGGACAGAGTAGAACTGCTCCATAAGGTTTCCAGGGCTGTAAATCTTTACAGAAGCAGATTGTCTCACCTTTCTCCCATGGAGTGGTTGGTGGGGTTGAACCACCAACTTTTTTTTTTTTTTAATTTTGATTGTGATTTGAGGAGCTCTGGTAGCATAGTGCCTAAGACATTTGACTGCTAACCAGAAGCCTGGAGGTTCAAACTCACTAGCCATTCCTCGGGATGAAGATTGGGCAATCTACTTCTGTGGCGATACTGCCTTGGAAACCCAAGGAAGGGTCACTAGGAGTTGGAACTGACTCCATGGCAGTGAGTTTTTTTTTTTTTTTTAAGTTTGGTTATTGTGATTTGGGTGAAAGTTTACAGAGAAAATTCATTTTCAGCACAGCAGTTCATGCGTACTTTGTCTCATGACATTGACTGCAATTTCCCAAAATGCAACAGCTCTCTTCCCACTTCTTCCTCATAGTTACTTCTTCCCTGTGTCCTTTCCTCCCATGCACTCCTGCCCCCGAGCTGTCTCCCTGTGTATACAAAGCCCTTCTATTCTCCCTTGACTGATCTCTCCAAGGAGTGTATCTACCTAATGTAAATGTTCAGCTCATATGCCTGTCTTTTGTTTGGCTGGAAGCCACAGGAGTGAGTTCAATTCCAGACCTGAAGGGCAGCTAGGGACCACAGTCTTAGGGGGTTCACCAGGCTCTATCAAATCAGCAAACCTGATCCTCCCCCACCTTTTTTTTTTTTTGTGATTTTGAGTTTTGTTCCACATTTTTCTCGCACTCTACCCAGTATCTGCTACGTAGATCCCCCTCTAAGTGGTTGACAGTGGTAGCCAGGCTCCATCTAGTTCTTCTGGTTTCATAGTCATATAGGCTGAGGATTGCATGGTATACCAGTCCCTTGGACTAATTGTTTCTTTGATTTTCTTCATTCTTCTTTGCTCTGGACAAAGAGAGACCTATCATTGCATCTAGATGGTCACTTGCAAGCTTTTAAAATCCCATTCACTACTCACCAAAGTGGGATGTGGAACAATGTTTTTGTGTAGTATTTTATGCCGATTGAGCTTGATGTCCCCTGTGACCATGGTCCTGAGCCCACAGGTCCAACTACTTGCTCTTTCCGAGTAGCTATCTGTGGCCAAGAAGTGACTACAAACTTGTCCCTTGTCAGCTCTACTATATCCCTGGAAATTATTACAGAGCATAGAAATATACTTGTATTTCTACAAGTGTCTGTCAACCCTATACATGGCATCAGACCAACTTTAAAGCATTAAAGAATGTTTTAACCATTATGCCACCAGAGCTCTTTTATGGGCTCCTTTATAGGCACCTAATGGTCTTTGAACTCTTCTAGCCCCAACTGTCCCTCCTCTGCAGGTTCTACCTCCTTTCCTAGCTATCTTCCTGATTCCTTCTCCCTTCTTCCTCCACCGTAGCAGCCCAGACCACTTGGCAGCCACTACCGCAGGAGGAGCAGTGGCCTGGGGCCCAGGCATAACACTCCAGGCCCCTGGCTGAATGAGACAGCATGTCTGAACGGCCCCTGTCTAAACCAACATGGGAGAACAGGCAGCCAAAGATGGACATTGGAACCCTTTCCTCTACAGCCTCAGGGCCAGGGCAGACACCAAAGAGCTACTGACAGGTAGATCAGATCTCCTTACTTAGCAAAGCAGTCTGCTAAGTCCTATTCTCCCTTCTGGATTTCTGTACTCTATTACAACACTGAGGATGACAAAAGCGGCAGTATCCAGGTAAGGAGCCAGGAGACAAGACCCACCCCTAGAGGCAGGAAAAGGAGGAATGTCAGGGACGACAAAGTGACAGTATCTGGGTAGGAATTAGGTAAGGTGAGGGTGGAGAGGTTTCCAATAGCAAAGGGAGACAAACTTGTCTGTCAATTTGTCATACTGTGGTGGCTTGTGCATTGCCGTGAGGCTGGATGCTGTGCCACTGGTGTTTCAAAAGGCAGCAGGGTTGCACATGGTGCACAGGTTTCAATGCAGTTTGCAGACTGAGACAGACTAGGAAGAAGGAAGACGTCATCCACTTCTCAAATAATTGGCCATGGAAAACTGTATAAATGGCAGAGAAACACTGTCTGATACATTACTGGGTAACCTTATGAATCGCCTGGAAACATTGTCTGATACAGTGCAGGAAGATGAGCCCCTTAG
>NW_006921631.1:8296196-8312114 GCF_000298275.1 Orycteropus afer afer | reverse complement strand
ACCGCCAGCCGTCTGGTTAGCAGGCAAGTGTCTTAGCCACTATGCTACCAGAGCTCCCATCCTAGGCATTAGTGAGCTGAAATGGACTGGTTTGGGCCATTTTGAATCAGATAACCATATGATTTACTATGCTGGGAATGACAATTTGAGGAGGAATGGCATGGCATTCATCATCACAAAGGATGTTTCAAGATCTCTCCTGAAGTACAATGCTGTCAGTGATAGGATAATATCCACACGCCTACAAGGAAGACCAGTTGATATGACTATTATTCTCTTTGCCATGTTGTTTAATGTCCTGCAGATTCATATCAGATCATTGGGAGCCTCCTTCTGCATAATACAACCAGGGTGGATGATTCTTGTAGCCTTCAGTTATAAAATAACTTTCTCACTTAGAACTATACAATTGGCCACATAGAACTCCAGAGTTTTGGGGAATATGCCTTAGGGGCCTGGGGAGGACATTTCACTTTGAAGTAGATTCCTAGATATAAATTTATAAGTTTCACACATCAGGATTCCAGACAAGAGTCCCTTTGAGAGAGGGTTCTATGTTGCATGTCTTTTCCCATTATGCTCCCATATCATCTCTCTCTCTCTCTCTCTCTCTCTCTCTCACACACACACACACAGAGAGAGAGAGAGAGAGAGAGAGAGAGAGAGAGAGAGAGAGAAGAAAGACTTTTTGCCAATGTCTTTGTTCTCACTTTAAATGTAAAGTCCTTATGAGGGGTCACTTAATGAATTTAAGACATTTATCTGCAGAGGTGAATGTCTCTTACATCAAAGAATTATGGGCAAGGGTGTAGTATGTATATGTTAGCTATTACCACAAATATTGTGTATAACACAAGACCCCAATAATTGGCTTAGAACAGCAATCATTTATTCTCATAGGTCTGCACATTTGGCTGGTGTTGGCTGCACTTGGCCAGGTGGATGACTATGGTTATTTTGGCTGGTCTTATTCATGTGTTTGGTGGTCAGCTAGGACTCAGTGTTGCTCTGTCATATGTCTGCCAACCTCCTGGGACCAGCAAGCTGCTGTAGGACCAGTCTGAGCAGGTTCTTCTCTTGGTGCAAGGAAGAGGAAGCCTGATCTTGCAAGCACCTTTTAAGTTTCTGCTAATGTCACTTCTGACTGAGAGGGTACTGAAAAGTGGCAGCGCACACAGGAAGGGGTAAATAAGTGGGGTCATTGATTCAATTTACCACAGAGAGTCATATAAGGAACAGGAATGGAAAGGAATGCTGCCTAGAATATTGGCTGGCTTAAGCCATTCCTGTTGTTGTTATGTGCTGTTGAGTTAGAATTGACTCATAACAACTCCTCCTTGGATTTCTGAGGTGGTGTCACTATGGAAGTAGATTGTCCAATCTTCCTTCTGAGGAGTGGCTGGTGGGTTTGAACTGCTAGGCTTCTGGTTAGCAGTCAAGTGCCTTAGGCACTACGCTACCATTCCTAGTGTTCTATATTTTCACCTTTCTTTGAACTGGCAACAGCTCTCTCGGTTGTTAACACCTCCTCTTTCTGGAGGCCTCTCACTCTTTAGGGTCAGACTAGTGCATCAGACTGACAGAGTAAGGTTTTAATAAAATATTGAATGAATGATCCCACGGTTTCAGCAATGCTGGGTCCTCCTTTCCAGTGTGGACCTCTCTTGGGTTGTTCGTTACTCTCATTTTCTTCCATAGGCAGAAAGTATGGATTTACCTGCCAAAGGTCCTGCATTTTCACTTCTAATCCCTAAATCCTGGCCATCATTAAGCACTGTGAATCTTGGTGTTGCAAATAATTAAGACAATGGCTGCTAACTGAAAGAAAGGAGGTATGAGTCCACTAAGAGGTGTCTCAGAAGAAAGACCTGATGATTTACTAGTGAAAAGTCAGCCACTGAAAACCCCATGGAGCACATTTCTACTCTGACATACATGAAGTTACCATGAGGGAATTAGCTCAACAGCAACTGGTGGTGGTCATAGTAAGTGTTCTAAGACAACTAAGATCTCTCTTAAATTTTGACTTTACAAGTGTTCATTGGTGTGTGAGTAGAGGGCAATTTTCTCAATAACAATCACTTGTTATTCTTCAGGGAAAGTTTTATTAATATTTTTAATTAACTTAAATAATTGGAGATCTGACCATTCTGGAATATTGTGTCATTGTCCATTAAAGTGATGGCTACCATTTATTAAGGACCTCTATGTTTTGGGCTTGGAAGGAAGATGGAGCAATCTACTTCTGTAGTGATACCACCTTGGAAACCCAAGGAGGGGTTGCTATGAGTCAGATCCAACTCGACAACAGTGAGTGAGTATGTTTTGGGCACTGTGTTAGCTGTTTTATATATTTTCTCTTTACCTCTCCATACAATCTTACAGGATGGCATTATTTAATTTTCTTATTTAATAATAGAGAAAAGCAAGGTGTAAAAACTGTTATGTAACTTACTCATAGGAGCTCTGGTGGTGTAGTTCCTAAGGTATTTGATTGCTCAGACAGCTAACAAATGAATTGATCTGGGCTACAACACAAGTGTGTCAAATGATGTAGGGTACACTTGTTCCAATAGATTCTATTGCCTTGATTTCTTCATTGGGTTGTCTCATGGGTACCCCTACAACCTGCAACCCTACAATCACCTTACCTTGAAGAAAACAGTAACAGTCATGGCACACAATGCATGCTCTAATGAATTGTATTTGAAAGGAAACACAGGTTTATGATTTACCTCCAATAAGTAAACGGATACTGTGATGGGTAAACCACTGCCATTGAGTCAACTCTGATTCATAGTGACCCTATAGGACAGAGTAGAACTGCCTTATAGGCTTTCCAAGGCCATAAATCTTTATGGGAGCAGACTGCTTCATCTTGCTCTCGAGACTGGCTGATGAGTTCAAAATGCTGACCTTTTGGTCAGCAGCTGAATGCTTTTAACCATTGTGCCCCCAAAGCTCTTCCTGTGATGGAAAGGAGAGAGAAAAGGGACTTAAGCTACTATATACAATATTTAGGCCAGATATAAGAAAGGACTTCCTTTCAGGTTTGTTAAATACTATCCTGAAATCCCTGGAAAACTGAATATTTTCACTCAGAAGAAGCATTTCAAACTTTTCTCCTCTTTCTCCTTCTTTGTCTGTCCACATCATATTTTTTAAAATAAAATCTGAAATGTAATTCCATTCATTTATTATTGTTATTAGTGTAAAGTGTATGTTGAGGGCCATAATAGTTCCTAGAATGAATAGGGATAGCATTATTCCTTCCAGGCATAAGAGGGAGGATATGAGGTGGGATCGGTAGACTAATATTCCTATTAAGGATAGAGTAAATTCCATCCATTCATTCTGTGGTAGACTGAATGACGAGCCCCAAAGATGTCCATGTGCTAATCCTTATATGATAAAGGGGACAGTGCAGATGTGATTAAGGATTTGGGATGGGAAAATTATCCTGGATTATCTGGATTGACCCAATGTAATCACAGGGTCTTTATAAGATGGAGACAGGAGGATCAGAGTCAGAGAGGAAATGTGGTGCTGGAAGCAGAGGCTGGAGTGATGCACTTTGAAGATGGAGGAAAGGACCATGATCAAGGACTACAGGCAGCCCCTAGAAGCTGGTAAAGACAAGGAAACAATTCTTCCTTAGAGCCATCAGAAGGAAAATAGTTCTGCCAACACCTTAATTTTAGCCCAAAAGAACCGTTTTAGACTTCTGACTTCCCATTCTGTAAGGCAATAAATTTGTGCTGTCTTAAGCCACTAAATTTGTGGTAATTTGTTACAGCAGCAATAAGAAACATCCATTCACTCCTTTCCACATTCATTTACTCATTCAACTTGTTATGGATTGAATTGTGTCCCCTCAAAATATATGTTGTAAATCCTAACCTGTGGTTTTAATCCCATTTGGGAATGGGTTATCTTTGTCATGTTAATGAGGCAGGATTAGTGTAGGGTGTCTTTTGAGTCAATCTCTTACAAAATATAAAAGGAGCAGATTAAGCAAGTAGAGATGGGAGAAGATAGATGCCAAGCCATATGGAGATCTCCAAAGAGCCAGGAAACAGAAGTTGAAGAGACAAAGACCTTCCCCCAGATCCAACAGAGAGAGAAAGCCTTCCCCTAGAGCCTGAATTCAGGCCTGTAGCTTCCTGAATAGTGAAAAATAAATTTCTGTTTGTGAAAGCCATCCACCAGTGATATTTCTGTTATAGCAGCACTAACTAACTAAGACAGACTGATACTGAGTACCTGCTTTGTGCTAGAGACCATGTTAGGTTGAGGACACAGTGGCAGAGTAATGGACATAACAGACAGAATCCCTGTTATCAAGCTGTTTTGATAGAAAGAGTGGCTATTCACAACTGGGGGGCTATTCACCCCCAATTACCTTCCTCTTCACTCATGGTGTCTCTGTCACCTCTATAAAACCAGGGCTATGCAGAGCATCACTGTAGTCTTTTAGAAGGGATTGAGGCCATAGGTATTGGTTCTAATCACCTTTTTCACATGCCTTGTATCTTTCCCTTGAGGAAATATAGGAAAGTGAGTTTATTTTATACATGTACACAAGTCTCTGTGTTTCAGGGATTATTTATAACTGAGCTGCCTGCAAGAATGAGGTGGAATGTCCTTATCTTGGCATCACTCTCCTTTGCCTTCATATTTCCTGCCTTTCCAACAGTCTGCTTTATCAACTGATCTTTGAGGCAGCTGTTATAATTGTCTTCATAAAATTTTCAATGGCTCCCTGTTGGCTTCTTAAGAATTTCAATCTTTTAAATAAGGCATCCAGGGGCCTCATGTTCTGCCCTCAGCCCCTGCCAGTCTTGCAGTTTCCTTTTCCATTACATGCATTGGTGTGTTCTGCAGTTTCCTTCACCCTTCACCTGCTTGGTCCCCAAACATACTGGAAGCTCAATCCTCCTCACCGTTGTTGGGCCCAGAATGCCCATTACTTCCTCCACTGATCAAAAGCTTTGTAACCTTCAAAGCTCAGCTCATCTGCAACTTCTCCCTGAGGCCTCCCTATCACTAGAGCTAGAATTAATGCTTCCTCATCCATACTCCCACAGCCCTTTCTTATATTTCAGTTCAGTACATTTTCTTTTCTGCTTCGTCCAAATGTGCTATGTTTACAAGTCCATTTCCAGCACCCCCACAGATGCTCCAGAAATTTGGTCATTAGTCTATGTCAGTTCATCATTATGTCATCAGTGTCCAGGACTGGCTTTACTCATAAAAGGGCCTCCACAAAAGGTTTTACACTGTTGAGTTACATTCTTGACTGAGGTTCTGTAAGGTCAGGTATGGCCAGTCACAGAGGTGGTAATGATTTAATTTTAATTTTATCTGTAAGAGATATGATAGAATTTGGTATAAGACAGATCTGGGTCAAACCCCGTTTCTATGCTTACTATATGAATCACTTACCTTTTTTGATTGTTTTGTGGATCAAAACATAACTTAGCTGATGGTTATGAAGATTAAATGATATATTGTGTGTTTAGCACAATGCCTGTCACATAGCAGTGAATACTGAAAAACTGTTGTTATTAGCTGTCATCTAATTGGCTCCAACTCATGGTGATTCCTTATTCAGTAGAACAAAACGTTGCCTGCTCCTGCATCATCCTCTTCATAATCATTGGTATGCATGCATCTATTTTTGTGACCACTAGGAGGCTCATCTTCCAGCACTATGTTGGACAATTCTGTTGTGATCCATAGGGTTTTCATTGGCTTTGAGGGGGATGGCGGTTTGGTGGTAAAACTCTCGCCATTCATGTGGGAGATCTGGGTTCAGTTGCCACCCAATGGACCTCAGGTGCAGCCACCACCCATCTGTCAGTGAAGGTTTGCATGTTTCTGTGATGCTGAACAGGTTTCAGCAGAGCTGCCAGACTGAGAGGCTCGAGTAAAACAGGCTTGGCAATCTACTTCAGAAAAAGCCAATGAAAACTTTATGGATCACAATGGTCTGATCTTGTTGTACATGAGGTCACCATGAGTTTGATGTGACAGACCCTTCATCCTAGTCTGTCTTAGTCTAGAAGCTCCAGTGAAACCTGTCCACCATGGGTGACCTAGCATGGGTGATCCTGCTGATATTTGAAATATCATTGACATAGCTTCTATCATCATAGCAACCTACAAGCCACCACAGTGTGACAAACTGAAAGATGGGTTGTTGTTGTTAGGTGCTGCCCAGTCAGTTTTGACTCATAGTGACCCTATGTACAACAGAATATGAAACATTGCCTGGTCCTGAGCCATCCTCACAATCCTTGCCATGCTCGAGCCTATGATTGAAGGTACTGTATCAATCCATCTTGTTGAGAGTCTTTACCTTTTTTGCTTTTCCAAGCATGATATCCTTTTCCAGGGACTGATCTCTTCTGACAACATGACTAAAGTATGAGTGATGATATCTAGCCATTCTCACTTCTAAGGAGCGTTCTGGTTATACTTCTTCCAAGATAGATTTGTTTATTCTCTTAGCAGTCCATGGTATTTTCAATAATTTTTGCCAACATCATAATTCAAATGCATCAATTCCCTTTCAGTCTTTCTTATTCATTGTTCACCTTTCACATGCATATGAGGCTATTGAAAATACCATAGCTTGGGTCAGGTGCACCTCAATCTCCAAAGTGACATTTTTGCTCTTTAACATTTTAAAGAGGTCTTTTGCAGCAGATTTGCCCAGTGCAATACAGATGGGTGGTGGATAATAAATTCAATAATGTAGGATAAGATTTCTTTCACAAGAAAAACATTAATACTGGCTATTATTTGTATTAGGAGCTCTGGTGGCATAGTGCCTAATGCATTTGACTGCTAACCAGAAGGCTGGCAGTTCAAACCCACTAGCCACTCCTCAGAAAGAAGGTTGGACAATCTACTTTCATAGTGATACTGCCTCAGAAACCCAAGGAGGGGTCACTATGAGTTGGATCCAACTCAATTGCAGTGGGTTTTATTATTTGTATTAAGAAGCTCTGGTGGCACAATGGTTAAGTGCTCAGCTGCTAACCAACTCTCCTAGTGGCTCCATGGAAGAATATCTGTTTCTGTAAAGATTGCAGCCTAAAAAACCCTGCTGGGCCATTCTACTCTGTCATATGGGATTGCTATGGTCAAAACAGCACCTGACAACAACAACAATATTATTTATATTAATAAATATAATTTATATTAATAATAAGAAGAACCACAATTAATGTTTTCTTCTGGAAGAAATTTTAGCCTACCCTATTGAATTTTTACTAGGTGCCAGATACTTACTTCACCTTATTATCACATTTAACCCTCAAAAACACCCCTATGAAAAGGTCCTTTTGTTACCATCCTCATGTTATGATAAGAAAACTGTGAGTGTAGTAGTTTACCTGAGCTTGTGTAGCTAGTAAGGCATACACTGGGATGTGAAGCTAGTGTTTGTACACTAGAGCCCACATTCTTAATTACTAATGTTATTTCGTGGGTTTGAGAAGTTTCAAAAAAATCCAGCTTTAGTGGAACATGAAAGTTGGATGGTAGCATAATGCCTAAATGAGATACTGGAGAGAATCTGTCATTATGTTGGCTGCTCATGAAACCCATAGGGACAGGCCAGCAGGATAATTTCTTTTAGTTGTACAGAGATAAGCATCAGATCCAATCATTGCATTAAACCATCTATCAGATTGTCTGCAGAGTCTATTCTTTCAAGGAGATTTTCTGCCCTTTAGATTTCCAGATGACTTCCTGCATTTATTCAGTTATAATATTTTGAGTTAAGTTGGTTTATCAGTTTCCTCAAAACCTCTCTCAGAAAAAGGAGGGCAAGGTTGAATCAGCTCTGATTACAAGGTATTTTCAACATATATAGATTGCAATAATGGGCTCTCAAATTTCATTTAATTCCCTGGGAGTTACTGTTATCTATTCCAAAATGAATGAAAAGGATGCCTTTTATGCCATTCATCTCCTTTTCTTGCCAACATAATAATTCCTACAGTTTGTTATCTTACACTGAGACTGGCTTAATCTGAATTATGCATATTCTACTGTCTGTGTTACTATAATTTAGCCAACATCTTTTTGTATTATATTTTATTTTAAAGAAGTCCATTCTGTGGGGACCAAAACAAGGAGAACATAAGCTTCCTCCTTCTTTGAAATCTGAAGGTTTGTATATTTTTCTCTCTGTTTAATTATTTGTTTCCTCTCAATCCACAATGCTTCTGTGGTTGGATTCTTGACTTTTCACAAGGCCAAATGCAGTTTTCTCTTTTTTCTCCCTCCTTCCCTCCTGTTCCTCCTCCCTCCCTCCCTCTCTTCTTTCTTTCTTCTCTTCCTTTTTTCCTCACTCCCTCCTCTCTTCCCTCTTTCCCTTCCTTCCTTCTTTCTTTTCTTTAAAACACCTTTATTGAAGTCTAATTTGTATACTATAAAATATGTCTTTTAAATGCACAATAATTTTAAGTACATTTATATTGTTGTTAGGTTGTTAAGTGCCATCGAGTAGGCTCTGACTCATAGCAACCCTATGTACAACAAAATGAAACACTGCCCAGTCCTGTGCCAGCCTCACAATCCTTGCTATACTTGAACCTATCATTGCAGCCACTGTGTCAATCCATCTTGTTGAGGGCCTTCCTCTTTTTCATTGACCCTCCACTCCACCAAGTGTGATATCTTTCTCTAGGGAATGGTCCCTTCTGACAACATGTCCAAAGTAGGTGAGAACGAAATCTGGCCATTCTTGCATCCAAGGAGCATTCTGGCTGCACTTCTTCCAGTATAGACCTTTTAGTTCTTTTGGCAGTCCATGATACCTTCAGTATTCTTCGCCAACACCACAACTCAAAAGTACATTTATAGAGTTGTGCAACTATAACCACAATCTTTCTATCACCTGAAAAGAAAGAGCCCATTATTGGTCACTTTCTATTCCTACCTCCAGCCTCAGGCAACCAACAATCTACTTTTTGTTGTTGTTGTTGTTATTTGCCGTCGAGTCGGCCCCGACTCATAGCGACCCCTCCTTGGGTTTCCGAGGCAGTATCACTACGGAAGTAGGATTGCCCAACCTTCCTTCTATAGATTTGCTCTTTGTAGAAATTTCATATCCTACACTATATGGCTTGTTGTATGCTGAGTAAATAATCTGAGAAGCTGGACTATATGAAGAAGAATGTGGCATCAGGATTGGAGGAAGAGTCATTAACAAACTACATTATGCAGATGACACAACTTTGCTTGCTGAAAGTGAGGATGCCTTTAAACACTTACTGATAAAGATTAAAGACTACAGTCTGTGGTATGGATTACATCTCAATATAAAAAAGACAAAAATCCTCACAACGGGACCAATAAGTACCATCATGATAAATAGAGAAAAGACTGAAGTTGTCAAAAACTTCATATTACTTGGTTCTACAATCAACACAATGGAAGCAGCAGTCAAGATATCAGACATAGTGTAGCACTGGGCAAATGTGATGTAAAGAACCTCTTTCAAGTGCTGAAGAGCAAAGATGTTTCCTTGAAGACTAAGTTGCACTTGACACAAGCCATAGTATTTTCAATAGCCTCGTATGCATGTGAGAGCTGGACAGCGAAAAAGGAAGACTGAAGAAGAGTTCATGCTTTTGAGTTGTGGTGTTGGCAAAGAATGCTGAAAGTACCATGGACTGCTAAAAGAACTAACAAGTCTGTCCTGGAAGAAGTGCAGCTGGAATGCTCCTTGGAAGTGAGAATGGCCAAACTTTGTCTCACCTCCTTTGGTCATGTTGTAAGAAGGGAGCATTCCCTGGAGAAGGATATCATGCTTGGTAAAGTGTAGGGACAATGAAAAAGGGGAAGGCCCCCAGTGAGATGGATTGACACATTGACTACAACAGTGTGCTCAGGTATAGCAAGGATTGTGGGGCTGACACAGGACTGGGCAGTGTTTTGTTCTGCTGTACTAGGCTCGATGGCACTCGATGGCACCTAACAACAACATGTTTTTTTGTTCTAGATTTTTTCACTCAGCATAATATTTTCAGGGTTTATCCATGTTGTAGCATGTATTCGGACTTCATTGCTTCTTGTTGTCAAATAGAATTCCATGGACTATGTCACATTCTGTTCATCTATGTACCAGTTGATGACCATTTAGGCTGTTTCTACTTTTTGGTTGTTTTGAATAATGCTGCTATGAATATTTACCTATCAGTCTTTGTGTGGTCATATTTTTATTCTTTATGGGTAGATTTTTGAGAGTGGAATTGCTGGGTCATATGATAAATCACTGTTTAAAATTTTTAAAAAATAGCCAAACTCTTTTACAAAGTTGTTGAAACATTTTCCATTGGTGTGGTGCCTAAGGGATTTGACTGCTGACCAGAAGCCTGGAGGTCCAAACCCACCAGCCACTCTTCAGAAGGAAGGTTGAGCAATCCACTTCCATAGTGATACTGCCTCATAAACTCAAAGAGGGGTTGCTATGAGTCAGATAGTTCAAATCCACCAGACCCACCATGGTAGAAAGATGAGGCAGTCTGCTTCTATAAAGATACAGCCTTGGAAACCCTATGGGAATCTCTGTGAGTCAGAATCAACTTGATGGCAGTAGCTTTGTTTTGCTGGTTTAGTGGGATTGCAGAATGGTGAGAAATAGTATATAGGTATACTTCTGTAGTGATACCACCTCGGAAATCCAAGGAGGGGTCACTATGAGTTGGGCCCAACTCAACAGCACATAACAACAACAAATAGTTTTAATTGTAATTGTTATATTATGAGTAAAGTTGAGCATCTTTTCATGTTTAAGGGACATTTGTAAACTTTTTTTTATGAAGTTCATGTCAACTCTTCTGTCCATTTCTATATAATTTTTGGTCTTTTTTTATCTTATCACTTTTTAATTAGACATTTGGAAAATATTAAAGTTTAATTCTCCGTTATACACATAGTATACTCTCTTTTAAAAAAGTTGAAAACAAAGATGGGAAGATGGACTTCAAATTAAGAGTGGTTAGTTGATTGTACTTGTTTTTATCCTCTCTCTCTAGGAAGACCACAAAAATGATTGTAAAATGATTCTATAAAAGCATCAACTCAAAGGACAAAGACAACAGAAGTGAACAAATTTTGGGAAATGGCAAGTCAATAGAATAGAACTCATTGACAAAAGTGAGTGGAGAAGTTACACTCAAGTGCTTGTAGAGAGGGAGTCTGGTGGAAAGGAAACCCATTCACTAAATAGACCCCCTGTTGCTGTTTTCAGTTGCCATAGGGTCAATTCCTTCTCATGGCAGCCCCATGTGTGCAGAGCAGAACTGCTCCATAGGGTTTTCAAGGCTGTGACCTTTCAGAAGCAAATCGATAGGCCCGTCTTTTGAGGCACTTGGAAGCGGGGGGGGGGGGGGGGGGGTGTTTCAAACTGTCAGCCATTCAGCTAATATCTGAGTGCTTAACCATTGTACCACTGTTCTGGTTACCTAGTGCCGCTTTGACAAGAAATATACCACAAATGGGATGCCTTAAAAAAAGGGAGTTTATTCTTACAATTTGGAGGCTTTAAGTCCAACTTCAAAGTGTCAGGCTCTAGGGGCTGAGTAAAAGCCCCTCAACCTTGGGGACCAGCTCTGCCTCCTGCTTGGGGCCCACTGGAGCTAGAGGCATTTCTTCACTCAGACAGCTGTTGGCTGCTGAGGCTGAGAAACCTCAAGGTTGACAAGTAAAAAGGCACAGTCTCGATGTTACCACACGGCAGGCCATTGACTTAAGTCCATTGTAAATCACAAGGTCAGAGGAGGATAGCAGGCTGCTGAGCAATGACACAGCTACATGCAGGGTCCAAGCGTGCCATAGGCTAGAAACCATTCTCAAAGCTTCTCCTTATATACAGGAAGCAGACCACATACCCAAAGGCAGCTACCTACTCAGCTGCTCCCAGTAGCTTCCACCATGGAGTTGATTACCAGTCTCATCACGGGGAATACCACATACAGGTGCCCAGCCACTCAACCAGGCCTAGCCAAGTTGACATACAAACATAACCATCACAATGATCTAGGAGTCCAACAGACACCCTAGAGAGATTCAATACAATTAAAGGCAAGGCTTTTGGAGGTCAAAGAGGAAGAATGGTTGAAAGATGTTTTGCAAAGAGGTTACACTTCTCCCAAAATTCTCTTCCTCACCCTGTAAAGCCAAGTAACTACGTCTCTCCTGCAAGTTTGGCCCTTCTCCCAGGAAGTGGGAGTTCCCAGGGGGAATTGGGGATGGTTGCTAAAGTGGGGGGGGTCGGGAGTAAGTTCTTGTATTAAGTCATAGGGCCCTCAGCACCACTTCCTTTTCCTTTTCCAGAATATTCTCAACCCTGACTAATTATCCTCCTCTGCCCATTGTCCCCAGGCAGGAAATTAAAGAATTCTTCTTTGGAGAAAAGATCCCCACATACTGGCATTTGAGTGTCCTCCAATGAGAAGCTTGCCTCATCCTCTATCACCCTATTGGGAAGATCACCAGCTGACATCACTTCTATCCCCAAATTAAATATGAACATAAAAGAAAAAATCAACAAATATTTGAGGAAAGCTTTAAACATAAATGAGGGAGCAGGAAAAAGCAAACAGAAAACAAACAAACAAAAAACACTCTCTTGGAAGAAGCAAATAGTTCTATAGGGAACAAAGCCAGAAACCAAATGCATTGCCACCAAATCAAATCCAACTCATGGTTACCCTGAAGGACAAAGTAGAACTGCCTCATGTGATTTCCAAGGCTGTAATCTTTGGACACAAATTGCCAAATCTTTCTTCCACAGAGCAGCTGAGGGGTTTGAACCACTGACCTTTTGGTTAACAGTCAAGCACTTTTACCACTGTGCCACTAGAGTTTCTTCTACAGGGAACAAAAAGGTCAAATAAACAAACAAAACCACATTATATCCTCCTAAAGATAAGATATGGGTATAGATAAGCCAAGTACAGGACACTATGAAAAGAACAGAAAAGCAGTTTGAGTTCCTGTTGTTAGCTGCCACCTAGTTGGTTCCAACTCACAGCCTCCCTATGTATAACAGAACAAAACACTCCCTGATCCTGAACTATCCTCACAT
Organism: Orycteropus afer afer; assembly: GCF_000298275.1. Lineage (NCBI taxonomy): Eukaryota > Metazoa > Chordata > Mammalia > Tubulidentata > Orycteropodidae > Orycteropus > Orycteropus afer. Next base: position 8,299,003 of record NW_006921631.1, on the reverse strand, counting down.
TTTTTGCTATGTTTAAGTTTGTTACTGTGTCAACAGTGTCAATCCATCTCATTGAGGGTTTTCCTCTTTTTTGCTGACCCTCTACTTTATCAAGCATGATGTCCTTCTGCAAGGAGTGGTCTCTTCTGATAACATGTCCAAAGTACGAGAGACAATGTCTTGCCATCTATTTTGGTTACCTAGTGCCACTCTGATAAGAATATACCACAATTGGGATGGCCTTAACAAACAGGAGTTTATTCTCTTACAGTTTGGAGGCTAGAAGTCCACGTTCAAAGTGCCAGGCTCTAGGGGCTAGGTGAAAGCCCCTTAGCTTTGGGCTTCAGCTCTGCCTCCTGCTCCCAGCCCACTAAAGCTAGAGGCTCTTCTTCACTCAGACAGCTGCTGGCTACTGAGACTGACAAGCCTAAGGTTGACAAGTAAAAAGGCACAGTCCTGATGTTACCAAAGCACACAGGGCTATGAATTCAAGTCCATCGAAAGGCCCAAGGTCAGCAGAGCATGGCAGGCTGCTGAACAATGATATGGCTACATGCAGGGTTCAAGCATGCCATCAGCTAGAGACCTTTCCCCAAGGCTTCTCCTTTTATACAGGAAGCAGACCACAGCCCTAACGCAGCAACTGAGCTTCTCACAGTAGATTCTATCATGGAGTTGATTACCAGTCTCATCATGGGGAATACTATTTCCAGCTGCCCAGCCACTTAACCAGGCCCAGCCAAGTTGACACACAAACTTAACTACCACACCATCCTTGCTTCTAAATAGCACTCTGGCTTTACTTCTTTCAAGACAATCCATCCTCACTGGATAGTATACATAGGAATCAATTTGACTACATTTGTGGAAAGAAATGATGGACAAGCTCATATTATTAGTCTGAACAAGGCCAGGGACCAACTGCAGAAAAGGCCATCAATTGCTCATAGGCAAGTTCAAGGTAAAGTTAAAGAAAATTAAAACAAGTCTAGGAGAGCTAAAGTGAAAACTTGAGTATATCCCACCTGAATTTAGAGACCATCTTAAGAACAGATTTGACCCACTGAACATTAATCACCAGAGAGTAAAAGATCATTAAAAAGACAGGAAAGAAAGAAAAGACCAAAATGGATGTCAGAAGAGACTCTGAAACTTTCTTGAATGTAGAGTAGCTAGATCAAAAGGAAGAAATCATGAAATAGAAAAGCTGAACAGAAGATTTCTAAGGGCAGCTTGAGAAGACAAAGTAAAGTATTTAATGAAATGTGCAAAGACTTGGAATTAGAAAACCAAAAAGGAAGAACATGCTCAGCATTTCCCAAGCTTAAAAAACTGAATGAAAAAATTCAAGCCTCGAGTTGCAACACTGAAAGATTCTGTGGCCAAGATCTCAACTCCTAGCAACCCCTCCTTGGGTTTCCAAGGCGGTATCTCTGTGGAAGTAGATTGCCCAATCTTCCTTCTGAGGAGTGACTGGTGGGTTTGAACCGCCAGTCTTCTGGTTAGCAGTCAAATGCCTTAGGCACTATGCCACCAGAGCTCCTAAAGAAAAGTGTTATGGATGATTTTTTGTGCCCCCCCAAATATGTATTAGAATTCTAATCCCTGTATTTGTGGATGTGATCCTATTTAGAAATAGGGTTTTCTTTTGTTATGTTAATGAAGCCATATCAGTATGTTCTAAACCTAATCACTTCTGGGTTATAGAAAAAAAAAAATGAAACTCACTGCCGTAGAGTCGATTACAACTTATAGCGACCCCTCTTTGGGTTTCAGAGGTGGTATCTCTATGGAAGTAAATTGCCCAATTTTCCTTCTGAGGAGTGGCTGGTGGATTTGAGCCACCAGCCTTCTGGTTAGCAATCAAATGCCTTAGGCACTACACCACCAGAGCTCCCAGGTTATAAAAAAACACTCTCTCATTGCTGTGGAGTTGGATCCGACTCATAGCAACCCCTTCTTGGGTTTCCGAGGTGGTATCACTACGGAAGTTGATTGCTCAACCTTCTTTCCGAGGAGTGGCTGGTGGGTTTGAACTGCCAGCCTTCTGGTTAGCAGTCAAGTGCCTTAGGCACTACACCACCAGGGTAAATACAGAGACATACATAGAATGAGGTGGGAAGAGGAAGACAGAGGAGATGGATGAATCTACAAGCCCAGGAACTCCTAGGATTGCTAGAAGCTACTAGAAGCTGAGATAGACAAAGAAGTCCCTTCCCCTAGAGCCACACTGTGAATTCAGACTTTCAGCCCCCTCTACTTTGAAAAAATAAATTTGTTCTTTAATACCACTAATTTGTGGTATATGTGTTAATAGCAGCATTAGGAAACTAAGACAAACTTATAAAGAAAACTTCTCAAGAGAGGAAATGTATGGTTCTCAAAGTTTAGAATGGCACTAGATTTCTTAATAGCAATACTGGATTTCATCATCAGTGGAGGAATTCCTTCAATAACTTCCAATCTAGCATTCTATATCTAGTCCAAGCATCCATCAAGGATGAGGGTAAAAGACATGTCTAGCTACATCTTGTGTTGTTGTTATGTGATATTGAGTAGAATTCTGGTGCATAGTGATCCTGTATGACAGCAAAGAACTACCCCATAGGGTTTTCTAGGCTGTAATTGAGATCACAAGAGCAGATCACAAGGTCTTTTTTCCATGGAGCCACTGGGTAGATTTGAATTGTTGACATTTAGGTTAGCAGTTGAGCACTTAACTGTCACTTCACTAGGGCTACTTGTACCACTAGGGCTCCCTTTCTAGAAATATAAAGGCTCTAAATATATTATTCTATTGTGATGTGAAGGTTTATAATTTTTCTTTG
>NW_006921631.1:8274950-8293509 GCF_000298275.1 Orycteropus afer afer | reverse complement strand
TTGAAGAGGGTCTGTGTAATCCTTCTGCCTAGTCTGCCATCTTGCCCCGCCTCCTATATTATTCTAAAAAATAATAATAATTAATTAAAAAAGAAAGAATAAAAGGTTTTATGCCTAATATAAGCTACTACCACAACAGAAACAATACTTAAACAAAGAAAGCAGATGAGAGAAAAGCCATTTATTGTCATATCACCCAGAGATAAACAGTATGTACATTTGATGCAGTACCCCCCACCCCCCATCTTTCCTCTATGCACAACCTTTGTTTTAACTTTTACATAACTGTGTACAATTAGCTGTTCGGCTTTTCTTAATCTATTATCATGGCATAAATATTTCCCCACGTTACTACATCACATTAAAATTAAGACATACTTTTAAATAGCTGTAAGATAGGATATTGGGTGGCTGTACTGTAATTACTTGTGTCACTGTCACTTGTTCTCTTTGTCCAAAACTTTCCCGTTCTTGGGAATAGGCCCTCTCTCAGTGAGGTAGCTCCTCTTCCACCTCTTCAATCCTGTTATTCCAGTGGGAGCTGATGATCACTATACCTTGGCCCCTGGCCATAGTGGTGAGGTAGGCTGTGGCCCAAGTCTGGCCAATCAGAGAACTTTCCTGGGGCTTTTTGACTACAGCTGGCAGGAGAGAGCTTGATGTGAGGATGTGAGCCTGGGCTCAAGGACAGCCATTCTGACAGCCATTCAACATGAAAGAAATGAAACTGACAGCCTTCATATTCCTGGATCTACCAATACCCATGGCTGACCTTACACCAGCCTTTTCCCTAATTGGTTACAGGAGCTGATAAATACTTCCTTTATCCTTTTTATACTTAAGATAGAGCACATTTGTTTCTGTATTTACAAACGAATAAGCCTCGACCAATGTGACTCCTGGAACACAACACAATAACAATAATGCTACAGAATTAAATTAACTCCCTCAGAAGCTGAATGGCCCAGTCTAAAGAGCATGGGCTTTAGAAGCTGGCTTAACTGGGATTCAAATGTATCTGTAGGATGTTTTACAAATTATTCCGCATCAGAGTCTTGATTTTTCCCTCTCTTCTTCCTTCTTTTTCTTCATTGTCATCAGTATTACAACATTTAACATCTGTGGAGTTCCTTTTATGTGGCAAATATCATGCTAAATGCTTTGCATATGCAACTCTAAGGGACAGGTCTTACTATTATTATTAGAATTGATTTATGAAATGAGGATTCCATAAGAAAAGCAATATAAAGCAATAAGCTCAAGTAATAGGGACTTTTATGTTCCACTTTTTCCTTCCTAAGTTACTCTTACCTCTTACCACGTTTACAGTGGTTATGGCTCCTTCACTTTTGGGCAGATGAATGGGTTTGCTCTTTGTCATCATAACTTGTTTGCTTTCTTCATTATGTCTTTTTTATCTGTCAATTACTCAGTGCGAAATGTACATTCCTGATTCAACAATGACATAACACAAAGGCAGAACTCAACAAATGGAAAGATAAATCATGTTCTTGTATAGAAAGACTGGGCAGCATATAAGGTTATTTCTCCTTGCTTTATACATTTAATTTAATCCTAATAAAAGTGATAATAAAGGTTTCTTCCACTTTCTTCTCCAGAATTGGACAATTTAGTTGTAAAGTTCGTACAGAAAAAAAAAATAAGCAAGAAAAGATAGGAAATAGCTGATATACCCAGAGCCATGTCCCCTGCCTCATTTGCCTGTATCTTACCTGAGGTCCAGTGCTACAAGAGTCTGGGTTTGGGGGTGTTTAAAACCATTAATTCACCCACTGCTATCAAGTTGAATCTGACTCTCAGTGACCCCCACAGGGTTTCCAAGGTTGTAAATCTTTACTGAAGTAGATTGCTTCATCTTCCTCCCAAGGAAATACTAGTGGGTTTGAACTACCAACTTTCTGGTTAGCAACCAAATGCCTCACCACTGAGCCCCCAGAGCTCCTATAAAGCCATTACAGGGAAATAATAAGCAAAAGTAGAGTTGCTTTCCTTTCAAAAAAAAAAAAAAAAAATCCGTATTGTACCACATAAGTATTTGCAGTCAGACATTGCCTGAATGGACATAAAATATGACCCATACTTGCATTTGTATTTGCTTTTATCTACATAAAGAAACATTATGGAGGAAGGGAGAATCTGATGGAAGGGAAGAGGAATGAGAGCAAGACTTCAATGTATACTTTAACATATTGGTTTGGTTTTGGGATTCTTTTTTTATATTATCCACTCAAATAAATAAAACAGTAAGGGTAAAAAATCAAGCAGTGAGTACTTATAGGGTACAGATACTTTGCTAAGAGCTTTCTGAGTTGTTTTTTTTAATCTCCATTTATAGATGAAAGAAGAATAATATAGATTGCTTAAACAGTAGGTTCAACCTTTCTATCAACGCACCTAACTCTTTTTTGTTTCTTTCATGTTCTAGGTCAATACTATCTTCTATAAGTCTTCATGGATTATTTACACCCAACTCCAACTTGCTGTTTCTTTGAATCTTTTTAGCAATTAAATATCTAGTTCATACCATATTCTTGTAATATAGCAACATATTTAAGGGCTTTTGCCAGTACTTGCTCCATCTCTCTGACTAAACTGTAAAAATAATATTGTATACAATAGTATCCATATTTGTCCCCTTTTCCTCTGCTGCTGGGTACACTGAATCATCATTCAATAAGTTACAGGATATAAAATAACAACTTTATTTGCATAGTTTTTTGGAGCTAAAAAAAACTCACTGCCATCGAGTCATACCCAACTCATAGTGATCACTTTTTGGGTTCCTGATGCACTATCACTATGGAAGTAGATGGCCCAATCTTCCTTCTGAGGAGTGGCTGGTGAGTTTGAACCACCAGCCTTCTGGTTAGCAGTCAAATGACTTAGGCACTACACCACCAGAGCTCCTACAGTTCTTAATTAAATTGTATCTTCCTAAGACTTTATCTGGTAGCATAGTGGCTAAGACACTTGCCTGCTAACCAGACGGCTGGCGGTTCAAACCCACCAGCCACTCCTCGGAAGGAAGGTTGGGCAATCCTACTTCTGTAGTGATACTGCCTCAGAAACCCAAGGAGGGGTCGCTATGAGTCGGGGCCGACTCGAAGGCACATAACAACAACAACAACAACAAGACTTTATCAAGGAGTTCTGGAAGCTAGTGCCTAAGGCATTTGACTGCTAACCAGAAGGCTGGCAATTCAAACCCACCAGCCACTTGTCAGAAGGAAGGTTGGGCAATTTACTTCTGTAGTGATAGTGCCTCAGAAATCCAAGGAGGGGTCACTAAGAGTCGGAGATGACTGGACGGCACATAACAACATAACAACAAGACTTTATCAAATAGATTTTTATTATCTCCATTTTACAGAAGTTGAAAGTAAGGCTCAGAAAGGTTCAGAAAGATAATTGGGAATCATCCAGGACTTCTGACACTAAGATATGTGCTCTTTTCATCACACCACAGCTTCTTCTAGGTTGCTACTTAGCTTCCCAGAAAATATCTAGTTGACCTATATTTATTTCCAGGAAATTGTCTGAGTCAATTATTCTAGTACTAAGGATGTGCAAATAACTTGGAGATACTGAGACATGGGCCTCTGTCACCCATGGCTCATGTTATGGATTGAATTCTGTCACCTAAAATATATGTGTTGTAAATGCTAGCCTCTATACCTGTGGTTATAATCCCATTTGGGAATGGGGTTTCCTTATTATGTTAATGAGATAGTCTTAAGTAGAGTGTGTCTTAAATCGATCTTTTTTTTTTCAATATGAAAGAGCAGAGATGAGGGAAGATGGATATCATGCCACGTGAGATCTCCAAGGAACCAAGAAGCACAAGTTGAAAAGAGACAAAGACCTCCACCCAGAGCCAATAGAGAGAAAAAGCCTTCCCTCTGAGGTGGATCTCAGAATTCTAGCCTCTTAAATTGCAAACTCTGGCCAGACTCCCAGACATGGGAGGTGGGGGAGGAGCAAGGGCCTAGGCAGAGCCACAGAAACCCAGGTTAGGGCGGAGACAGGCCACACACCCAAGAGGCTGGAAGGGGGTAAAAAGCCAGGGATGATAGAGCCATAGGATCCAGGTAAGGGGAGGGCGGAGAGGTTTCAACAGCTAAGGAAGACAAACTTGTCTTTTGGTTTGTCATACTGTGGTGGTATGTTGCTGTGAGGCTTGAGGCTGTGCCACTCATGTCTCAAATGCTAACAGGGTTGCACATGGTGCACAGGTTTCAAAGCAGCTTACAGATTGAGACAGACTAGGAAGAAGGAAGAGGCCATCCTATTCTCAAAATATGGCCAGGGAAAACCTTATGAATAGCAGAGAAACACTATCTGATACATTACTTGGCAACTTTATGAATAGTCTGGAAACATTGTCTGATACAGTGCAGGAAGACCAGCCCCTTAGGTTGGAAGGAATTCAAAATACAACTGCTTCATCAGAGTAGAACCAACCTTAATGATATAAATAAAGAAAAGCTTTCAGGACCTTCATTTGCTGACGTGGCACAACTCAATTTGAGGAGAAACAGCTGCAAACATCCAGTAATAATCAGAGCATGGAATGTATGAAGTATGAATCTAGGAAAATTTGAAGTTGTCAAAAATGAAATGAAACATAAAAAATGATATCCTAGGCATTAGCAAGCTGAAATGGACAGTTTTGGCCATTTTAAATCAGACAACCATATAATCTACTATGCTGGGAATGACAATTTGAAGATGAATGTTGTGGCATTCATCATCACAAAGGATGTTTCATGATCTGTCCTGAAGTACAATGCTGTCAGTGATAGGATAATCTCCATACACCTACAAGGAAGACCAGTTAATACTACGATTATTCAAATTTACACACCAACCATCAAAGCCAAAGATGAAGAAATTGAAGATTTTTATCAACTTCTGCTGTCTGAAGTTGACCGAACATGCAATGAATATGTATTAATTATCATTGGTGACTGAAATGCAAAAATTGGAAAAAAAAAAAAAAGAATTACAGGTTGCAAAATTTGGCCTTGGTGACAGAAATAACGCTGGAGACTGCATGATATAATTTTGCAAGACCAATGACTTATTAATTACAAATACCTTTTTTCAACAACACAATCCGTGGCTATACACATGGGCATCATCAGATAGAGTACACAGGAATCAGATCAACTACATCTGTGGCAAGAGGCAATGGAAAAGCTCAATATCTTCAGCCAAAACAAGGCCAGGAGCTGATTGTGGAACAGACCATCAACTGCTCATATGCAAGTTCAACTTGAAGTTGAAAACAATTAAAACAAGTCCATAAGAGCCAAAATATGACCTTGAATAATCACTTCTGAATTTAGAGACCATCTAAAGAATAGATTAGATTCACTGAACACCAATGACTGAAAACCAGAAGAATTGTGGGATGATACCAAGAACATCATTCATGAACAAAGCAAGAGGTCATTAAAAATATGAGAAAGGAAAAAAGACCAAAATGAATGTCAGAAGAGACTTTGAAACTTGCCTTTGAGGGAAGAGTAGCTAAAGTAATGGAAGAAATGACAAGATAAAAGAGCTGAACAGAAGATTTCAAAGAGCAGCTCGAGAAGACAAAGCCAATTACTCTGATGAAATGTGCAAAGACTTGGAGTTAGGAAACCAAAAGGGAAGAATACTCTCAGCATTTCTCAAGCTGAAGGAACTAAGGAAAAAATTAAAGCCTCATGTTGCAATATTGAAAGATTCTATGGGCAAAATATTGAATGATACAGGAAGCATCAAAAGAAGGTGGAAGGAATACACTGAGTCACTGTACCAAAAAGAATTGGCCAATCTTCATCCATTTCAGGAGGTGGCATATGTTCAAGAACCAATGGTATTGGAGGAAGAAGTTGAAGCTGCACTGAAGGAATTGATGAAGAACAAGGGTCCAGGAATTGAGGGAATGCCCATTGAGGTGTTTCAACAAATGGATGTCCTGTTGGAGGCACTCACTCAGCTATGTCAAGAGATTTAGAAGACAGCTACCTGGCCAACTAACTGCATGAGATCCGTATTTGCACCCATTCCAAAGAAAGGTGATCCCACAGAATGTGGAAATTATCTGACAATATCATTAATATCTGAGGTAGTGCCTAAGGCTTTTGACTGCTAACCAGAAGGCTGGTGGTTCAGACACATCAGCCACTTCTCGAGAGGAAGGTTGGGCAATCTACTTCCGTAGAGATACTGCCTGGGAAACCCAAGGAGGGGTTGCTATGAGTCGGGTCCGACTTGATGGCACACAACAACAACAACAACATTAATATCGCATGCAAGTAAAATCTTACTGAAGATAACTCAAAAATGGTTACAACAGTGTATTGACAGAGAACTTCCAGAAATGCAAGCTGGATTCAGAAGAGGACGCAGAACAAGGGATATCATTGCTGATGTCACATGGATCTTGGCTGAAAGCAAAGAATACCAGAAAGATGTTTACTTATAATTTACTGACTATGCAAAAGCATTCGATTGTGTGGATCATAATAAATTATGGGTAACATTGAGAAGTATGGGAAATGCAGAACACTTAATTGTACTCATGAGGAACCTGTACATAGACCAAGAGGCTGTCATTCAAACAGAACAAGAGGACACTGCATAGTTTAAAATCATGAAGGGAGTGAGTCAGGGTTGTATCCTTCCATCATACTTATTTAATCTACATGCTGAGCAAATAATCCAAGAAGCTGGACTATATGAAGAAGAACATGGCATCAAGATTGGAGGAAGAATCATTAACAACCTGCGATATGCTGATGATAGAACTTTGCTTGCTGAAAGTGAGAATGACTTAAAGCACTTACTGATGAAGATGAAAGAATACAATCTGCAGTATGGATTTACATCTCAATATAAAGAAAACAAAAATCCTCACAACTGGACCTATAAGCAGCATTACAATAAATGGAGGTAAGATTGAAATAGTCAAAGACTTCACATTGCTTGATTCTACAATGGATGCCAATGGAAGCAGCAGTACTGACATCAGACGAATTATAGCACTGGGAAAATCGGCTGCAAAGGACCTCTTTCAAGTGCTGAAGAGCAAAGATGTCTCCTTGAAGACTAAGGTGTGCCTGACACAAGTCATGGTATTTTCAGTTGCCTCACATACATGTGAGAGCTGGACAATGAATAGGGAAGACTGAAGAAGAATTGATGCTTTTGAGTTGCGGTGCTGGTGAAGAATGCTGAAGGTACCACGGACTGCCAAAAGAACTAACAAATCTGTCCTGGAGGAAGTGCAGCCAGAACGCTCCTTGGAGGCAAGAATGGCCAGACTTGTCTCATCTACTTTGGTCATGTTGTCAGAAGGGACCATTCCCTGGAGAAGGATTTCATGCTTGGTAAGGAAGGAGGGGAAGCCCTCAATGAGATGGATTGACACAGTGGCTGCGGCAATTGGCTCAAGTATAGCAAGGATCATGGAGCTGGTGTGGGACCGGGCAATGTTTCATTCTTCTGTGCATAGGATCACTGAGTCTGAAGCGACTCGATGGCACCTGAAAACAAACTGTAAGAAAATGAATTTCTGCTTGTTAAAGCTACCCAATTGTGGTATTTCTGTTATAGTAGCACTAGGTAACTGAGATAGTTGACATCAGTAACTGATTATAGTACTTTCTCTCTGAACTCTAAAGCTGCTTCATAATCTTTCTCAAAATAGGGCTCAAATCCACAATTTATCTGTCTTGATTGATACTGAAGAAGGAACTTACTTGCCTTTTGGGTCTAGATGATTACTGTTAGCTTGCTACTCAAAATGTGGCCCTCAGATCAGCAGTATCAACATCATCTGATGGTTTGATAGAAATGCATAATCTCATGTCTCATCTCAGATGTACAGAATCATTTTTTAATTAATTAATTTTAAAATGCAGATTCTGCATTTTAAGATCTCTGGTTGATTCTTATGGATTAAAGTTGGAGATCTGCTCTAAATCACTGTTCAGTGACAATTCCGTATGACTTTATGATCTAAAATCTACCACAGGAAATGAACGAAGGAGTTGCTTCATCTCTCTCCCCTCAGATCTACTGGTTCCGAGGAGCAACTATTAAATTTCTTTAAAACATCTTTCAAGGCATTTTGATCTCTTAGTTTCGTTTATTGTGGAGTTAGAAGTCAGTTCTATTTGAAAGGATTCTTCTGAGACTACAATATAGCCACAAAATGAGAGAAATGAAGTAAGTTTAAACACTACTATGTTTGTCATTCTTTGAAGGGATGTTTTCTGTTTGAGTTGACGGTATACCAGTTGCCATCGAGTTTGAATTCAACTCATGATGACCCCACATGTATTAGAGTAGAACCATGCTCCATAGGGTGTTCTGTGGCTTTTTCTTTGGCAGTAAATTGATAGGCCTTTTTTTCTGAGACACCTCTGGGTGGATTCAAATTACTAACCTTTCATATAGTAGCCAAGTGCTTAACGGTTTGTGCCACCCAAGGACTGTGGACATAGAAGTGGATGTTTCTACCCTGGGAGCTCCAACTTCATGGTAAAATGGAATCTCAGGCTGCTTTCACCAGTGTACCAAGGTTATAGCTGGCTGGCTCAAATTCCTTGTGGGAAGAATTACCTTTTCCTGACATGTTATCTCTATGGACAGCAGTTTGTTTACTTCCACCTTTTGTATTCCAAAGGCTACTACTGTGTCAGTCAAATTTATAGCTTGTACTCTTTGATGACATTAAAAAAAAAACAAGCTTTGTTTGCTTGTTGGTTTAATTGCTTGTTGGGAAGATGTCTCAAGTCACAAGAATGGAATTAAATTATAGGGATTATTCACCAGTGGGGAACACTAGAAAAGGTCAGAATTGAATAGAAATAATAACTTTCTGTATTTTCCTAAAAGCTACTTGTAGGCAGTTCCTTTATTTTTAAATTTTTGTAATATTTCATCTAGTTATGAAAGAAATGCATTTTTATGTAGAAAGTTTGAACAATTCAGGTAAGTATGAAAGGAAAAGTGAAAAATAACCTTTAATACTTAACTTTTTGTTATATCTCTTTCCACTCTTTCTGCTGTGGCAGGGTCTTTGATTGCTTATTTTGCTCTGCAGCTGAGAGTGGGGGAGCCTGCTTCCAGATCTCTTATTTCATTATGACAAGAAGGACAATGATTGAACTCTCTCGTGGAGAGCAGCAGGATGAGTCAGCCAAAGCAACACGGACAGGACACAAATAGAGATGGGTTGGACTCTCTCCAGAGCAGACTGGGACTTGCATTTTCCTATGCATCTGGGACATCAGGCAGGGTCCCTTAAGCCCCAGCCACAGTGGTCCATTCTGCACTTGACCCCATGTGCACACATCTCAGTCTCTACAGCTGCAAGGCTGGGCTAGTGATAGGCTCCATGACCATCTTCCCAGCTGGGAAGATATTACTCCCATGTGTTAGAAAGTTCATTGGCTATTCAAGTCTGTTTCTTGGTCTTAGCAGACATAGGACACATATGTTCTCCATTCTCTGGATGTTATCTAAACCTGAAGAAAGGACTTAGGATTCAGAGTTAGGTAACTGTGGGTTCGAATTCTAATGCAGTTACTTGGTTTGATGATAGTGAGCAAGTTATTTAAGATCGGTTAGCCTTAGTGTATTTAACTTTGAGATGGGGCTACTAAAGCTTATCCTGCAGGGTCTTGGTAAGGGTTAGAGAGATAATGTGAGGGAATCAGTTCAATGCCAGCAAGATGAGACACACTCAGTAATGGCAGCTACTATTGCTATTGTCTGTCCCTTCTGACATCTCTGTATAGGCTTATGTCCAACCCACTCTTTTAATTTCATTTTGACATTCCATTGTCCTACTCTCATGTCTTTAAAAGCAATTCCCTTCTGGAATTGTAGAATTCCAAACCACCAGTGATGCTCTTCTAAGATTCCAAATCCTCTCTCTCTCTCTCAACATATATTTTCTTGTTCATGGTGAAAAGATACAAGGGAAGAATCAAATCTAGCTTTTGTCCTTCAGGAAACTTTAATCTCATTGGAGAGACAAAACTTAGGCATAAGACACAATTAGAGAATAATAAAAGAGAGTGAGAGCACTCAAATGTGCTGAGTATACTGTTCTATGCTTCTGTCTGCTTCCAAATTTCATCTGTGCTTTATTAAACAATATCGCCATGTGGCTGACTCATGTTCAGCTTCTAGGCCCCTAAGACTACAATATTTTTCAGCCGTATATTCACACAATGAGTCAGAATATTCTATTGTGTATATTATTTCTGCAGCATATTATATTTGGGCAGTTTTCCCTGAGTGTTCTCCGTGGCTCTGTCCCCATCAAAGTTTGCTATCTGTTTCTGATAATTTCTCTATGCTGTCAACCTTGTAACAGGACACACTGGCTTCCTAGCAGAGATATCTTGGAGTAAATCTCTTTAAACTACTGTCCTTGCCTGCAGTGCCTGATATTTCCCCATTTTTCTCTCTAAACTTGGAATTTTAACTCCTAGAGTACCAGGAAGGTCCATGGTGATACAATGGTTAGGTGCTCAGCTGCTAACAAAAGGTTAGCAGTTCAAACCCATCCAGCTCTGTGGAGAAAGACCTGATAATCTGCTTCCATAAATATTATAGCCAAGGAAACCCTATGGGAGAGTTCTACTCTGTCACATGAAGTTGCTATGAGTTGGAATCGATTCAAAGGCATCTAGCAACAGCTGGATACCAAGAGGTGGTGGAAGAGTGGATAGCTCCTGATCACTGTGTCCCTAAGCAGATAGATGACCTTGATACATCACTTCCCATCTCGGGGACTCAGTTTCCTCATGAGGTATGAGAGGGTTATGTGAGAACTTCTGGGGAACTCCTGCTGCAATTCCACGTTTTTACTTTAGTGATCCCACCAATGTGCAGTTTTGCTGATAAGAAGTGAGAAGCTTTTCTGAAATGAGACTCAGCACAGTCTTCCCTCTTCTTTTCTCTCCCTCTTAAAGCTTATAAGTATATTGCTTTTCATTGAAAATGGTGGCAGTACAACTCTTAGAGCCTTTCTACACAGATCCATTGGACCCCTGGGATCAGCTATAAGCAACACAGAAAAAATGCTTAGTAGGAGTAAATGTCGATTTCTTGAGTTTATTAAAAATGGAATGAGACAGTTTGCCAGGTGTCAGCAATATCAAGTGAGGGTGCCCTGAGGCTATGTCCTGTGGAGGACATTTGAAAAGCAGTATGATCTGCAGTGTCTACCTTCAAGATATTTACATCTAGCATAACTGATGGGAAAAGGAGAAAGGACAAGCAAACACACAAAATAGTGACATAGGAACAATGTCAATCTACATTCACCTGGGCCAGATGCATGAGCACCAGCAGAATGTTAGAAAAAGAGACTTTATAAGATATCTCAACATTAGCATTTTACAGATAATGGAAATAAGGCTCAGAAGAAAAATGAATAGGGAATCATGGAGCTAGTTAGTAGCTGTCTTGGGGCAAGATTTCAGGTCTCATTGTAATCAATTCAAGGTCATTTCCACCACAATATTCTTCCTCTGTTGGAATGATTAGATTTAGGTTGGTTAGTTAAGGCTACATGGAATGGCTATCTGTACGTTATTTTCTAGTGTCTGAGGCATAGTTTGTCTGGGAGGCATGTATTTTGAATTTGTGGTTATATTTTGTGGCAGCACGAAGGTGTATAGAAGGTGTTGATTAGACTGCTCTTTCTTGACCTTTGTAGGCTTTCAGTAATAGTTATGTTGAAAGTTATTGGATTTACTGAACATACACACAAAAATAAAACTCCCATCATCCTTCTCAATTAATATTTCTTGATTGAGGTGGGAGTGACTGAGTCATATTTGTAAGTAGGTTTGCCTAATTATAGACAGTACCAGCTGGTGAGTTTTTGATAGAGCCAGATAAATAGCTCCATACATAAATATCCAGTGTGGTTAAAGGGGCCAGATGTAAAGATAATAATGGCTGGCTCAGTCAACCTTGGGTGTTTCAGCAAATTCTCAGGTGTGTTTAACAGTTCAAAAGATGGTGAAATATTTATATAAAAGATATTTTCCTCCTGGAATGAATGGAGCATTTTACCTGCATAGTTGCTATTCTCATTGATAATTTAAATAAGACAAAACCCCCAGAAAACAAACTCACTAACTTAGAGTCGATTCTAACTCACAGTGACTCCCCTTGGGTTTCTAAGGCAGTAAATCTTTATTGAAATAGACTGCCTCCCCTTCTTTTTGCAGAATGGCTTGTGGGTTTGACCCACCAACTTTCTGGTTAGCAATCAAATATCTTAGGCACTGTGCCACCAGAGCTTCTTTAAAATAAGACATTCTAGCTCTTTATTAAGCAATTGTGATCAGATACTTACCTCTGATGGGAAAAGTCTGTAGCTAGTAAGGAACTTTGCATGTATTTACTATTTCTGTAAAGAAACAGGTCTCCAGTCTGGGCTTACCTAAAGTATATTGGTTGCATACATGATATTTCACCTTTTCACTTAATCACTCATCAAACATATTTGGAGCATTTCAAAATTATGCATTCTTTTACAGTTGCCAAGTCCTTTTACATTATCTCATTAGAACATATGCAACAACCTTCTGATCAAAATAAGTATAATTTGTCTCATTTTGCAGTAGCAATAGTGAAACAGTGCATTTGGGAGCCTAAAGAGTTGAAATATGGCCCAGTTTCAGTCTGAGGTCTTTTGCAGTCACATTCTGGGTCTAGAAAAAATGGACTATTTAGGAGCTTCAAGGCTAGGTTAAACAGAGATTAAGTGAGTTTCCCAGGGCCACACAACTAGTAAGTGGCACATCCAGAATTTAGTCCAAGACTTTTGAACTCTAGTAAGTTATCCTTTCTTCCACAGTGTTGCCATTGTTATATGCCATCGAGTCAGACCTGACTCATAGCAACCCCTCCTTGGGTTTCCAAGGCAATATCACTACAGAAGTAGATTGCCCGACCTTCCTTCCACACTAGTGGTTGTCGAACTTTAGTGAGGATCAGATCACCTGGACAGCCTATAGGCTTCAAAACACACATTGTGGGCACCTTCCCCAGAGGGTCTGACACAGAGGTTTTGCATTTCAATGTTTCCAGGTGACAAGGATGCTGCAGGTCTGGAGACCACCTTTGAGAACTATATGCTGTTCTAAGTGTGGTCCCAGTAGCAGCAACCTCACACAGGAGCTCATTAGAAATGCAGAATCTTTGCACCTCAGACCAACTGAATCAGAATCTGCATTCTTTTTACAAACTCTTCAGATGATTTATATGCAAATTAAAATTTGAGAAGCACTGCTCTATGCCACAGCAGTCAGTTTGATAGCCACTCTAGGTACCACAGGAAGAGGAGATAATAATGGTAATAATTTTTTAATTAGGCACATTCTATATGGCAGACACTCTTCTAAGGATTTTCTTGTATTATCTCACTTAGTCCTCACTGGTAGCACAGTGCCTAAGGCATCTGACTGCTAACCAGAAGACTGGTGGTTCAAACCCACCAGCCACTCCATGGAAGCAAGACTGGGCAATCTACTTCTGTAAAGATTTACCACCTTGGAAACCCAATGAGTGTCACTATGAGTTGGAATCAACTCAATGGCAGTGGGTTGTTTTTTTTTTTTTTTTTTTTGTGGTCCTCACAATTAAGCCCATATATTAGTTTCCTAGGGCTGCCACACAAAGTACCATGAACTGGGACTAGGAGGCTTAATGTAGCAGAAACTTATGTTCTCACAGTTCTAGAGGCCAGAAATCCAAACTCAAGGTACAGGCAGGGTTGGTTCCTTCTGAGGTCTCTGAGGGAAAATCTGTTTCAACCTTTTCTTCCAGCTTTCAGTGGATTCTCACAATCCTTGGTGTTCCTTGGCTTGTAGATGTATTACTCCAGTCTCTGTCTTCATCCTCACATGGTGTTCTTCCCTGAATGTCTGTCTCTCTGTTTTCTCTCCTCTACTTATAAGGATACCAGTTATGCTGGATTAGAGCCTTCCCTACTCCAGTATGACCTCAGGTTAATGAATTACATCTACAAAGACCTTATTTCTAAATAAGGTTACATTGACAAATACCAGGAGTTAGGACTTTAACCTACTTTTCTGGGGGTCATAATTCAAGTCATAACACCATGTTGTTGTTGTTGTTATGTGCCGTCGAGTCGGCCCCGACTCATAGCGACCCCTCCTTGGGTTTCCGAGGCAGTATCACTACGGAAGTAGGATTGCCCAACCTTCCTTCTGAGGAGTGGCTGGTGGGTTTGAACCGCCAGCCGTCTGGTTAGCAGGCAAGTGTCTTAGCCACTATGCTACCAGAGCTCCTCATAACACCATAGGAAAGAGATATTCATATTATTCCCATTTAAAAGAATACAGAGAAGTTGGAAACCAGCCTAAGACCACTTAGCCAATAAAAGGTGGCCCAGGTTTTGAAGCTGGGCAATTTATATACAAAGACCACATTCTCTTTCACTATACTACAAGTTTATATGTTGGGTCAGCACTCATACAGTTGAGAAGATAAGAAGAAAAGGTATGCAAATAAGTATGAAATGTGAGAGAAATTATAGTTAGAACTGATTGCCCGTGCCAAGGGAAATTATTTGTGTGCCACATTTAAAGTCAAAAGACCATTTAAAGTAAAAAAGAGGTTTGACTAGGCCTCTGTAGCTTCCTAATGATGTAAACTTTGGCAAGTCCTGCTTCTTACTATCTCCACTTGAAAAATTAAAATAATATTAATAACAATAGATAAGAAGGAAAAGAATCCTGCTGTTACCTAAACTGTAGGGGTACAGGGTGGGAAATATGAGTATTGAAATGTTGTTGTTGTTATGTACCATCGAGTCAGACCCGACTCATAGCGACCCCTCCTTGGGTTTCCGAGGCAGTCACTACAGAAGTAGATTGCCCCTTCTTCCTTCCGGGGAGTGGCTGGTGGGTTTGAACCACAAGCCTTCTGGTTAGCAGTCACGTGCCTTAGGCACTATGCTACCAGAGCTCCCAAGTATTGAAATAGAAACCACAATTTTTCAAAATGGGTGGCCCTTAGACATTTGATTGCTAAACAGAAGGCTGGTAGTTCAAACCCACCAGCCACTCCTCAGAAAGAAGACTGAGCAATCTACTTCTGTAGAGATACTGCATTGGAAACCCAAGGAGAGGTCATTATGAGTCAGAATCGACTTGACGGCAGTGATTTTTTTTTTTTTTTTTTGGGGGGGGAGGTGAGGTGGGGTTATGATTTGGCAGAACTGATAATCTACCAAATCAAATCAATCATGCTCACCCCAACCTATCTAAGCACCAACTCTTTTAACACCAGTCTGGTCAGATCAGTGAGCTCCAAGATAAGACCACAAACAAACCAATCTAGCAGTGGTTCAGCAGTGACCCATGTGTTCTGTTCCATGACTGTTCTAGCACCTCCCTAGTTTATTCCTACAAGTCCATCCCATGACTAGCTCCAGTTCCCAAAGCTCTACAAATATCTCTTTCCTGACTCCCACCTTATGAGGGTGCCCCATGCCAATGGAATGTGGTCTCCCTTGATGCAATAAGTAGTGAACCTAAGTTTATTGACTACAAGTATGCTCCTGCTGTTCTTTAGCTGATGCACACTGACATAATATTTTCCCACCTACCTCATAGACCTGTTATGAATAGCAAATGAAATAAAGTGTGGAGAATGCTGTAACAATGTAAGTTCCTATATTTGTTATCTGTAATTGTTGGTCAACTATTCTTTCTTCCTTTCTACAGAAAAACCAGTTGCTGTTGATTCTGAGTCATGGTGACCCTATATGTGTCAGAGTAGAACTGTGCTCCATAGGGTTTTTAAGGCTGTGACCTTTTAGAAGTAGATTGCCAGACCTTTCTTCAGTGGCACTGCTGGGTGAATTCAAACTGTTACTAGCACCAAGAAACCTTTCCTTCCCACAGGTAGAGAGGACCTAAAGTAAAGGGAAGACACCTGGTCTATTTATCTTTGTGGCAATCTACGTCCGTAGTGATACCGCCTCAGGAACCCAAGGAGGGGTGGTTATGAGTTGGATCCAGCTCGATAGTAGTGTGTTGCGTTGTTGTTGTTGATACATAAAGTACCCAATAATTATTTAAAAAAAAAAAGAGGGACAAACGAAAAGACAGATCATGCTCCAGTTCTCCTCTCTCACCTTTCCCCAAGTCCAGCCCTGTGAGAAATCCAGACTTCTTCAGAAGGGATAAAGGAATTCCTAAATGTTTAAAAGCAATGTTACCACTGCCTGAAGCTGTCACTAGTACTTTGTAACAGTTACAGATAACCTTGTTTCATTCTTAAAAGTTTTCCTACTTGCAAGAGCTGCCCAGAATTGCTAATGGGAATGCTATTCCCCTTGCCAACAAAATCAATCCTGGAGCCATACAAAACCATGTGGCTGAATAGTTGCACATTTTATAGCCAAGGAGCTGGTGTGTATTAGCATATTAATTAGCCTCATGCCTGCTTACAGAAAGATTTACTTAGGTATTTTTGTAATAAACTCACATCAAGCAGAAATTAAGGCACACAGAACACAGTGACTCCAATAAACATTCTAAAATCTTTTTGGCACAGCAAATTCCAGCTGTGTATAGAACCTCTGGGGAATCTCAAAAACACAGAGGCTGTCCAGTGCTAGAAGTCTTCTTACTCTCTGTAAGTGCAGGCAGTAAGTAGTCTTCCTCATTCCAGGAGCCCATTTTCTAATTGTCAAGACTTCTGAGAGATGCGCCAAAGAGGTAGGCTGGCCACAATATTTCCAGTTGCCTCATATACTTGTGAAAGCTGGACAGGAACACAGAAGAAGAATTGATACATTTGAATTGTGTTGGTGAAAAATATTGAATACACTACGAACTATCTACCAGCCACTCCTCAGAAGGAGGGTTGGGCAATCTACTTCCGTAGTGATACTGCCTCAGAAACCCAAGGAGGGGTCGCTATGAGTTGGGTCCAACTCAATGGCATGTAACAACAACAACACGAACTATCAGAAGAATGAACCAGTCTTGGAGAAAGTACAGCCAGAATGCTCCTTAGAAGCAAGGGTAGAGATTTCATCTTGCTTAATTTGGACATGTTATCAGAAGAGTCCAATCCTGGAGAAGAATAGCATGCTTGGGAAAGTAGAGGATCAACAAAAATGAAGGAGACCTTGATGCCTTCTGGTGAGATGGAGGAATAGGCAGATGAGCAACACAGACCCTCTTCAACAAAGAAAAGAGAAACCAATTGGCAGAGATACAGAAGATAATCCTGGAGCCCTGAGCTTTGAAAGGAACTATATAGAAGTGGATTAGGCACCAACTAGTGGAAAAACCTGAATGAAAACAGGGAGTAAAGAGATGGTTGGAGATGCGGACTGTCAGCTACTCTGATGAGACCAACAGCCTGAATATTTCCAAGTGGTGTTGGGACCTGAGAATTGACCTAAAGATCAGCCTTGGTCACCAAGGGCTGCAGGGACAACTGTGCTGGTGGCCTATGACTAGGAAGGGAAACAGCAAGGAGGGAGACAACCTGAGCTGTTGACTTTCCGCTGTCTGGAGGACACAGACATTTTGATTGTTTACATGTGGTAGCCATTTTGGATATCTAAAGTGACCAAGGGCACAGCCATTTTGAATTTTTATAAGTGGCAGCCATTTTGGATATTTAAAGTGACTGGGGGTCCAGCCATTTTAGATATTTAAAGTGACTGGGGGTGCAGCCATTTTGAATGTTTACAAGCGGTGGCCATTTTGGATATTTAAAGTGACCAAGGGCACAGCCATTTTGAAACTTTACAAGTAGCAATCATTTTGGATTTTAAAGTGATAACATTCTCATTTGGATTCCAGGGACCTAAGAATAGGATCTGTTTGCCAAGGTCGGCAGTGACATACAAGAGGCTGACAACAGGAAAGGATACAAGTGGTGAGTGTATAAGTGCTGTCAACTTGTAAATAGAGGAGCACAGCATAGTACCCTGCTTGCGTAGATAACATACAAACAAAACAAAGGAAACAAAAATCATGGGGAGTCACTCCAATATACAATCACCAATTAGATATAAATACAAAAACATCACAATGCCTCAGAGACAACAGAGCATCACAGTCCACACAAAGAAGCAAGATAAAGCAGAAGATACAAGGGACCAAGCTACAGACCCAAAACACATCCCTGAGGAAGACGCAGCATTAGAACTCCTTGATAAGGAATTCAAAAGAATTATATTTAGGTATCTTTAATAAATTGAGAGACAAATCAAGGAAAACACAGAGAAAAACCTAGAACAATTTCAAAAGACTATACAAGCACAAAATGACAAAATAAATTGAAAATTAGAAATGATACAAAATCTACACACAGAAATCCATAAGATTAATACTAAATTTTCAGAAATACATAAGACATTGAATGGGCAAAGGAGCAGAATTGAATCAATGGAAGACAGAATTAGGGAGATTGAAAGCAAATACCTGAACACTTCTTTGGAAAGGGATCAATCAGA
>NW_006921631.1:8274164-8274850 GCF_000298275.1 Orycteropus afer afer | reverse complement strand
TTTGTTGGAAGAGAATTTTCCTGGTATGATGAAAGATGAGAATATATCCATTCAGGAAGTCCAGCAAACCCCAAACAGGATAGACCCCAAAAGAATATCACCCAGACATATTATCATCAAACTTACCAAAACCAAAGACAAAGAAAGAATCATGAGAGCAGCATGGGTAAAAAGGAAAAGTTACTTACAAGGGACAACCAATAAGACTAAGCTCAGATTTCTTGCCAGAAACCATACAGATGAGAAGACAATGGAATGGTATATATAAAACACTGAAAGAGAAAATTTCCAACCAAGAATTATGTACCCAGCAAAATTGTCCCTTAGATATGATGGTAAAATTAGGACATTTCCAAATAAGCAGAAATTAAAGGAATTTGTTAAAACCAGACCAACCTTACAAGAGATGCTAAAGGGAGCCCTTTGGACAGAGAAGCAACAATAGCCAGCAACAAATGACCATCAACACACATGATGATATAACCCAGAAACCAACCCAGCTATGGAATTACACAAAGTAAATAAGCCTACAAGATTATAAACAGGGAACCAGAGACATCAATTGACAAATGAGGACAACTACAAACCAAAAAGAGGAAAAAAACTGTGTCATTACAGAACTTCTAGGGTAGGGAAGTCAAGACAACTACAAGATAGAATAGACTGTTCTAAACTTGGGAAGAAAA
>NW_006921631.1:8256132-8273579 GCF_000298275.1 Orycteropus afer afer | reverse complement strand
AAAAAAAAGAAAAATGAAAGAGATCTTCAATGAGATGGATTGACACAGTGACTGCAACAATGGGCTCAAACATAGCAACTATTGTGAGGATGGCACAGGACCAGATAGCATTTTGTCCTGTTAGCATGAGTTTGCTATGAATCAGAGTTGACTAGATAACACCTAGAACAACAATGAAGAGGGAAGTAAGTGGATGTTGCTAGGGACAAGCAAAGCAGTTATCTCAGAAAGCATAGACCCTTTAAGTTGGAGTTTAGACAGTGTTTTCTGAAAGCATATTCTCTTCTAGAGCCTACTCTGCCAGGTGTTTCACAGAGCACACAACTTCATTGATGTGCTCTCTTTCCAATGCCCTCTTCCTAGGACAGGAGTGAGGACAAAGAAAAAATGTGTTGGCTTCCTTTCTGTTGGGTGACACTCTGCCATTGCCTCCAAGCCTCTCACCAGCACACCTAATCAGAAGCGTTGGGCCCAGAGCATCCTTTAATAACCAAGACTGGGAACTAAACCCCTCTCCCTCTCCTAGTTTCTTCTCCTTATTGGGAGATTTCCTCCCTGTTTCAGGTACATAATAAACCTTCTCTCTCTGTTATGCTTATGTTTGCATGTCATGTGGCACCTGACTAATACCATTTTTATATCTGTTCTCAGGAGCAATGGGATAGTGTCTCTCACCTGCAGCACAGAAGGGATCTGCGCAGAACATCTATCCTGAGCTGGCTGTGGAAAATGACTCATTGGCCATGGGGGACCTGCATCCACTATTAAAGCTGACCTTGCTCTGTCTCTTCCATATGTAAGTAAAGTGTTGTTCCATCAACTACTTGTGTATAACTTGTGTCTTTTGTTGGCAAATTTAAACCTTGGCCAGATACTCGCTGACATCTAGAGACATTTGTACCCAAGACAAAAATGAAATATATCGTTTAATAGGTTCTAGTCTAGTCCAAACACCTGCTGTTGTTTGGAGCACCCAGGGCAGGCAGGCCAGGTAACTGAGCCAGGCACACAGGGCAGGTGGGTGTTTGGAGCACCGGGGGCAGGCCAGGTAAGTAAGCCAGGCACACGGGGCAGGCCAGGTAAGTAAGCCAGGCACACAGGGCAGGGAGGGGGTTAGAGTGCCCAGGGCAGGCCAGGATGTGAATGGAGTGGTTTGGAATGACTAAGGGAGACAAACTTGTCTGTCAGTTTGTCATACCATGGTGGCTTGCATTTTGCTGTGAGGCTGGAGGCTATGTCACCAGTGTTTCAAATGCCAGAAGGGTTACCCATGATGGATAGGTTTCAGTGGAGCTTGCAGACTAAGATAGATTCAGAAGGAGGGGCCATGTTTTGGTTACCTATTGCCACTCTGACAAGAATATACTACAAATGTGGATGGCATTTTGGAGGCTTTAAGTCTGAATTCAAAGTATTAGGCTCTATGGGTTGGGTGAAAGCTGCTCAACGTTGAGTTCAGCTCTGCCTCCTGTTCCTGGCCCACTGAAGCTGGAGGCTTTTCTTCACTCAGAGAGCTGTTGGCTGCTGAGGCTGACAAGCCCAAGGTTGGCAAGTGAAAAGGCACAGTCCTGATATTACCAAACCACACAACAGACCATTGATTCAAGTCTACTGAAAGTCCCAAAATCAACAGAGCATGGTAGGCTACTGAACAACGACTCAGTTACATGCAGAGTTCAAGCATGCCATAAGCTAGAGACCATTCCCAAAGCTGTTTCTTATATATAGGAAGCAGACCACATCCCTAAAGCAGCTACACAGCTGCTTATAGTAGATCCCACCATGGAGTTGATTGCCAGTCTCATCATGGGGAATAACTATGACCAGCTGCCCAACCACTCAATCAGGCCCAGCCATGTTGACACAAAACCTTAACTACCATAGGCCCTCAACTTCTCAAAGAATTGGCCAGGGAAAATCTTATGAATAGCAATGAAACACTATCTAATATATTACCAGACAACTTTATGAATAGTACTGAAATTTTGTCCAATATAGTGCCAGAAGATGAGCCCCTCAGGTCAGAAGGCACTCAAATTATGAGTGGGGAAGAACTGCTTCCTCAGAGTAGAGCTGACCTTAATGATATGGATAGTGTAAAGCTTTTGGGACCTCCGTTTGTCAATCTGGAATGTCTCAGGATGAGAAGAAACAGCTGCAAATGTCCATTAATAATTGGAATATGGAATGTACAAAGTATGAATCTAGGAAAATTGGAAGTTGTCAAAAATGAGATAGAATGCATAAAGATCTAAGTCCTAGGCATTAGTTAGCTGAAATGGACTGGTTTTGGCCATTTTGAATCAGACAACTGTATGATCTACTATGCTGGGAATGACAAATTGAAGAGGAATGGCATGGCATTCATCATCACAAAGAACGAATCAAGATCTATTCTGAAGTACAATGCTGTCAATGATAGGATAATATCTATACGCCTACAAGGCAGATCAGTTAATACTACTATTATTCAATATACCACACCAACCACCAAAGCCAAAGATGAGGAAATTGAAGAATTTTACCAATTTCTGTGGTCTGAAATTGACCAAACATGCAATGAAGATATGTTAATTATCACTGGTGAGTGGAATGCAAAAGTTGGAAACAAAGAAGAATCGTGAGTAGCTGGAAATTATGGCCTTGGTGATAAAAATAATGCTGGGGATCCCATGATAGAATTTTGCAAGACCAACAACTTCTTCATTGTAAACACCTTTTTACAACACAAATGGTGGCTATACACATGGACATTGCCAGATGGAATACGCAAGAATCAGATTGACTCTTGCTACATCTTGCTCAATATCTTGAGTCAAAACTAGGCTAGGGCTGACTGTGGAATGGACCATAAACTGATCATATGCAAGTAGAAGTTGAAGTTGAAGGCAATTAAAACAAGTCCATGCATGACCTTCATTATATCCCTCCTGAATTTAGAGACCATCTGAAGAATAGATTTAATATGTTGAGCACCAGTGACCAAAAACCAGAGGAACTGTGGGATGACATCAAGAACATCATGCATAAAGAGAGCAAAAGGTCATTAAAAAGACAGGAAAGGAAGAAAAGACCAAAATGGATGTCAGAAGAGACTCTGAAACTTGCCCTTGAATGGAGAGTAGTTAAATCAAATGGAAGAAATGACAAGATAAAAGGGGTGAATAGAAAATTTCAAAGACAAAGTCAATTATTATAATGAAATGTACAAAGACCAGGAGTTAGAAAATCAAAAGGGAAGAACATGCTCAGCATTTCTCAAGCTGAAAGAACTGAGGCAAAAAAATTAAGCCACAGGTTGGAATATTGAAAGATTCTATGGGCAATATATTGAATGATTCAGGAAACAACAAAAGATGGAAGGAATACACAAAATCACTGTACCAAAAGAATTGGTCGATGTTCATTCATTTCAGGAGGTGGCATATGATCAAGAACCAATGGTATTGAAAGAAGGTGAAGCTACATTGAAGATATTGGCAAAAAAACAGCTCCAGGAATTGACGGAATACCCATTGAGATGTTTCAACAAACAGATGTCATGCTGGAGGCACTCACTTGGTTATGCCAAGAGATTTAGAAGACAGCTACTTGGCCAACTGACTGGAAGACATCCATATTTGTACCCATTCCAAAGAAAGGTGATCCCACAGAATGTGGAAATTATTGAACAATGTCATTGATATTACATCCAAGTAAAATCTTACTGAAGAAAGCTCAAAAATGGTTACAGCAGTATATTGACAGAGAACTTCCAGAAATCAAAGCTGGATTCAGAAGAAGATCTGGAAAAGGGATATCATAGCTGATGTTAGATGGATCTTGGCTCAAAGCAAAGAATACCAGAAGGATGCTTACTTGTGTTTTATTGACTATGCAAAAATATTCCATTGTGTGGATCATAACAAATTATCAGTAACATTGAGAAGAATAGGAATTCCAGAACACGTAATTATACTCATGAGGAATCTGCACATAGACCAAGAGGCTGTCATTTGAACAGAACAAGGGGATACTGCATGGTTTAAAACCAGGAAGGAAATGAGTCAGGGCTGTATCCTTTCACTGTATTTATTCAATCTGTATGCTGAGCAAATAATCCAAGAAGCTGGACTATATGAAGAGGAACATGGCATTGGGATTGGAGAAAGAATTGTTAACAACCTGCACTATGCTGACAACACAACTTTGCTTGTTGAAATTGAGGATGACTAGAAGCACTTACTGATGATGATTGAAGACTATAGTCTGCAGTATGGATTACACCTCAATATAAAGAAAACAAAAATCCTCACAACTGGACCAATAAGCAGCATCACAACAAATGGAGAAAAGATTAAAGTTGTCAAAGACTTCATATTACTTGGTTCTACAATCAACCCCATTGGAAGTAGTAGTCAAGACATCAGAAGATGTATAAACCAAAAGAAACCAAACTCACTACTGTTGAGTTGATTCAACTCATAGCGACTCCTCCTTGGGTTTCCCAGGCAGTATCACTATGGAAATAGATTGCCCAATCTCCCTTCTGAGGAGTGGTTGGTGGGTTTCAACTGCCAGCATTCTGGTTAGCAGTCAAATGCCTTAGGTACTACACCACCAGAGTTCCTAGAAGACGTATATCATTAGGCAAGTCTGCTGCAAAAGATATCATTCAAGTGATGAAGAGCAAAAAATCTCTCCTTGAAGACTAAGGTGCACATAACCAAAGCCATGGTGTTTTCAATTGCCTCATATGCATGTAAGATCTGGACAATGAATAAGGAAGACCAAAGAAGAGTCAATGCTTTTGAGTTGTGGTATTTGCAAAGAATACAGAAAGTGCTGAAAGTACCATGGACTGCCAAAAGAACTAACAAATTTGTCCTGGAAGAAGTGCAGCCAGAATGCTCCTTGGAAGCGAGAATGGCCAGACTTCGTCTCCCCTACCTTGATTGTGTTGTCAGATGGCACCATTCTCTGGAGAGGGATATCATGCTCAGTAAAGAGGAGGGTCAACAAAAAAGGGGAAGGCCCTCAACAAGATGGATTGACACAGTGGCTGCAATGATGGGTTCAGGTATAGCAGGGATCATGAGACTGGTGCAGGACCAGGCAGTGTTTCCTTCTGTTGCATATGAATTGGAAACGATTCAATGGCACCTAACAACAACAACAACAGTCCAGTCCAGAGTCGGTATTGTCTCTATGGAAGTGAGTTTATTTTAGTCCAGTCCAGAGGTCTCCTCTAAATGTTAAAGAGAATGTAGGTCCTTCCAACAGAGTCCTCCTGTTTCCTGGGCTCCTGTGTAATTTCCAGTTTATCCTCCTTGCCCTGAACCTAGGACTCTCTTATGTTGCCTTAGTGTGAGAGGGTAAAGTATTTTTACACAGTTACTTTCACCCCTGAACACTGGTGTCTAATCAGAACCTTGAGATAGGTCACATACCCCACATTTCCCATTTCTTCCTCTGTTCAAGTGCTGCCTTATATTATCTGTGCAGATGTTCATCTTCTCCATTCATTCTCCAGAATATAAGCATCTCTTAAAAAGTGTTCTCTCTGCCTTCCCTCCACCCTAGAACTTAGTATAGTGCTTGATTTGTAACAAGTGCAGGCTAGATTAAAAAAAAAAAAAAAAAAAAAACATATAGAAGAAACACATATGTGGCCAAAGATGGTGTGATTTTGGCAATTTCAACAGATTTAAGATTCAATATCAACTTTACATTGGCATTTCAAAGGGTTTTTTCTCACATCCCAGGAAGAACAGCAAACTTGTGTTTTCATATGGAGTGGAAGCCTCTTCTACCGGGAGAAGGAAAGGCAAAGAAGGAGGTTCTGTGCTCAACATTTTTTTTTTTCCAGAATAAATGATCTACACTTTCATAAAAGACACTGGGTTTCTGTTAAGGATGATGGACAAAGTTGGAAACAGATAATGGTGATGGTTGCACAACACAATGAATTCAATTGATGTCACTAAATTGTGCATGTGAAAGATGTTGAAATGGTAAATATTTTGTTACATACATATTTACCACAATAAAAAATTAATAAAACAGAAGTGAATCACTTGCTGTCTCTCCTCTAAAAGGGCTGCCAGAGCTCCTGCAGAACTTTCTGTGGCTGCCTACCCATTATGATGACCATCACAAGACCTCTCCAGCTGAACTACTGAGTGGCTTCACTGTCTCGTTTAGAAATTTCTTGTGCTACCCTCAGGAACTCTGTTACAGGAGCCTAGGAAATAAAAGGACTCTGTTGGAAGGACTTACATCCTCTTTAATATTTGGAGGAGGGCTCTGGACTGGACTAGTCCTCCTACATCTAACAGGTAGGTAGTTTTCTATTACTCCAAGTGTGTGGTATTTTGTTAGAATTTATAACTTATTTGTCCCTGGAGCATTTGTGGTTCTTATTGTCTATTAGGTTTTGCTGTCTATTATTTCCCATAGTTCCTGGCATGACTCAGGGAGATGATGCAAACCTCCTGCTTTGACTTGCTGGCTCCATCTTAGAGCACAAACATCCCATGCAATTAGTGTAGTGCCTAAGGCACTTGACTGCTAACCAGAAGGCTGGTGGTTCAAGCCCACCAGCCGCTCCTCAGATGGGGCAATCTACTTCTGTAGTGATACTGCCTCGGAAACCCAAAGAGGGGTCTCTATGAGTTGCATCCGACTTGACAGCACATAACAACAACAACAACAGTTTCCTATTGCTGCTGTAACAAATTACTGCAAACTTGGTGGCTTAGAATAACAAAAACTTATCCTCTCACAGTTTTAGAGGCCAGAAGTCTGAGATCAAGGTGTCAACAGGCTGCACAGCCTCCAGAGGCTCCAAGGAGATTTCATTCTTTACCTCTTTCAGCTTCTGGTGGCTCCAGGTGTTCTTACGTTTGTGGCTGTTTTACTCCAATATCTATCTCCACCTTCACGTGGGCTTCCTCTTTGTGTGCCTCTTTTAAGGACATTGTCATAGGATTTAGTGTCCATCCAGATAATCCAGGATAATCTTGTCTTTAAATCCTTAATTAAATCTACAAAGACCCTTTTTTCCAAACTCTTATCAAGGTCTTCCTGGGGGCCAAGGCTAGGACCAGCCAAACCCGGAAAGAAACACATCTGATGGAATGCCCTGACAGGTACTGTGTGACATTGTATCTAGATAGCAGATGGGCATTTACAGTAGAGCACGATTCAGCAGATTGGGTAATGCAGCAAGAATTCATTCTTGGTCTCATCTGCCAGGTAATACTATCAGAAGCCAAAGGAACACAGTGTTCATCTTCCCCGAGACTTAATGTAACATTTCCAAATATGTAAACTTGACTGTATGACCCGGGAGCTCTCCCTGGACTTGAAATCACATTGTTACCATTGGCCCTGCTGTAGACTTCATCTTTGCTCTTGGATACTTACACCACAGTGACAAGGAAAAGGAACTACAAAGTATAAGAAACATTATCTCTTTCGTGATCCTCCTATTCAGAAGCAGAATGGCATCAGAAATCTGTGGAGTCCTAGTAGGAGACGGGGAGGTGGGTTGTTTTTGTTGCTGTTGTTGGGTGCTTTTGAGTCAATTCTGATTCATTGTGACCCAATGGGACAGAATAGAACTTTTTTTTTTTTTTAATATGGTTTCGTAGCCTATAATCCTTATGCGAGGAGATCACCAGGCCTTTTACTTATGGAGTGCTGGTGGATTTGCACTACCAACTTTTAGTAAGCAGTCAAGCATTTAACCATTGACCCAGGACGTGGGAGTGGAAGTGAAACGGAGAAAATGATGTTGGGGTTGCAGAAGGTAGAAACTATCATTTTTTCAAGGGCAAAATATTAAATTAAAAAAAAAAAAATAGTGGGGCTTGATTTCTGGATTCTAACATTATTAGCCATGTCTTGAACAAGTCAGTTCATCTCTGGGAATTCCACACTTAACATTCTTATCTCAGAGGGCAAATGTATGTTTGTGAACTGTAAGAAACCAAAACTAGTTGCTGTTGAGTCAATTCCAACTTATGGCAACTCCACGTGTGTCAGTATAGAATTGTGTCTATAGTTGATCTTTCAGAAGTAGGTCACAAAGTCTTTCTTCCAAGTTATCTCTGAGTGGAGTTGAACCACCAACCTTCTGTTCAGCAGTTGCATGCTTAATTGTTTGCACCACCCAGGACTCTTTGTGAACCCTATATGTGTGCATTGCTTAACATCAACGATATGTTTTGTAAAATAGGACTTTATACAATCTGGATGTTGTGCAAACATCATATTATTTACAGGCAATCCCCATACAATCCATAGTTAAATGCCCATAAAACTTACTATGTTGAAACCTTATGGGAGTCCGTCAGACAAAGCCAGAGAGCTATCTCCACTGTATACAAGACGCTGGCCTTGCCATGTGTGAGACTATGCTGGGCATGGTCTGTGACGGCAGCCTGATCAGATTTTGCACATGTCTAGACTGGGGGGGGAGGCAGCTGTGGAGAGGTGGCTATGGGGGACTGGGTGTGTGGACGACAAGACCAAGGCCATTTCCTGATCGGATGCAGCCACCAGTACTGCTGCCCCGAGCCAAGAGCCTCCAGGCACCCTGAGCTCAACTGAGCCACCAGCAGTGATGGCAGGAGCAGAGGAGCCACAACTATGAATCAGGACTCTATGAAGGAAATAATAGACAACATAAGTGGATCTGAGAGTGTGGGTGGAGATTGCAGTTTTAAATAGAATGGTACCATTAGGCTTCATTGCGAGAGCTACATTGGAATAGAGACTTGACGAAAGTAAGGAATAAGCCACACAGAGAGGAAAGAGCCAGTGCAAAGGCCCTGAGTGCCTGGCAAGGAGACCAGAGGGCCTGGGTGGGAGTGAGTGCGGGGACCAAGTGGTCAAAGAGGTAATAGGGGGCTAGATCTTGTAAGCCCTTGTAGTCCATTGTAAGGACTCTGGATTTTACTTGAAGGAAATGGGATATCTCTGGAGGATTTTAAGTCAAGGAGTGACATGATCTTACTTATATTTTAATAGTACCACCTTGGTTGTTCTCTTGTAGTTAGACTGTAGGGGGAACCTGGATTAGAACATTTTTGTAATAATGTCCTAAAAAAAAAAGAAAGATGATGGTGGTTCAGACCAGGATGGTAACACCAGAGGTAGAGCTGTTGCTGTTGTTAGATGCCATCAAGCTGGTTATGACTCATAGTGACCCCACGTACAACAGAACAAAACTCTGCCTGGTCCTGTGCCACCCTTATCACTGCTATTTTTCAGCCCATTATTGAAGCAACCAAGTCAATCCATCTCATTGAGGGTCTTTCTCTTTTTCATTGACCCTCTACATTACCAAGCGTGGTGTCCTTCTCCAGGGATTATTCCCTCCTGATAGCTTGTCCAAAGTAAGTGACGTAAAGTTTCACCATCCTCACTTCTAAGGAGCATTCTGGCTGTATATCTCCAAGACAGATTTGTTTGTTCTTCTCACAGTCCATGGTATCTTCAATATTCCACCAATATCATAATTCAAATGCATCAATTCTTCTCCAGTGCTTCTTATTCATAGAGGTAATAGTTGATTTGTACATGTGTCATGAAGGTAGAGCCAACAGGATTTCCCTTTGTTTCAAATGTGGTATGTGAGAGAAAAAGAGGAGCTAACCATGACTTTAAGGGTCTTTAGTTTAAGTAACTGGTTGGCTGGAGTTGACATTGACTAAAATTGGGAAGACAAATGGGTGGGTAGGTTTTGTGGAAGATATCAGGTGGTCAGTTTTGGTCGTGTTAAATTTGGGAAACCAGCTGGTAGGTTGATTACATAATTTATGTCCAAACCAAGACAATGTGAATGCAGAGCAGAAAGGAGACACTATTAATAGTCATGCTGAAATAACAGGAATAAACTAGGACTGTCACAAGTTGTTGTTGTTATGTGCCATCGAGTCGGCCCTGACTCATAGCGGCCCCGACTCATAGCGACCCCTTCTTGGGTTTCTGAGGTGAGGCGGTATTACTACAGAAGTAGATTGCCCAACCTTCCTTCCTAGGAGTGGCTGGTGGGTTTGAACCGCCAGCCTTCTGGTTAGCAGTCAAGTGCCTTAGGCACTACGCTACCAGACCTACTGACTGTCACACGCAACCAATGTATAGAGTCACTTTATTAGACATTCAAGTGGAGATGTTGGGTACACAGTTGAATTGAAGTTCAGGAGAGATGTCTTGACCAGAGTTTCTAGTTTGGCCATTGTTAGTTTATTTAAAAGGGAGCTCTGGTAGTGTAGTGCCTAAGGCATTTGACTGCTAACCAGAAGGCTGGCGGTTTAAACCCACCAGCCACTCCTCAGAAGGAAGATGGGCAATCTATTTCTGTAGTGATACTGCCTCAGAAACCCAAGGAGAGGCCACTATGAGTCGGGTCCAGCTCGATAGCACATAACAACAACAAGTTTATTTAAAACCATGCAATTAGGAAGACCACTAGATATGCATATAAATGGAGAAAACGATGAAGTAGCAGAGTAAGGTCATTAGAAGGGTGAAGGGGGTGGTTGCACTCCAGCTTTTTGTCTTCAGATACTACAGACAAATACTTAGATTAATATTTTTTACATTACCATCAAAATGGAAAACACAAAATTTAAAACATCTAGTAGACTCTCTTGGGAGCTCTGGTGGCATACTGCCTAAAGCATTTGAGTGTTAACCAGAAGGTTGGCAGTTCAAACACACCAGCCACTCCTCAGAAGGATTGAGTCTTGGCTAAGCAGGTTCTACATTGGGAGATAAGAAGCCTGAGTTCCCTGGTTTTGTGTCAGCCAAGTCCCTTAGGGTTTCCATTTCCCAGTGGTCTAGTATGAAACTCAGAGCAATATCCACACATTTCTGCGAAGGCCCAGGGTTTCTTTAAGAAACCCACACACAAACCAAACCCACTGCTGTCAAGTTGATTTCAACATACAGAAACCCTATACTGTCCCATAGGGTTTCCAAGGCTATAAATCTTTACAGAAACAGACTGCCACATCTTTCTTCTCTGGAGCAGCTGATAGGTTCAAACTGCTGACCTTCTGCCAACAGCTACATGCTTTAACCACCGTGCTACCAGAGCTCCTTTAGAGAGAGAAGTGATAGGCATTGGTAAATAAGAAACCAAACGATTATGAGATTTGGATTCAAATCATTTAAAACTGGGATTTTAGTATGGCTACTTACTAGTTGTGTAATCCTAAACAAATAAGATAACCTCGTTGGACCTCACTGTGTTTAACTATAAAAATGTATATTAAAAATTAAACTATACAGCATTGAGAGAGTTTAATGGGGGCAACTAGTGTGAAAAGTACCTAGTGAGAAGGCGTTATACAAATGTTAGCTGTTACTATTATTGTTTATAACCAATTTTAATGTATCAAATAAATATTAGTAGATGTGCTGTGGCAAATAGTGCTAATAGTTGGTTATAAACTATATAGAAACATACAGGAGCAGATTGCCAGGAGTTCTATTCTGTCATTATGGAAATGTTAATCTAATAGACTAATTCTTTGAGTCAGTGATTTCAATTTCCATCTCTGCTGATAAATACAGGGATTTACATTGTTTCTCTGAGCTCAAGCAAAACTCACTGTTCATTAGATCTCTTGTTTCTTTCACTCTGAGCCTGAATTTGATTGATTTGTCACTTGATTAGGTAGTGCCTTTCATTTGTAAAACTCTATTTATTCATTAATTTATTCAACAAAGATTTATGGAGTTTCTGTTATATGCTAGGCAGTGTGGGACACACGTAAATGAGTCAGACTAGAAAACTCTCCTCAAGGTGGCAAACATAGCTAAAGTCAGTTATTAGGGCATAATGCAGCAAGTTCTATACAATAAAACAAAACAAAACAAAAAAAACCAAACTCACTGCCATTGAGTCGCTTCCGACTCATAGTGACCTCCTTTGTGTTTCTGAAGCAGTAAATATTTATGGATGTAGATTTCCCATCTTCCTTCCCAGAGTGGCTGGTGGATTTGAACATGCCTTAGGCACTACGCCACCAGAGCTATAACAATGGTACCCATGATATACTGTGGGTCTGAGGCGAAGGAAGTGCTAATTTGGCTAAAGACTTCAGAAAAGTTTCACTAAAGAGATGATAGGGGGCATTGCAGGAGGAAGAGCAACAAGAGGATGGTTTATAGGCTCAGGAGCATAGGATAAGCCAAGACACTGGAGGTCAGAACTGTGAGGAAATTGAAAGCAGATCAGTGTTGCTGGAGTATAGTGTATATAGGTGCGTGCATGTGTGTGCGTATTGTGTGTGTGTGTGTGTGTGTGTATGAAGCAGAGACAGAGAGAGATAGAAGAGAGGGATGGAGGAAAGAGGAAGGGCTAGTTGTCAATGTGCTAATTAAATAAAGGGACAGTAGAGACAACGTGTATGTTCCCTTTCACGTCTTGGCTTCTCCTGGGACTCTCTGACAATTCATCTACTTTTGCATACAGATAGTCCTCAACTTACAAATGGGTTCCATCAACCGTAAGTCAGTCCTGAAATAAGTCAGATACTCCCTTTTTTTAGTGTTCATTATTATAGCTTTTTATTATAAGTATCTTTATACATCTGATATTTAAAATCTGCAAATGAACATCTGAGAATGACAACATCAGCAAATTATGCACTGCAACATTGTATTACTAACAATAAAATGTACCTACACACACAGAAGACAGTTGTTAAGTGTGGTTCATCATAATTCAAATACATCATAAGTTGGGGACTACTTCATTCTGGTGCTGGCTGTATGCCCAACACTTTGCTGAATGCTAAGGATAAAAACAAGAGCAAGACATTGGGGATAACAAGGTATAAAAAGGGTATGGGTGTGGCATCACCTGACCCCTTCTAACTTCACAGAGGGTTAAGAGAGAATCACCTTTAGCTGCAGCAGCCCAAGGCTGATTCTTTCGAGGCAGAAGCCAGACATGCCTTCCAGACTTTTTACCAATTCTGACACCAACTATCCCTGCCACAGTACTCTCTACTTCCCAACTGGGTTCGATAATTCATTGCAGTGGCCACACAGAATTCACATGCAATACTCACAATTGTGGGGTTTATTAGGGAACTAACAGGTTACAATTCAGGATCAGGAGCAACTCAGGACAGTATATAGTTCTTCTATCAGGACAGTTTCTTGTCAGCCACATTTCTCTCTAGCCTCATCCCTGTGGCCCCTTGGCCTCTGCCCTGCTTAGCCATGTGTTACAAACACTTTTAGCTCTGCTTATAGGTGCCTAGAGAGGCACCCCCTCCACCAGCAAGGCTTCTGCCTGAACAGACTCAGCTTTCTCACTCTGTGGGCCAGGAAGCCCACTGCTCTGTCTCATTCCAATCTCTCCTGGCAGTTTCTGCTGCTGAAGTTTGCCACCAGTTCTGCTGCCACCATTTCTCTGCTGCTGCTTCTTGCCATCTCTCACTGTTTCAGCAAAGTGTTACAGCTCTCTCTGTCTCCCAGGTCAGGGAGGTACAGCACGGGGATCTTGGGTACAAAAGATGTGCTCCATTCCTGGCTCTTCTTTCTGCCTCTGGGATGGTAAGCCCAGGGAAGGGCAAAACTGACCAGTCCCTACATTAGGGTTCCATATACCTTATTTGCAAGGTGCCATTCACACAAATGTGCCATTTACCTTATTTACATTATTAACAACCTATCCTCTTGGTGGGCCATAGGCATCTCACATTTGCATAGTCCCACCCAGTCATTTGGTGGGAGTCACAAAGAGCATGGCTAGAAGAGCCATACTAAGTAATTCACTGCAACATACAAAGTCATTAAAAATCTTGATTTCAAGCACAAACATCTATCAGTTGATTTATCTAAGTCTTATCTTCCTCCCCATTAAGCGCACCAATTCTTTGATTCTACTTATTTTTCCATTGTTCTCTTATCATGTCATCACTCTCTCTGCACCTGGATTCCATGTTCTAGCAGTATAAAAACATAACCAAACCCATTGCTGTAGGGTCATTTCCAACTCAAGCAACCCCATAGCCACTCATTATAAAATTCTTAACTTCTTTCCCCAATCGCAGGGGAAAACAGCTGGAAAATTCCAACCTGATTAAAACCAAGTGTCCCTTTATTTGATGCCACACCTGAGAAGCTGAGAATTGCTTAAAAAAAAAAAAAAAAAAGTGCACACAACTCTGCTGGTCAGACACCTTCAAATTTAAGATCACAGATCACAAAAAAAAAAAAAAAAAATTATGGAAAATTCGACTACATTTTTCCTAAATGTGGAAATTTGCCTTCCTATTCCCTGTAATGACGATTGCACACCTTCCTTCCTTTCCCTTGAGTCTCTGCCACCATCCCCCAGCTGATACTATCTAAGATGTAGTTGGGAGAAAAATGAAGTTCTGATATATGCTATGACACGGACTAATCTTGAAACAGTATGCTAACTGAAATATCATATTTTCACCCAAATAACATGTGTGTTTTACATTTTTGTCAACTGCAACCTCCCTTATAAGGTATTTTCCTAAGTGTGCTACTCTTTTTTTTTAAATGTGTGTTATTTGCATAATAATACCATAACTCAGACACAAAAGGAGAAATATATGATCCCACTTATATGAAATATCTAGAATATGTAAATGCATAGATACAGAAGTAGATTAGTGGTTACTAAGAGCTGTGGGGAGGAGGGAATGGGCAATTATTACTTAATGGGTACTGAGTTTCTGTTGGGAATGATGAAAAAGTTTGGAAATATATAGTGGTGATGGTTGTACAGCATTGTAAATATAATTAATGCTACTTACTTACGTACTTGCAGGGTAAATTTTATGTTTTATATATATATATTACCATAATAAAAATTTCAAAAAAGCATGGAGTAGGAACAAAAACTAGGTCATTCTCTTATAGCCCTTTCTCCAAACCACTGCATCTGTAACCATATATCTCTAGCCTGATGTAATGCAAAAAAATACCTCTGCTTTGACCCAAAGTCAATACCTTTTTTTTGTGATCCTCTAGAACTTTGAGAGAAAAGTGGACAGAGAATTGTTTATTCTCTCATTTCAGAGTTGATTGACATGTTAGTTTTCCAATGAGTCTTTTTTTCTCCTCAGAAGAAGTTGCTTGTCAGATGAAGGAGACAGGCAGCAGAGCTGCTCTTAGTTTGGAGATGTTTCTGTTAGGTCATTGTGGAGGAGGACACTGTTTATCATTGTTCACTGCATAAAGTGGTCTGGCTGTGGTGGTGGATGGCGTTGAAATCCAGCTGGAGCTCTGATCATCAAGTGGTAGGCTCATCCAGAGCTGGTTTTTTTTTTTTTTTTTTTAATTTGCATAAAGATTCTGATAGGCCACCAGCCGCCCTGCCTTGGGAAGCTTGTGCTAGCTGCAGTTGAGTTGATTCTGATTTATGGCAACTCCGTGTGTGCATTGTGGAACTGCTCCACAGGGTTTTCAAAGTTGACCTTTTCAAAGATAACCAACGTTGTCTTCCAAGGCACCTCTGGATAGGTTTGAACTACCAATCTTTTGGCCAGTAGTTAAGCACTTAACCATTTGCACCACCCAGAGACAGCATTCTGAGAACAGTAATTAAAATTATAAAGTTGTGTATTTCTTTATTTGAACTTGTTTCTGTAAAACTTCACTCCTTCAGGTTTCTTTTAGTCACTAGAGTTTTATGATAGGTATTCATAGTAATGGCCCCCCAAAAATCATACCTCCTATATCCATTCTTACGTTGGTTCTGGGCTTGGTCATGTGGCTTGCTTTGACTAATGAGATATTAACAAATGTGATGCAAGCAGAGGCTTGAAAAGTGCTTGCACATTGGGGATTTCTCTCTTGCTGCCTTTGGAGCCTACCCATCGTGTGATGCAGCCAAAGATTACCTGCTGAAGACAAGTGATCAGCCATCAGTTATCACCAACTACCAGACATCTGAAAGGTCATTTTAGACCATCTACTCCAGTTGAGCTTCCAGATGACTGTAGGTACATGAGTGTCTCCAGGATGAGATAAGCCGAAGAACTTTCTAGCTGAGCCTAGCTCAAATTTTTGATTCTCAGAATTACGAGAAAATAAAATGGTTGAATAAAGTTATAAATTTTAGGGTGGTTTATTACACAGCAATGGAACATAAATACAGGTATAAAGATTAGGAGTGTGATTTTGGAATCAGACAACTTGGGTTTAAATTCTAACATCACCACTTTATAGAAAGTGTCCTTGGACAAATTAATTATCATCTCAGGTCCTCAATTTCTTCAAATGCGAAGTGAGGATAATAATACAATCTATGCCATTGAATATAATATAGTATAGTTGAGTATAATGTAATATATTTGTATATAATGTAATACATCTGAATATATTTGAGTGTAGTATAGTATAATGACTAACATAGAATAATTATCCACTAAATGAGTGAAGGACATGCCTAGAATATTTCTGAGATAAGGTCTTAATTTCCGAGGTAAGATCACACAACAAACAAATTTATGAATTTCTACTTAGTTTGTTCAATATTGTAACTAGCTGGGCGGTTCTTTATCAAATAAGAGTATAATAAGCATGACATCCATTAATCTCATTCCTGGCCTTCAGATAAGATTGTATTTAAATTATTACAATTCACAGAAAAGCCCGTCATACTCTTCAATCACCTCACAAAAAGACAGTCATTAGCAGCTCTCAGTAACCGATGTAATCAATCCAATCTATGATAGTTAAGATTGTGTGTCAGTTTGGCTGGGCCTGGTTTTGAGTGGCTGGGCAGCTGGATGTAGTTATTCTCCATGGTGAGATTGGTAATTAACTCCATGGTGGAATCTACTGAAACAGCTGTGTAGCTGCCTTAGGGATGTGGTCAGTATATGAGGAGATCTGAGAAAGGTCTGCAGCTTTTTGGCATATTTGGACCCTGCATGTAGCCAACTCTTCATTTAACAGCTGCCATGTTTCCTGCCAATCTTGGGACTGTCTCTGGGCTTGAACTAGTGACCTGCCATGTTGTTTGGTAATCTTGGGACTGTGTCATTTATTTGTCAACCTTGGGTTTGTCAGCCTCAGCAGCCAGCAGCTGCCTGAGTGAAGAGATGCTTCTAGTTCCAGTAGGTCTGGAACAAGAGGCAGAGCTGAAGACCAAGGTCAAGGGGCCTTCACCCAGCTCCTAGAGCTGGCACTTTGAACTCAGACTTCTAGCCTCCTAAATTGTAAGAAAATAAATTCCTGTTTGTTTAAAAGCACCCATTTGTCGTGTTTTCTGTTAGAGTGGCACTAGAGAATCAAAACCCAATAGTTTCAGAAAACTCTCCCTTACATTGTATTAAGTACACTTCCTCTCATTCTGTGCATCAAGAGGAACTTATGGAGCTAGCAGCTTAGATGAAGGAGATAGAAACCAAAGCCATTCTTGGGATCTGAGGAGAATTCCTTCTTATAAAAAAAAA
>NW_006921631.1:8252211-8255222 GCF_000298275.1 Orycteropus afer afer | reverse complement strand
TCTTCCTTCCGAGGAGTGGCTGGTGGGCTTGAACCGCCAGCCTTCTGGTTAGCAGTCAAGTGCCTTTAGGCACTACGCTACCAGAGCTCCCTTTTGGTTGGCAGCTGAATGTATTAACCACTACACCACCAGAGCAAACTATTATCCACCCCCCAAACAAACACACTGCCATCTAGTGGATTCTGATTCACAGAGACCCTTTGGGACAAAGTAGAACTGCCCCCATTGAATGGATTCCCAAGGTTGTAAATCTTTATGGAACCAGACTGCCTCATCTTTCTCCCACAGAATGGCTGGAGACCTTTTTGTTAGCAGTGGAATGCTTTAACCACTAAGTCACCTGAGCTCCTTAAGCTATAATAGGTTAAAAAATTTTAGGAAAAGGACTATTTGCAGTAGTGTAGGCAGATTTAAAGCAACAGTTAGGACACATTGAGGTCCACCAAGATTGGTCACAGCAGGAGACAGTTACCTTTCCTAGGACTCAAGGGCAAGGGCAAGAGGTGTTGTCACAGGAGCTCAGTGAGAGCAGATCTGGGAGGCAGGATGCCCCAGCATGAGCTGGAGCCCTAGAAGCATGCAGCTTCTGCTAGAGAACAGATGCAGGAGCCGGCTAGGGACAAGAGAGGAATGTTCTCCTCTGTCCTCCTACCTTCTGATCTCCTGCTGCTGGTCAAATCCAAAAGAAGGAAGGGAGCCCAGGCAACACAGGCCACAGGGTCAGCTGTCCGAGTCACAGACCAAAGAAGAGAAGAGTGGAAAATGGCTCTGTAATGGTACACACAACAAACAGGGGCTACTAGCCCAGAAGCCATGCTTCTCGTAGGGAAGTACTACATACTCCAATAAGCAGATTGCTACAATGAAAACTCAAATTAAAGAGGGCAACCTTGCTAAGGACCAGGCTGTTAAAAACTTCAACCTTGCCTTTATGTTCAGAGAAGAAAATTCATTTGTTTTTCTCTCTATAAAGTGGGTGGCTCAGGGTGAGCCTGCAGCCACTTGGCCCCTGGTCTCAACCTGCATGGCAGAATTTGAGATAATCAATTTAGTTCATGGACCATACCAGAAATAGAAAGAAGGAAATATGAACAAATTTCCAACTTCCTATTTTTCTGTAGCTCATCTTAAAGCCATTCTTTCTCCCTTTCTTTTCTTTTGTTTCTTCTTTGGAAAGAGTTTAGTTATTGAATAACTGTTAGCACATAGCACACATTTGATGCTCTCCCTGGAGGTTTTCATCTTTGCTTGGTAACAGTCAATCAGCCTGCTTCCTTCTCAACAATATTAACATCCAAGATGGTGAGATAAACAAGCTCATTAAAAAGCAAGTTGTTACATGAAGCAAACACCTTACTCTAATAAAGCTTGGCATCCTATGTGGTGCACCCGGGGAACTGGTATTAGCAGCCTTGATAGCAGCCTGCTTTTAAGAGAAAAGCCCAGAAGGCAACCAGTTTATCCTGTAGAATTATTCAGGCAGCTTCATTCATTTAAGACACTATGTGGGAAATGCTAGACCTGTGTGCTCAGAGAGAAAATGTTTAAGTGGCATGTTTATATGAGGAACTTATGATTCATTTGGGGAGAACGTCTTCATTCATTCAACAACATTTATTGAGTATCAGTGATCAGTGCTGTGCTGGTGATTGGATATCTATATAGAAATTAACCAACCTGGCCTTGAAGGAGCTCACATGGTGGTGGCAAAACAGGCTCGTGTGTAAATAGACCTAGGATCTTGAGATTTAAGTGCAGTGATTGAATCATGCCCAGAGCAAGCCTTGTGGGAACACAAAGAAGAGCTAGCATAATTAGGATGGGCTGCAGGGTGGGGACAGCTCTTCAGGGCCTGTGGCTTTTATTTATTTATTTCAAATAGGAGCAGCTGATACAACATCACAACAAGTAGTTCTAAGAGTTTGATGGCCTATTCATCTTTTCTCTTGGAGACTAACTAGCCCCAAACCCAAAAATAAACCTACTGCCAGCAAGTCAATTCTTATTTAGTTCTGTAGGACTAAATAGAATGCCCCATAGGGTTTTCAAGCCTGTAATCTCTACAAAAGCAGATTGCCACATCTTTCTCACACAGAGCAGCTGGTGGGTTCAAACTAACAATCTTTCAGTTAGTAGTCAAGCAATTAATCCACTGTGTCAACTGGACTAGTGGACAAAATATTTTACCAGTGACCATATGACTGATGTCACCTGGGAGATGGTAGCCACTCACAGGCCTGGAAACATTGCAGTGGTGGATGGACACAATACCCTCTAATGGCTCAAGGTGTCATGTGCTAAATAAATGCCTTTCTGGAGCAATTGGGAGTCCTGGGAGTCCAGGACACTGAGGACTGGTCTCAGCTGAATTGGAGAGATTAAAATGGTTGAAATAAGATTTGTAGGTTTAGATCTAAACCCTTTGCCATTGAGTGGACTCCAACTCATGGTGACCCTACATGTGTCAGAGGAGAACTGTGCTCCAAAGGGTTTTCAATGGTGATATTTTCAGAAGTAGATTCTGGGAAGAAAGCCCCTTTCATCCCAGGAGCCTCGGGGTGGACTCAAACCTCCACCCTTTTGGTTATCACTGTTAAATGTTTGCATCACCCAGGGATTTGGTTTGCATCTACACTAGCCTAACTGAGGAGAAATGCCAATCTCAGCCTGTTTCTGGGGACACTAATGCCTCCTCTACCTTGGAAAAGGGCCCCATGGTAGCTCTTCCATTTCTGAAGAACATTGGGGGTGAAGGACAAATTGAACCTTTTGCTCTGCAGTTCTGATTGGTGTTTGGATCTTTCATTTTTCCACATCCCCTTGACAGAGTGTTTTTTTTTTTCTTTCTTTCTTCTAAATATCCCTGTTAGGGAAAGAAGCTTGAAGTTCCAGTGAGGTTGGAAAATTAAATTAAGTCTCAGAGGAAATGAGAGGATTGGGAAGGTTTTGAGATAAAATCTGATTGAGTTTTTTTACCCCACATCTGGCAGATGCTGAGTTGGGTCTTGGTA
>NW_006921631.1:8243900-8247946 GCF_000298275.1 Orycteropus afer afer | reverse complement strand
TCAAGGCTCAGGGGTCCAAGATTATCTTCTGTGTCTGTGTTAATTGGTTTCCCTTTTCTTTGTTGAAGAGGGTCTGTGCAGTCCTTCTGCCTAGTCCTCCATCTTGCCAGAACTCCGTCTCGGTAAGATCTTGGCATGAGTTTGCTTCTAAAGTAGTTGCAGTTTGCAAGATGTACTTGACATATCTTTTAGTTGCTGAAGAATGATGATGAGCCAGTATTTTAAGTAGTCACCTATTCCAGTCTGGTGGCATAGTGCCTAA
This sequence comes from Orycteropus afer afer, assembly GCF_000298275.1. Classification (NCBI taxonomy): domain Eukaryota; kingdom Metazoa; phylum Chordata; class Mammalia; order Tubulidentata; family Orycteropodidae; genus Orycteropus; species Orycteropus afer. Next base: position 8,247,684 of record NW_006921631.1, on the reverse strand, counting down.
GGCACTTCACTGCTAACCAGAAGATTGGTGGGTCAAACCACCAAAGCCACTCTCCGGAAGGAAGGTTGGGCAATCTATTTCCATAGTGATACTGCCTTGGAAACCCAAGGAGGAATCACTATGGGTCGGATCTGACTGCACAGCAATGGTTGCATTTGCATTGCATTTCCTGTCTGAATGTGGGTTCTCAGGGAAACTCTAAATCAGACCCATCAGGCCCTAGAACACCGATGGAAAGGTAGTTAAGGAAGGATTATGAAACAGCCACAAGGGTGTACAATATTTTCATTATGTTAACCTCCATAAGAACTTGGAATTTTTGACTAATTTTTCTAAAAAATACCCTCTGTCACTTGTATCTTCCTAAACTAGGATTTGATCTACAATCTCTGTTGAGTTTATGATATTAGATCTTTCCCAGTAGGCTATGGGAGGACTTGTGGGTTTTTTTTTTTTTTTTCTGACCTCTACTGGGCCCACTGCACTGACCACAGTCCCTGCTACATGCCCAGTAAGTATTTACTGGATTCAAGAGTTACAGAAACATTAACTAGAAAAGGCTATCAGTGCCACTTGTGAGATGACAACTAGGCTATTCCCAAGCCTTTCTGGTTTAGGATGGGAAGAGCATGATTTGTTGAATCTGGTATAAATTGTCACTAACAGGAATAGAAACATAACATTGCTGATTGCTTTTATCCCTCATGCTTCTCCCTTGAATTCTGGTCACCTTAATGAACCCCCCAAGTGGAGGCAGAGGCAAACACAGAAAAAACTGATAAAATGAGGGAAGTGATGAAAAGTGGAGAAAAGGAGGGACCAGGAGCTACAGGAGGTATAAAGAAGGAAGAGATTTATTCTGACTGAGAGAATAAGAAGAATTCTTGAATGAGATAGGATTTGACAAGGTAGCATGACAAAGTCTCCTGGTAGCAAACAAACAAACAAAAACACTGGATTGGGAGTCTGGAAACTGAAATTTTAGCCCTGCTTCTTTTTGTCCTTGGGAAAGTCTGGTGAGCTCTATGGATCTCAGCTATGGAAAAGGGTGCACAAGATCCCTCACCTCCTCCCACACCCAGGGGGAAAGTTACCTTATATTACATTACATTACTTTTTTTTTTTTTTTAACATTTTATATAAAGCCATTTACATAAACTAAAATTCATTTTGTTTGTTATACATTTCCATGGGCTTTGACAAGTGCATATATTCTATAGTACCCCCAAAATTCTCTTGTGGTGCCTCTTTGTAATAACACTTTCTCTATATAGTTTTGCTTTACCAGAATACCATATAAATAGAATCATACTGTATGTGTCCTTTTGAGTCTGGCTTGTTTTACTTAGCATAATGCATTTGAGATTTATCCATACTGTTACATGCAGCAGTAGTTCATCATTTTTATTACACAATAAAATGTGTTCCAATGAGTAGTAAGCATTCCATTGTGTGGACATGCCAGTTTGTTATTCTTTCACCAGTTAAGACATTTAAGTTGATTACAATTGTTGAGAATATGGAGAAAACTACCATAAACATTCACATACAGGTTTTTGTATAAACATAAGGCTTTATTTTTCTTGGAAATAGAAGTAGAATGGCTATTAAATATAGTAAGTATTGGTTGCTATTAAATATGGTGAGTGTATGCTTAATTATATAATAAACTGTAAAATTCTTTTCCAAAGTAGCTGTGCCATTTTGCATTCCTATTGGCAATGTTGGAGAGTTCAGGTTGCTTCTGTTACTTGCTAGCACTGAGTATTTTCAGTTTATTTCATTTTTGCCATTCTAATAGATAAGTAGTGGTATCTCAATGTGTTTTTAATTTTCATTTTCCTAATGGCTAATGATGCTGAACATCCTTTTATGTGCTTATTTGCTATCCATGTATCTTCTTTAATTAAGTATTAAAATCTTTTGCCCATTAAATATATATATATATATATATATATATATATATTGCTTTTCTTATTGTTCAGTTTTGAGAGTTATTTATATATTTTGGATATAAGTCCTTTGTCAGATTTTGATTTGCAAATATTTTAACCTAGTTTATGGCTTGCTTTTCATTCTCCCGAGAGGGTGTTTAATAGAGCAAAAGTTTTTAAAGTTTTTAAACTTTATGGATCATGATTTTTGTGTCATTTTCTTCTGAAAGTTGTATAGTTTTACATTTCACATTCAGGTCTATGACCCATTTTAACTTAACGTTTATATAAAGTGTGAGGTTATTTTATTTTTGCATGTCTGTGTACAATTTTTCCATCACTATTTATTGAAAAGATTATGTTTTCACCAATGAATTGTCTACAAACTTTTATAAAAAATCAACAATATTTATGTGGGCTAATTTCTGGCCTTTCTATTCTGTTCCATTGATCTTTGATCCTTTTGCTAATACAATACTGCAGCTTTATAGTGTATGTTGGAATAAGGTACTGTGAGTACTCCAACTTTATTCTTTGTTCTCCCTAATATGGTATAGCAAGGATTGTGAGGCTGGCACAGGACTTGGCAGTGTTTTGTTCTGTTCTGCACAGAGTTGTGTGAGTTGGAGGTGACTCGATGGCACCTAACAACAGTCCGGTTTCTTTGGCTTTCTGTATAAATTTTAGAAATAGCTTTCTAGTTTCTACAAACTCCTGCTGGAACTTGATTGGAATTTTATGGAGTCAATTTTGGGAATATTAATGATATTGATTCTATAATCCATGAAAATAGTATATATCACCATTTATTTAAATATTCTTCAATTTCCTACATCAGTATTTTGTATACTTTGCCATATATTTTCCGTGCAATGTCTCTGCACATATTTTTGTGGATAAGCAGACTGCCTCGTCTTTCTCCCACAGGGCTCTGATGGTATAGTGGTTAAAGCATTTGGCTGTTAACCAAAAGTCAACAGTTCAAACCCATCAATTGCACCATGGGAGAAAGATGAGGCAGTCTGCTTCTGTAAAGATTTACAATCTTGGAACCCTATGGGGCATTTCCACTCTCCTATGTCATGGCTATGAATCAGAATCAACTTGATGTCAGTGGGTTTGGTTTGGTTTTTGGTTTTATACATAAGTATTTCATTTATCTTGGTGTTATTGGACAATACTGTTGTTTTAAAAATAAATTTCTACTTGTTCATTGTTATTAACTTAAGTAAAATAGATTTCTATATAGTGACCTTTTATCTTGTAACTGTACCAAACCCACTTACTAGTTCTAAGACTATTTTTATAGATTTTGTGTAATATTGTACGTTCTTAGTCTGTTGCCTCTGGGGGCAGAAAATAGTGTTAGTACTTGCATTTCAATTTGTAGAAACTGCATTGACACTAAAAATCCATTTAAGGAGAATTGACATTTTTACTATACTGAGTCTTTAAATCAATAAACACTATATGTCTGTCCATTTACTTAAGTCTTCTTTGATCAGCATTTTGAAATTCTTAGTATCAACATTTTGTAATTTTTAGCATACAGATACTGTACATCTTTTGTTTGACTTGTACTTAAGTATTTCATTGTCTTTGGAGGGGTTGTAAATTGTATTTATTTTTCATTTCCACTTCCATATGTTTGTTGTTAGTATATAAGAATAAGATTGATTTTGGTGTATTGATCTTGTACTGCAATCTTGCTGAACTCACTTATTAGTTCTAGCAAACTTTCTTTCTTTTTTATAGGTAGTTAGGAAGAAGGAAGAGGCCGTCCACTTCTGAAAGAATTGGCCAGGGAAAACCTTATGAATAGCAAAGAAACACTGTTTGGTACATTACCG
>NW_006921631.1:8230979-8241195 GCF_000298275.1 Orycteropus afer afer | reverse complement strand
TGGGGCTGGTGCGGGATCGGGCAGTGTTTCGTTCTGCTGTGCATGGGGTCGCTATGAGTCGGAAACGACTCGACGGCACTTAACAACAACAACAACAATGTCCCCTACCAATAGAGACAGTTTTAGCTTTCCTTTTTTATTCTCTTGGCCTTTTCTTTCTTTTTCTTGCTACAATGCATTGGCTGGGACTTCAAGGATGATGTTGAATTGAATAGAACTGCAAAAAGACTTCCTTCCCTTATTCTCAATCTTAGGAGGAAAGCATTCAATTTTTCACCATTAAATACTATATTAGTTGTAGGTTATTTGTTTATTTCTTTGTAGATTTCACTTATCAGGTTTAAAAAGTTCTCTTCTAGTTTGCTGAGAATTATTTATTATTTATTTTTTTTAAATTATGAATGAGTGATGAATTTTGTCAAATTCTTTCCTGGATGTATTGAGATAATCATATGATTTTTCTTCTTTAATCTGTTAAAGTAATAAATTATATAAATTAATTTTTTTGAATGTTGAACTAGTTTTGCATACCTGGGATAAACTCTTTGTCTTGATATAGTTTCTTTTTTATATATTACTAGAATTGATTTACTAATATTCTGTTGAGAATTTTTTTTATATATGCTCATGGGTATATTGGTTCATAATTTTCTTTTCTTATAATGTCTTTGTCTGGTTTTGACATCAGGTTAATGCTAGCCTCATGAAATGAATTGGGAAGTCTTCTATCTCTTCAATTTTCTGTAAAAGATGATAGAATTGGTATGATTTCTTCCTTAAATGTTTGTTAGAATCCACCAGGTCGTTCATCTGATCCTAGAGTTTTCTTAGTTGGAAGAGTTTAACTACAAGTTGCTTTTCCTAAGTAGAAGTAGGATTATTCAGATTATTTCTTTTTGAAAGAATTTTGCTGGTTTTCATTTCTCAATAAATTGGTCCATTTCATCTAAGTTCTCCAATTTATGGGTGTAAAGTTGCCATAGTCTTTCTTATTATCCTTTTAATGTCCATGGGATCTGTATTGATATTTTCCTCTTTCATACTTGATACTGGTAATTTATGTTTTCCTTTTTTTCTCTTGGTCAGTGTGCCTAGGAGTTTATCAAGATTATTATTATTATTATTATTATTTTACAGAAGTAGTATTTGGTTTCATTGATTCTATTGTTTCTCATTTCAATTTCATTGATTTCTGCTTTTATTTTTATTATTTCCTTCCTTTACATTATTTGGGAGCCCCTGGGTGGCTCAAAAATGGTGAGTGCTGCACCATTAGCCAAAAGGATGGTGTTTTGAACCCGCCCAGAAATGCCTCAGAACACAGGCCTAGAAATCTGCTTCACAGCCTTGAAAATCCTATGGAACAGATCTGTACTGCACACAGGGGGTCACCATGAGTGGAGATCCACTCGAAGGCAATTAACCATAACAACAAAGTTTGCTTTGGATTCAGTTTGCTCTGTGTTGTTGTTATTTTGTTTCCCTACGTTCTTAAGGTGGAAGCTTATATCATTGATTTGAAACTTTGCTTCTTACCTAAGTGTTTAATACTTTAAATTTCCCTCTAAGCAATGCTTGAAATGTAACCTACACATTGTTTTAAAAACACTTCTTATTGTGATTTGGGTAAAAGTTTACAGAGCAAATCCATTTTCTATTCAACAATTCATGCATATTTTGTTTCATGGCATTGATTGCAATCTCCACAATGTAACACCACTCAACCCACTTCCTTCCTATGTTCCCCATTTTCATTCCTCTTTCTTTCCTATTGGTTCCTGCCTTATGAACTTTGTCTCTGGGCAAGTGCTGCCCTTTTGATCTTGTATGGTTGATTTCCCTAAGGAGTGCATGCCTCCCTGGTGTTATTGTTCACCTTATAGACCTGTCTGTTGTTTGGCTGAAAGTTGAGCCATAGGAGTGAGTTCAGTTCCAGGCTTGAAAGGTAACTAAGGGCCCTATAGTCTCAGGGGTTCAACCAGTCTTCTTCAGACCAATAAGTCTGGTCTTTTTTATGACACTGAATTTTGTTCCACATTTTTCTCCTACTCTATCCAGGACCTTCTGCTGTGATCTCTTTCAGAGTGATTAGTAGTGGTAGCCTGGGACCATCTAGTTCTTCTGGTCTCAGGGTCATGGAGGCTGAGGTTTAAATGGACCATTAGTGCTTTGAACTAATCATTTCCATGCATCTTTGATTTCCTTCACTCTTCTTTGCTCCATATGAAGACAGACCAATAGTTGCAGCTTAGATGGTCACTCATAAGCTTTTAAGACCCCAATCACTACTTACCAAAGTAGGATATAGAAAATTGTCTATGTGGAAAAAATGTTGGGCCAATTGACTTTGATGTCTCCTGAGACTATGGTCTTAACTCTCTTGGCTCAGCAACTCCCTCCCTCAAGGCACACTACATATTTTGATATATTGTGCTTTCATTTCTATTGCCTTAAATCAGTGAGAGAAAGAGAAAAAAATTACAGAGATTCTCCTCACACTCTTTGGAACACAGGGCCCCTCTTCCCAGTTCCTCTGCCCAGAAATATGGGTTTTACTGGGGAGGGAGGATTTGAAAGGTAGGGAGCGAGGAGGTTAGATACTCACACCACCACTGCTGCTGAGTCCTCAGTGCTACCCTGAAACCAGTGTTACCTTCATGGGAGGAGAGTAAAAAAAGGAGAAAGAAAACAAACAAAACCAGAAATTCCCCTTATACTTGCAGACTTGCCAGAACTACCATTCCTGATCCTGTGGTCAGACAGAGGGATCTTCTCTCCCAGTTCTTGCTGTTCATGTTTACCGCCAAGTTCTGCAATTGGGCCACCATTAGCTTAAAGCAGAGAGATTTTAAAAAAGGACAAAAATCTAGAAACTTACTTCCTCTTACTTGTTGTTCTTCAAGTTTTGACTTCTTACCTCAATCTGGATGCTAATGTTTACTTCTCAGAGTCCTCTGGTAGTTGTTTTTGTACTGTGTTCATAGTTTTTAGCTATAGTCAGGGGGAGAGATGGGCTGTCGAAGACTTACTCCATCTTGTCCTAAAATCCTGTGTGTGTTTGAGATTCCATGAGATAACTACTACAGAGTTATGTGTTGTACGATACTGATCTTTGTGGGACTGGACCTATGCTTTCACTTTCTCCCCTCTTCTACCTAGCCCCTTTTGATTGTCATCCTTTAAGGGAAGAAGGCAAGAAACAAGACACATAAAATACCCTCTATTTCTAAGGGAAGGTAACTGCCACAAGCTTTCAAAAGGAACAGAAACAGCCAGACCACTTTCAGGCTGAGAAAATGACTCTGAACTGACCTCTGCCCTGGAGAGGTCACAGTGGAAAAGGTGAGGCCAATGAAGATAGAGAAGGAAGAGAAAATCCCTCTGAGCAAGCACTCTCCATCTGTGGATACCCCCGTCTAACTGAGTGTCTCTTTTATTTGTTCTGTCATTCTTGACCTCTCTCTTAATTAGAGCACTAATTGGGTTTCCAAAGCAGTATCACTACGGAAGTAGATTACACAACCTTCCTTTCTAGGAGTGGCTAGTGGGTTTGAACCACCAGCCTTCTGGTTAACAGTCAAATGCCTTAGGCACAATGCCACCAGTGCTTCCAATTGCTTAAACAGTAGTCTTAAGAATTTTAATTGTATATCTTTATCACTAAAAATAATTTTGAGCACTCCTCTTACATATATATATATATATATATATATATATGTACATATACACACAAAAATTATATAACAATTATAGCAAACCCATTTATAAACTTACTATATACTAGACACTTTTCTAAGCATTTCCATAATCACTATTAATCTGTCAAATAAATACGAATCTAACTTAATTTTGTTCTTATTTCTTTAGATAAAAGGTGTCTATTAATAAAAGTTCTAATATTTTCTTCTCAAAGCCCTTTGAGGACTTTTGCATACCTTGGGTTGAATGCACCCTCACTTTGAGACTACTGCTAGAACAAAGTTGTAATCAGCTCTGTATTGTTTACCGAGTGCTTACTATGTGCCAGTCATTCCTTTATCACAGACAAGGAAACTAAGGTTCAGAAAGAGATTTAGTCACTTGCCAATAAGTTATTTTAGGAGCTCTGGTAGCATAGTGGCTAAGACACTTGCCTGCTAACCAGACGGCTGGCGGTTCAAACCCACCAGCCACTCCTCGGAAGGAAGGTTGGGCAATCCTACTTCCGTAGTGATACTGCCTCGGAAACCCAAGGAGGGGTCGCTATGAGTCGGGGCTGACTCGACGGCACATAACAACAACAACAACAATAAGTTATTGGTGCTATGTGGTCACACTAATAGTAAATGGCAGAACTAGGAGTTCAATCTCCAGTGTTACAGTTCTCTTTTACACAAACTCCCTAGAAATGGCATTTTCCACAGCTCATCAGAATCTATATTAACAGTGTGTGTTGGATGGGAGGTGATAGGAAGAAAAGGGATATAGGGTTGTAGTAGTTCTAACAGTAGCTCACATAGAAAGCGGAAGTTCCAGGTACCCTCAGGAGTCAAGGAAGCCACGTTCTCCTTTCCTCTCCTTGAAGTTGATGTCTCCATCCTCCTTTGCAGTGTGGCACCAGAAAAACAGGTGACTTCTATCATGCACCACCTCTTCTTCTTCCTTTTCTTCCTGCCAACCCCTATCAGCTCTTACCAGCCTCCTCAGTTCTAAGCGGTTCCTTGCAATCCACTAATGAAATTCCTGTTTCTTTTGTAATTGTATTTTAACATGGTTCATGCTCTGATACCAACCTTAAATCAAACTCTTTGCAGAAAGACTATCACAGGGTGACAAGCTCCTTTCTGCATGTCTCATTACTGAAACATTTATTCAGGGCTTCCTGGATGATATGAATGGCTGCCTTTGAATGCTGCAATGACTTAATACACTACAACCGAAGGGTTTTTATTTCTCCTCCTGGGCTCCTCGCTTTGGTTCCTCTGAGTTTCTCCCTTATTTTGTGTGCACAGCTGTGGTGGAATGATGGGACCTGACTTGGTCCTAAAGCTTAGAGTCTAGTGTAGCCCTAGAGTCTGGGCACAAGTCATAGAAAGAGACTACAGCCCTCTGCCTTTGTGGTTTGCCTCAGCTCTGGCCAGTTGGTTTTCCCAGCAAAGCACCTGCTATATCCATAGTAGCTAAATATAAAATGGAGAAGGAAGTTTTTGGAAAAGCGAAGGTACAATGGGACCCTGGTAAGGAACCTGTATCCAGGACATTTGCTGAATCTTTGCCTAGCAGCCCGGAACTACATTGGATGCATCAGTAATCCCAGATGTGAGAACAGGACCATGAAGGTGAAACCATAATGAAGAAGCAGGGAAAGTCCGGGGATAACACAAGAAATACAGAATTCTGGACAGAGACTTAGCTGTGGGTTTTTTTTTTTTTTGCAAGGGGACAAATATCACTTGGGATATGAGTATCACAGGATGCTAAAATGGATTTTAATTTTTGTTCCAGAATTAACATCTGGGACTCAAATCTCATTTTCTCCCCTCTCCCCAGCTCAGGCTTGACCTGTGACCCAAAGAACCTGTAGGGGAAGAACCTTTTTCTCTCTACCAAACCTACCTGTCCTAGGTCCAGCTTGTCTGGTACTGGGGATTGAGAGGCAAGAACAGGAGAGATAGCAGAAGTCATCCCAGGTAGCTGGCCACTGTGCACAGAATGGTGCCGGAGGTCGTTATGAATTCAGAGGCAGACCAAGTTAGAAGATATATCCAGAAGTTATTTGGATACCATTGAATTCACTCATTTAATCAGCTCTTAAAGATGTAGGAGTATTGTGGCCTAAGAGATAGGAAGAAGTAAGGAAAAGTGCATACAAATATCATAAGGGACAAATAAATGTAAACTCCACTCAAGTAAAAAAACAAACAGGTGAGAGTTTCAGACTTCCATGAGTACCTGGGACCTGGATGGTGTGGTCTTGGAAGTCTCTGTGCCCCTGCCTCTAAATCTGATCATCTTTCAACCTCTATAATTGAGAAGGTATCCTCCAAAGTTATTGGGGTAACCTAATTGTTTTATCCTCTGAAGGAAGATGGAGCAATCTACTTCTGTAGTGATACTGCCTCAGAAACCCAAGGAAGGTCGCTATGAGTCGGGTCCGACTCGACGGCACATACAAACAACACCAACAATTGTTTTATTAGTCAGGAAGTATTTTTTAGCCCCCAAAAGTTTTAGAATTATGTGTGTAAATGTTTAAGAGGAATTAAGCTCATTACAATTTTTTTTAAAATAAAGAATTTGTATATATTGGTATTTTAGGTATTTGTATTGACCTATTAGGATAGCAAGTCAATTTAAAATGCTTGATTAATTGATTTGAATTTGTGACTTTAAACGGAATTTCTTCTAGGTTTACATATTATACTAGAACATTTAAGAAATCTTAAGTTTTATCTTATTTGTAAATTTAATTTATTAGATTTATAATAATCATTCAGGCACTTAGGGAAGTTTTTTTTTTTCAAACTCAAGACAACTGAGGGATTTTAAAAGGAAAATCAAATATATTTAATGATTTAATGTACAAGTGCCACTTAAAATATTTGAAGAAGTTGAACTAAGTTTGTAAATGAGACTAAATGTTAATCAAAGACCCCCTAAAAAGCAATTGTTAAAGTTTGTCAGAACTATAAATAGAATAATAAGCTCTGTGTGCTGAACTTAAAAGCTTGAGCAAGAACTGTATCTTTCAGTAAGTGGAATATTAATTTCAAAATCAAAGTAACCTCTGAGTAATCTTTTCCATGCACCCAATCTGCCCTCAACAGTCACCTGTCAGAGTTCTTTTTAGGCTGTTGCTTCTCCTCTGGCTCATACTGACTGGCCCTCAAAGCCATTTGCATGGCAGACCTATGCATTCAGTTATCTGGGTCCCTGGGTGGGAGTGGGGATGAGCAAGGGTGCTTCCTACCCCTTAGTTCTCCAACACAGAACAACTATCTCTGAGTTAATATTATCCAAGAACTTCCTGTAATTTCTGACTGCTGAGACTGCCTCTGCTGTAGCTAGCTCTCTTATTTGATGTAACAGCAAGATGCCTCAAGCCTTGCTCCTTGTAGAGTTTACATGACCTACATGGAATTCATGCATCACTACTATGACAAACTATGGAAGCATGAGCTGGTCCACCACCACCCAGTTCTTTTCCTTGCCTTACTTGTTCATGGTTCTCTTCCTCTGTTCATATAAGCTCAGGGGCAAACCAGCAACTCTATTCCTTGAACTGATGTCCAATTTGGAAATGATATATCACTCTTCCCTTCCTGTTGTTGTTCGGTGTCATTGAGTCACTTCCAACTCATAGCAACCCCATGTACAACAACAGAACGAAACACTTCCCAGCCCTGTGCCATCCTCACAATTGTTGCTCTGCTTGAGCCTATTACCTAAAAGGATCATCTTCTGGCACTACCTCAGCCAGTGCTGCTTCACTGCTCTTCATAAGCTTCTCAGTGGGCAGTTCTTTAGAACTAGATCACCAGGTCCTTCTTCCTAGTCTGTCTTTGTCTGGAAGCTCCACCAAAACTTGTCCACCATGGGTGACCTTGACGGTATTTGGAATACTCATGGCATAGCTCCCAGCATCACAGCAATATACCAGCAACTGCAGTTTGACAAACTGACAGACAAGAAGTATCACCTTCCTGTAGCTATCCACACATTCAACAAGTGACTTTCTTGGGTCGATTGCTTAGTTTCGGGGTAGATAGGGAAAAAAATTCCCCAGCTTATGACTCATGACATGAATGATTCCCTCATTCTCTTTCTACAATCCCTTGGCTTTTAAAATTGATTAACAGGGAAGGTGGAGGTTAGATTGCTGGTTTGTGTTAACAAATAGGTTTGGTTCCCTCTGTGTCAGCCTGAGAGACATGTCTGGCCTGAATGTTAAAAGCCATCTTTACAATGTGCTTTTTTGGTCTACAGTCTTGAGAGCTGGTTGCCAATTCTCTGAGCAACATGAAACATTAAAATCAGTATCCTATAACTTGGTTTATGCCCTGTTGTTGTTGTTGTTAGGTGCCATCAAGTCATTTCTGACTCATAGCGACCCCATGCACAGCAGAATGAAACTCTGCCCGATCCCGCATCAGCTCCATGATCTCTGTTATACTTGAGCCCATCATCGCAGCCACCGTGTCAATCCATCTTGTCGAAGGCCTCCCTCTCTTTCATCGACCCTCCTTTCTCCAAGGGATGGTCTCTTCTGACAACATGACCAAAATAGGTGAGACGAAGTCTGGCCATTCTTGCTTCCAAGGAGCATTTCGGGTGCACTTCCTCCAGGACAGATCTGTTAGTTCTTTTAGCAGTCCATGGTACTTTCAGCATTCTTCACCAGCACCACAACTCAAAAGCATCAACTCTTCTTTGGTCTTCCTTATTCATTGTCCAGCTCTCTCACTCATACAAGGCAATTGGAAATATTATGGCTTCTGTCAGGTGCACCTTAGTCCTCAAGGAGACATCCTTGCTCCTCAGCACTTGAAACAGTTCCTTCGTGGTTGGGTTTATGCCCTAGCCCTTAGCTAAAAACCAGCCTTAGCAGGAAGAGAATGAGGTGACATTTGAGGGTCCAATTCTGACCTTTCTGAAGACTGCAGACTGGCATTCCCTGGAAACCTGGAACTTTTCCATTTAGTAGAATTGGAGATACTACTACTCGTCTAATTAGATAACACAGGTTTCTGAAGGGACATGGAAGAACATACCTGGTGTTTGGGTCCTGAAAGAAAACCTGATTGCCAGATCATGCACAGATACAACTAGAAGGATTTCTTTTTAAGCATTCCTGGAATTGCCTTACAACTCAGAGGGGATATCTGAAACCTGCTGTGGTTGCAGAAACAACATTCTCTTGCTTTGCTTTCCCAGTCCTTACCTGAGTGCAGAGCCACAGCTGGAAACCTGGGTGTAATGCTGTCACTCAACGGGATTCTGAGAATGATTCTGTTTGTAGCTTCTAAGGGCAACAACTTTAGTACCCATCCTCCTAAAGGCAATTGAACATTATTGGGAATGAGAACAGTGATGTCACTATAAAAGCACCACCAAATTGACTGATAGCTTATACTTACTGAGCACTTACTCAGGGTCAGGTTTTGATATAAGTGCTTCACATATGTTAACTTGAGGACAGTGGTGGTTCAGTCATAGAGTTCTCACCTTCCATGTGGAAGGCCCTGGTGATTCCTCGCAATGCACCTCATGCGCAGCCACCACCCATCTGTCAGTGGAGGCTTGAGGGTTGCTATGATGCTGAAACACCAAAGCCAAAGATGAGGAATTTGAAGATATTTACCAACTTCTGCAGTCTGAAGTTGACCAAACATACAATCAAGATGTGTTAATTATCACTGGTGATTGGAATGCAAAAGTTGGGAACAAAGAAGGATCACCAGCAGTTGGAAAATATGACCTTGGTGATAGAAATAATGCTGAAGATCACATGATAAAATTTTGAAAGGGCAATGACTTCTTCATTGCAAATATCTTTTTTCAACAACTCATATGGCAGCTATACACATGGAATTCACCAGATGTAGTATATCTGTGGCAAGAGGTGATAGAGAAGCTCGGTATCTTCAGCCAAATCAAGGTCAGGAGCTGATTGTGGAACAGACCATCAACTGCTCATTTGCAAGTTCAAGTTGAAGTTGAAGACAATTAAAAAAGTCCACAAGAGCCAAAATATGATCTTGATTTTATCCCTCCTGAATTTAGAGACCATTTAAAGAATAGATTTGATGAATTGAACACCGATGACCAAAAACCAGAGGAATTGTGGGATGACATCAAGAACATAATCCATGAAGAAAACAAAAGGTCACTAAAAAAGACAGGGAAGGAAGAAAAGACCAAAATGGATGTCAGAAGAGACTCTGAAATTTGTCCTTGAAAGGGGAGTAGCTAAAGCAAATGAAAGAAATGTCAAGGTAAAAGAGCTAAGCAGAAGATTTCAAAGAGCAGCTCAAGAAGACAAAGTCAATTATTATAATGAAATGTGCAAAGACATGGAGTTGGAAAGTCAAAAGGGAAGAACACTGTTGGCATTTCTCAAGCTGAAAGAACTGAAGAGGAAATGTAAGCCTCGAATTACAATATTGAAAGATTCTATGGGCAATATATTGAATGATGCAGGAAACATCAAAAAGATGATGGGGCTTCCGGCAAGATG
>NW_006921631.1:8214943-8216941 GCF_000298275.1 Orycteropus afer afer | reverse complement strand
AACATAATGAGGTCAGCACAGAAAATTATATGGAACAAAGAAACCAGGAACACCATGAAAAAACGCATAACAAAATGACAGCAACTAATTCATACTTGTCGATAATTACACTGAATGTTAATGGATTAAATGCATCACTCAAGAGATGGAGAGGTGCAGACGGATAAGAAAATATAACCCATCAATATGCTGTCTACAAGAGACACACTGTAGAGACAAAGACAAACATAGACTAAAAATCAAAGGTTGGAAAAAGATATAGCAAACAAATGGCAACTGTAAGAGAGCAGGAGTGGAAATATTAATTTCTGATAAAACTGACTTTAAAAATCAAGAAGGGAGTGCATCGAGGTGGTATCCTTTCACCATACTTATTCAATCTGCATGCTGAACAACTAATCTGAGAAGCTGAACTATATGAAGAAGAACGTGGTATCAGGATTGGAGGAAGACTCATTAATAACCTGCATTATGCAGACAACACAACTTTCCTCGCTGAAAGTGTGGATGATTTGAAACACTTACTGATGAAGTGATGACTACCTTCTACAGTATGGATTACACCTCAATATAAAGAAAACAAAAATCCTCAAAACAGGACCAATAAGAAGCATCATAATAAATGGAGAAAAGATTGAAGTTGTCAAAGACTTCATATTACTTGGTTCTACAATCAACACCAAGGGAAGCAGCAGTCAAGATATCAGACATCGTATAGCATTGGGCAAATCTGCTGCAAAGGACCTCTTTCAAGTGCTGAAGAGCAAAGATGTTCCCTTGAAGACTAAGGTGTGCTTGACCTAAGTCATGGTATTTTCAATCACCTCATATGCATGTGAGAGCTGGACAATGAAAAAGGAAGACTGAAGAAGTGTTGATGCTTTTAAGTTGTGGTTTTGGCAAAGAATGCTGAAAGTACCATGGACAGCTAAATGAACTAACAAATCTGTCCTGGAAGAAGTGCAGCTGGAATGCTCCTTGGAAGCAAGAATGGCCAAACTTCTCACCTACTTTGGTCATGTTGTAAGAAGGGGCCATTCCCTGGAGAAGGATATCATGCTTGGTAAAGTGGAAGGTCCACAAAGAAGGGGAAGGCCCTCAATGAGATGGATTGACACAGTGGCTGCAATGATGGGCTCAGGTATAGCAAAGATCATGGGGCTGGCACAGGACAGGGCAATGTTTCATTCTGCTGTACGTGAGGTCACTATGAGTCAGGGAAGACTTGATGGCACCTAGCAACAACAACAATGATGATACTGAACAGATTTCAGTGGAACTTTCAAATTAAGATGCAGTAGGATGAAAGGTCTGGTGATGTACTTTTGAAAATCAGCCTGCGACAACCCTATGGATCACAATGGTTGAATCTGCAACCTATCATGGGGATGGTGCAGGACTTGGCAGTGTTTTGTTCCATTGTGCATACAGCCACCACTGTCTCAATAGCAGCTGACAACAACAACAGTGTATTGATTCATTCAGTTCTCCCAATCATTCCTAAGGTAGGTCCCATCATCATTCTCATTTTGAAACTGAGTAAACTGAGGCACAAAGCAGTTAAGTAACTTAGTTTCACAGCTTAGTTCTTCCAGCTTCTAAAATGGCAGAGCCAGGATTGGAATTCAAGTATCCTGACTCCATCACATTGCTTACATCCAGCAATTCTCATACTTTGTCAATATACCCTGACACGCTCTCAGAAGTAATTGGCCTTTCTGTAGCGCTAGAGAATCTGCTTGGTCCAAATACCTGAAGAAACCCCATACATATGAATCAGGACTCAGCAGTAAGGAAAAAAAAAAAAAAAAAGTCTTTCTCACTTTATAATCATAATGTTCCTTACAACGGAAAGATCCCCTCCAAATACATTGAAAATATAATTTAACACATTAAAATAAAATTTGCCCACAACTTTTCCATGAAGGATTGCTTAGGTAAAATTTCTATATCTCCATAGAATAGAAAAACTGGGGAGAGAATCCACAGCAAATTGCT
>NW_006921631.1:8213329-8214282 GCF_000298275.1 Orycteropus afer afer | reverse complement strand
CCATTGTAAGTCCCAAGGTCGGCAGAGCATGGCAGGCTGCTGAACAATGACATGGCTACATGCAGGGTCCAAGTGTGCCATAAGCTAGAGACTATTCCCACGCTGCTGCTTATATACGGGAAGCTATATATGGGAAGCAGACCATATACCCAAAGCAGCTACTCAGCTGTTTGTGGTAGATCCCACCATGGAGTTGATGGCCAGTCTCATCATGTGGAATAACTACCACCAGCTGCCCAGCCGCTCAACCAGGCCCAGCCAAGTTGACACAAACATAACCACCACAGTATTCCATGAAGGTATGCCTAGGATTTTGTGGAGTTAGTTCAAATGCAATGCCAAGTCTGTGAAGCAAATTTGTTATTTTCACTTGTATCCTTTGACCACTGTTTTGGAACATATTTGAAAAATATAGGCCAATAGCTTCTTGAGGTCCAAAGAGAGATTTTGTCCATTGTGTTTAAAACTATGGCAGTTAGCAGCCATTTGTTGATACTGGGCACAATTAGTAAAAATCCATAACATGGTCAGAAAGTGTAGGGTGCAGGTAAGGGGCAAGGACTGGATTAAACCAAGAAAGAACCTTTTGATAGTTAGAAGTGTTGAACATGGTGATTGCTTAACTAGAGGAGCTGGAGGAAATTTATGTTTACTTATGACATAAAATGGGAAATAGAGTAGTGATAGACTACATGATAATTTTGTTGATAACTGGGTGGATTAGAATAGGGCAGACTCAAGCTAGACTCCTATATTTGAATCTTGGCCCTGCCACTTATTAGCTATATGATCTTGGGCAAATTTCTTTCTTTCTTTCTTTTTTATTTTTTTAATGTGATTTGGGTAAAGATTTACTGAGCAAATTCACTTTCCATACAGCAGTTCATATACATTTTGTCTCAAGTCATTGACCACAGTTTACCACAATGCAACAGCTCCCCTCCCACTTCCTC
>NW_006921631.1:8194018-8212074 GCF_000298275.1 Orycteropus afer afer | reverse complement strand
GCTATTGTAAATAGTGCTGCGATGAACATGGGTGTGTATATATCTGTTCTTGTCATGGCTCTCACTTCTTTAGGGTATATACCTAATAATGGAATGGCTGGGTCAAGTGGTATTTCTAATTCCAACTTTTGAAGGAATCGTTGGGCAAATTTCTTAACCTCTCTGCCTCACTTTCCTCGTTTATAAATTTTAGATGATCTCTTAGAGTTGTTAGCAGGATTTAGTATGCTAATGTATGTAAAGTGCTTAGAATAGCACTGACATATAGTAAATACCATGCAGATAAAGCCAGTTGTCATATAGTTGGTTCCAATTCATGGTGACTCCACATGTCTCATAGTAGAACTGTGCTCCATAGGGTTTTCAATGACAGATTTTTTCAGACCTACATTGCCAGGACTTTTTTCCAATGCACCTCTGAGTGGACTCAAGCCTCCAAACTTTTGGTTAGCAGCCACATGGGTTAAACACCCAGAGATAGGTAATATTAAAAAAAAAAAAAAAACCCAGTGGTATTGTCTTTGAAAATTTCTAATCGACACTGGTGGCATTCATTGAATAATTTGGAATAAGTCCATCTGATAGTGCAGGTGCACACTTTAACTAGTGTCCTATTGTCCAGTCCAGATCTAGAACTTCAGACTTTTGGATGTTGCTTCCTTTCCTTTGCATTGTAAGGGGAAGCTTACAGATGTACTCTGCCCAGATGGACTCAGTACTCTAGACTTTGGCACCCTCTAGTGCATGATGAATCTTGATGCTTTCAAGTTCTCAGCATCACAGGATATCTATGTAGCCCTGAGCTGAACATCATCCCACATGCAGGGCTACTCTGAAAACCTTGCTGCCTAGCCCAAATGGACTTTGTTGGACAAGTTCAGAGATCTCAGTGTAAATCAAGACTCTTCCTTAGCAGTAGCAGCAGCAGCTGGGGAGAAGCTCTCTGCTTGTAGTTCTATGATAAGCTTTGCGATGTCATGTTGTTCTAGTTACCTAGTGCCACTCTGACAAGAATATACCACAAATGGGATGGCCTTAACAAAGAGGAGTTTGTTGATACTGGAGGCTTTAAGTCCAAGTTCAAAGTGTCAGGCTCTAGGGGCTGGGTGAAAGCTCCTCAACCTTGGGGTCCAGCTCTGTCTCTTGCTCCCAGCCCACTGGAGCTAGAGGCGTTTCTTCACTCAGACGGCCCTGGCCACTGAGGCTGAGAAGCCTCAAGGTTGACAAGGAAAAAGGCACAGTCCTGATGTTACCAAACCATATGGCAGGCCATTAACTTAAGTCTATTGTAAGTCCCAAGGTTGGCAGAGCATAGCAGGCTGCTGAGCAATGACATGGCTACATGCAGGGTCCAAGCATGCCATAAGCTAGAGACCATTCCCAAAGGCTTCTCCTTATATACAGGAAGCAGACCACATACCAAAGGCAGTTACCCAGCTGCTTGTGGTAGATCCCACCATGGAGTTGATTGCCAGTGTCCTCATGGGGATTAACTACCACCGGCTGCCCAGCCACTCAACCAGGCCCAGCCAAGTTGATGCACAAACTGAACTACCACACATGTCCTTTCTTTGTTATTGTTGACAAGGCAGGAGTGAGATGCCACTGTCATGTACCAGTCCCTGAAGGATATGATGACAGTCAAACTCTAGACAAATGCTGCAATTAAACAAAGTCAGTATATTGTTCAGGCAAAGACGTGAGTGCATTTAAGTGGCAAACATGAGTGAAGAGGACTCTGTGGGAGTTTAGAAAGGAAGAGACAAAGGAGATTGCTTTTCTTCTAGGTCATCCTAAAAGTTACATGAAGGAGGCAACATTTCAAAAGCTGTTTGGATGACTGAAGAGAGAAAGGATCGTTTGTTGTAGAGTGGGTGGAGTAGGGAGGGCAGAGACTGGGATGTGGGCTGACTGAGAGAGAATGAATCGTCCCTTGCCTTTAAGTGGTAAACATCATTCCTTAACATCTTTATTTCTCTCCTGTGTTGGTCCTAATGGGATTAGAGGTGAAAGGGGAAAAAATGAGATTTGGGGGTGGGAGCAAATGAAGGACCCCTTTCTCCTACTGCTATCCTAGGATTGAAGGATCAGGAGATATGGAATGGCCATAGGCAGGCACACCTGCTTTTGAGCTGAACAGGTCTCCTGAGTGAATGGGTGGTGGTGGTGGGTCCCTTCTGGCCTGGATGTCTTCTGTGAATGTTTTATTTTCCTGTGAATGGCAGCCACCAGTCATCCAGTGGGACATGCTGCCTATCCTATGTACATCCTGAATGCAAGGTGCAGTGTGAACTACCACTACTCTATTTTGGCCACTTATACAGAAGGTGCTGCTTCCAATAAGTCTATCCTTCCTTCTTTACTGCCATTTTGGCAACGTTCATGTTAATAAGGAGCTCTGGTAGCATAGTGCCTAAGGCACTTGACTGTTTACCAGAAGGCTGGCGGTTCAAACCCACCAGCCACTCCTCGGAAGGAAGGTTGGTCAATCCTACTTCCGTAGTGATACTGCCTCGGAAACCCAAGGAGGGGTCGCTATGAGTCGGGGCCAACTTGACGGCAAACAACAACAACAACAACAATGTTAATATAATGGGAGACACTGTATTTGTGTTTGTACGTGTGTGTAAGTATATGTGGAGAGGGTGGGTGTTAAAATTTACCATATATCATCAATTCTACAATATAGGAGTTTTTATTCACATCATCCTATCTCTGAAATTGATAGGTGTCTTACATGTAACAGTGTTTCACAACTCAATTGGCAGTATTTTTTCTTTCTTTAGTAGTGTATAAAGTAATAATACAATTGGGATTCATCTTATAATTATTGACATCTTGATGATTATAACTGGTGAAATAATAATGAAGCATTTTTCACTTATATAAACCCAAATCCCTTCTGGAAGTCTGCTTTTCCCAATGCAACCCAAAGATTTCCCAAGGTAAATTTTATTCTTCTGAATTATTAGAACTCAGATCGATGTCATCAATACTTGTAGTGGATGCCATGGCAATTTTCTCAGATCACCCACTCCAAGACTGAAGCTCAAAAGATATATTCAAGAGATCAAGAAGCTCAAGAGATATATTCAGCTCTCAGCTGAAAGGAACTGGCCCCCGACACAGACACACACACACACACACACACACACACACACACACACACACATGACTTCACCCCTTTCCAGTGGCCAGGCCATATCCAAAGGCTGGTGGATGTAGGGATATAAAGTCTAGCTCCCCTCTCTCCAGCTTGGGATAACTTTCAAGGGCCATCTAGCTACAGAGCTTCCTGTAAGATTGTTTGAGAGGCCTTTGTTGCAACTGCTTTGCAATTCAGCTTCTTCCTTTACCCAATCATGTTTCTTTACTCCCTTATGTGTGTTAATTCCTAGAGCATTTTGCTCTAAGTACATCTCTATCTCAGAACCTGATCCCAGGGCACCTGACCTGCAACAGTTGATACCAGGAGCAGTACAAGAAAGCAAACTCCAATATGGGATTTTGGAGCTGGGTCATCTGCTGTTAGATTAGCAATGGAATGATAGTCTGGGTCACCATACCAGGTAAACCACATCCCCTAATAGAAGTGAAAGCAGAAGGTGAACCAAACCTACTGCCGTCAAGTTGATTCCAACTCATAATGACCCTATAGAACAGAGTAGAAGTGCCCCATGGGTTTCCAAGGCTGTAAATCTTTATGGAAGGAGACTATCTCATCTTTCTCCCAAGGACCAGCTGGTGGATTCAAACTGCTGAACTTTTTTGGCTAGCGGCCCAGTGCTTTAACCAAAGCACCACCAGAGCTTCTAGTTGAAGGTGACTCACTCACTGCCATTGAGTCGAATCTGACTCATAGCGACCCCTCCTTGGGTTTCAGAGGAAGTATCACTATGGAAGTAGATTGCGTAACCTTCCTTCCGAGGAGTAGCTGGTGGGTTTGAACTACCAGTCTCTGGTTAGCAGTCAAATGCCTTAGGCACTATGCCACCAGAGCTCCCAGTAGAAAGTGAAGGGACTCCAAAATAGGTGGTGGAAGAAGGGAATGGTGAGTATTGATTGTAGCCTCAAGAACAGCTGCAGTAACAGGCACTGCTCTTTATGTCATTGTGGTAGTTAAGGTTATGTGTCAACATGGCTGGACCTGGTTTCAAGTGGCTGGGCAGCTGGATGTAGTTATTCCTTATGATGAGATCGGTAGTTAACTCCATGGTAGAATCTACTATTAGCAGCTGAGTAGATGCCTTAGGGATATGGTCTGCTTCTAGTTTATAAGAAGACAGCTTTGAGAAAGGTCTGAGCTTTTTGGTATGCTTAGACCCTGCTTGTAGCAGAGCCTTCACTCAGCAGCCTGCCATGTTTCCTGCTGATCTTGGGACTGCCTCTGGATTTGAACTAGTGGCCTGCCATCTTGTTTGGTAATCTTGGGATTGTGTCATTTTATTTGTTGACCTGGGGTTTGTTAGCCTCAGCAGCCACCAGCTGCCTGAGTGAAGAGATGCCTCCAGCTTCAGTGGTCTGGGAGCAAGAGGTGGAGCTGACGCCCAAGGTTGAAAGGCCTTCCTCCAGCCCTTAGAGTTTGGCACTTTGAACTCAGACTTCTGGCCTCTAAAATTGCAAGAAAATCAATCCCTGTTTGATAAAGCCTCCAAAAATGCAAAAGAATCAATCCCTGTCTGGTAAAGCCATCCACTCATTTGTGGTATCTTCTGTTAGAGCAGCACTAGAGAACCAAAGCAGCCACTAACCTTTCTCCTAAGTTTCCACCAGGAAGAAAAATCCAATCAAATCCTGGAGGAGTTTTTCTCAGAACTTATTATGTCAGAAAAAGAGATACAGACAACACAAGGAGTGGAGTGGACAGGATATTGGTGAGCATCTCTCAGCATCTTCCATCCAAGACTAAAGCTGCCAAAACATGGCCAATAGCTCTCAGACTTGCCCACAGCTGAACAGCCTCCTTGCCCAAGGTTAAGCATGTGAGGTCAGTCAGTGCTGGATTAAGACCTAGCCCCCTCTCTACTATTTGGGACAACTCTGAGGGCCAACTTTGACTAAGTTCTCAGTAAATAGAAATTATCACTAATAATATTAGGTGCCAGTGAGAGCTTAGCAGACATAGTATATCGTAATAGTTAAGAGCAGAAGTTTAGACCAGACAGGTTTTAAAGTTAATTCTCTGTGCCACATTTTCTTCAACTGAAATGAGATTGATAATAATGCTTTTGTCTCATAGGGCGGTTGTAAGCTTTAACCTTGATAATGTATATATCACAGTCTCTAGACATGTAGTAAGCAGTCAGTCTATAACAGATTTTATTATTAGCTGTCGTAGCCATCCTTACTACTCCCAGCTGAGCCAGCAGAGTTCATGTCTTTCTCTGCAAAGCTGAGTAGAGTTTCTTGATTCTCTCCATCATGAAGTCTCAGGAATGTATTTTAAAAATTCCTATTTCATCAAAAGACCCCATTAAGATAGTGAAAATCGGTGCACAGGATGGGAGAAAGTATTTACAATACTTATCTCTGACAAAGGACTCCTGTCAGAACATGTAAAGAATTCCAACAATTTCATAAAGAAAGAAAAAACCAGTTACCTCAATAGAAAAATGGGCAAGCGACCTAAGTAGAGCATAGCCACTGGAATTACTAAGATGGAAAATACAGAGGGTTGGGAGGATGTGGAAAAACTAGAACTCTCTGCAGTGCTGGTGTGAATGTCAAATAGGAACATCATTTTAGAAAACTGTTTGGGCAGTGTTCTGGTTACCTAGTACCACTCTGACAAGAATATACCACAAATGGGATGGCTTGAACAAACAGGAGTTTATTCTCTTATAGTTTGGAGGCTTTAAGTCCGAGTTCAAATTGCCAGGCTCTAGGGGCTGGTTGAAAACCCCTCAGCCCTGGGTTTCAACTCTGCCTCCTGTTCCTGGCCCACTGAAGCTGGAAGATTTTCTTCACTCAGCTGCTGGCTACTGAGACTGACAACCCCAAGGTTGACAAGTAAAAAGGCACAATCACGATGTTAGCAAACCACATGGCAGGCCATTAATTCAAGTCCATTAAAGGTCCCAAGGTCGGCAGAGCATGGCAGCCTGCTGAACAATGACACAACTATATGCAGGGTTCAAGTGTGCCATAAGCTAGAGACCGTTCCCCAAGGCTTCTCCTCATATATAGGAAGCAGACCACATCCCTAAGGTAGCTACTCAGCTGTTCACAGCAGATTCCAGTTGTTTACCAGTCTCATCATGGGGAATACTACATCCAGCTGCCCAGCCACTCAACCAGGCCCAGCCAAGTTGACACACAAACTTAACTACCACAGGCAGCATCTCCCCAAGCTGAGCATGCACATCCTCAATGACCCAGCAGATCTGTACGTGGGCATGTACTGAAAGAAATTCATATGTATTTTCATTTTTAAAAATACCTAAGAATGTTCATAACAATATTGTGTATAATAGCAAAAAAAAAAGAAAATGGAAATTGGTCAAATATCCATCACCATTAGAATAGATGAATACATTGTGGTATCTTCACACAACAAAATACTATAAAGCAATGAGAACAAACAATCAACAGCTACACAAAATGAAGAATCTCATAAATTTAATGTTGAATGAAAGAGGGTAGACACAATAGATACATTTTAGAAAGTACGTATCAGACAAAACTAACCTATGCTATTAAAAGTCAAGATAGTGGCAGTCTTAGAATGACTAGAAGGGAGAAAAGTGTGGGCTTTCTTGATCTAGGTGTTGGTTACATGGGTGTTTTGTTTGTAAAAATGCATTGAGTTTCATACTTCTGTGCACTTTTTTGTATGTGTTTGTACTTTAATAAACAGTTCAAAACATACATTATTTATACATCTACGTTGTTTACTATTATTATTGTTAGTTGCTGTCTAGTTGATTCCAACTCATGGTGACCCATGTGTTTCAGAATGGAACTGCCCCACAGGTTTTCAACGCTTTCAGAAGCAGATCTCCAGGCTTGCTTTCTGAGGCACCTCTGGGTGGGTTCTTCAGCTAATAGTTGAGCGCTTAACTATTTGTGTTACCCAGGGATTATAATTCCTATTAGTTAACCACATTTCTTTGGCTTCCAGAAGCTTACATTTTTCAGAAGCAAAGTCGAAGCTGGATTTTGTTACACATCATTGTCAACATTATCATCACTGCCAAACGAAGTGATATGAGAGTTTAGTGTGAGTGGAGTGGTGAATCACACAAAAGGGAAATAGAAATTTCAAGAAATAGATTTTGGATTTGTCCAAACTCAGTGCTTTGTTCTTATTTGTTAGGCCCACCTGGGTTTCTCTAGACCCTTGAGCCTGAAGCCAAGGGCTTATTTTGGCAGCTTTAATTGCCTTATGCAAACAGGCTAAAAGCTTTCCTCTGGCTTCCCAAATGTGTTAACAAAGCTGATTTAGGAGCAGCAATTTATTGCTGTTGACATTTGAAGTTTGATAGTCTGGATGATGTTGATGATGACAACATGTTGATGAGCCAAATTATATGCTATGCTTGGGTGTGAGCTGGGGAAGGGAGAGGTACCCCAAGAATGTGCCTCCTGGAGATGACTCCTGTGGTAGATACCCTCCTTCTTATTATCTTCATCCTCTTGTCAACAGTCTAGTTCATATTTCCTTGGTGTTATACCATCGGGTCTACTCTTCTTTCTCCCCCAACCCCAAGACTTCTTTTATCTAACTCCTATTTCTGCATCAAAAAATGACTTATATCAGTGGCTGTGGTAGTTAAGATTAAGGTGTGCTTGGGTGGGCTGTGATTTTGAGTTGCTTGGTAGCTGGATGTAGTCATTGGTCGTGATGAGATTAGATATGGTGTAATCACTTCCATGGTAGAATATGCTGTGGGCAGCTAATTAGTTCAAGGAGAATTGCCTACTTGATGAGGCCTGCTTCCAGTATATATGGAAGAACTTTGAGAAAGTTTTCTGCCTTTTTGCTTCTGCATTTGGCCCGTCATCATCTTCAGTTCCTGGACTTGAACCAGTGGCCTGTCGTGTTGCCTGCTGATCTTGGATTCATCAGCCTCAGCATCCAGCAATCTGTTATACTGCCTGGCAATCTTGAGTTCATCAGCTCCTACAGCTGTGTGTCAGGAGAAGCCTCCAGCTTGACTTTTGGTCCATGGACTTGAGCATTGCCATCTTCTACAACTACATGAACCATTTCCTGGAGATAAATTTCTCTTTCTATATATGATAGTTGGAGTTGTGTGTCAACTTGGCTGAACCACAATTCTGAGCGGTTAAGCAATTGTGATGTGGGTTATTCCCATGATGAGATCAGATAGATATGTTTTGAGCAGCCAATCCATTGAAAGGGAGTTTCCCTAGGAATGTGGCCTGCTTCCAATATATTTATGGACATCCTGGGAAAAAGAGATACCCTTCTGTGGATCAGGATCCTGTTGTGCTGCTTGCAACTGTCAATGAGTGAACAATCCACCTTTCAGCCTGGAGATCTTGGATTCTTCATTCGTTGGTGTCAACAGCTGGTATACTGCCTGCCAACCTTGAGCTCATCAGGCCCTGCAGCTGTGTGAATTGGAAAAAGCCTCCAGCTTAACATTTGATCCAAGATCTTGGGCCTTGCCAGCTTCTATAAGTATGTGAGCCATTTTCCTAAGATAAATCTCTCTCTCTCTCTCTCTCTTTCTCTCTCTCTCTCTCTCTCTATATATATATATAAGCTTTACAGGTTTTGCTTCTCTAGAGACCCAGCCTAACACACTATACATATATAAGTTTCACTGGTTTTGCTTCTCTAGAGAACCCAGCCTACAACAGTGGCCAAAAGCTGAAATGTCAATCTTTGAAAACAGGACTTCCAGTCCCCTCTGCAAGGGCCTTGCATCAACCCACAGATTCTGCAGTGTACCTCCTGGCCTTATAGCTGATGTGAGCATCACTTATTGTTTCATTTATATTATCTTCATGGATAGTACCAATAACATCATTGACTATCTCAACAGTTTGTTTCTAAAAAGTATGTATCCAAAGGAAAAATTCTTTCAACATATTTTTAGGATCTAAATGTTAGACCAGAAAATGATAGGTCATTTCTTTCTTTCTGTGCATGGATTCTCAAGACAGCTATTTTTACGTGAAACAAAGTATGTCATTGGTGGCACCATATCCCTGTTATGTTTCACAAGAATAGCCATCAGTATCCTTAGAACGTTACTTTGAAAATGATTAATCCACTAGATCAAGATTCTAATGGAGAGCTCATGATTAATAATAATAAGAGGAAGATTGAGGAAGCAGCAGCTGCAGCAAAAGAAGCAGAAGAAGGAGAAGAAAGAAAATAATTAGAAAATTCCTTTCATGGTCCCCAGGGCATGTGACTTGGGAAAGTATTACAAAGATACCATCATATCTGCAATATTTCTTCCAAACATTCTGATCATTTACCCATCAACCTAATTCCTAAGTTGCAGTGAATTCCTATGACAACCACCATTTCACATGTGTTTCTCTTCCATGGATGGCCAGAAGAGCTGTGGATTTTAAGAAAAAATATGTTTGGTTTTTTAAAATCAAATTCCATGAATGAAAATTTCTTCATCTTTCACCCAGTATTTTGGAAACCACTGTTGGACCAGTTGTGTGGGTGAGATGTAGTGGCAAGATTGCAGGCATAGCCACAAGGCTGAGTCTAGTCCTGGCTTGTCTTCTCGTTATTGATATAACCTTCGGTCAATCACTTCTCTCCATTTGACTTTATTTCCTTTCCCTATTTGAAAAACAGGGAAAACTCTGTCTACCTTAGCTCACGTTTTTTGAGAATCACATAAGGTATATTAAAGTGCTTCTTAAACTATAAATTCTTTCCAAATAAAGAGAAATTGCTAATATTATGGATGCTTGTCCCACCCCACTCCTTCACTATCACTTCTGTCTCCATGACTTTCCTAGGAAAGTGATTATCACTGAGAGGAAAGGAGCACCAGGCAATTATAATCTTAGTCCTTTTGCTCTATTTCCACTCAGGGCAATTCATCAATATTAAAGTTTGAATTTTAAGTCCAAACAGTGTATAATCCCAGGGAAAAGGAAAGGTCTCTCTTGCTTTTAATTCTGCTTTTTAAACAGCTGAGATTTAGCCACCCCATTATGGGACTTTAAGAATCCATATTCTTAGAGTCCATCCTTCCCTCGACAACCCAAACATCCAGTAACACAGCCCTTCTGTTCTCCATGATTGAAGAGAGTTGAAATGAGGCTTATGTGACGTGATTGCTAAGTGATAGTCTTTGAAATTTCAGGGCTATGAATTCCCTATGTTTCAGGATGCTGTGTGCTGTTGTGATGTAACATTTATTTTAATGGCCCCAGAGATGCACTGAGCAATAGTGCAGCAAATTAACACCATCTTCCTGCTTGCCTGAAACTGAAAGAGGTTATGTGAATGACATTTGGTGTTTGTAATTATTTTGTAATCTGACTTGTAGAACTGGAGCAATTATTGGGTATGTAGATAACATATAAATCTTAATAAGAGACTTTGGCTCTTGCTAGAAGACTTACACAATGCAGCACACCATTGGTCACTAGATGAGAAGGAAGGAGGAATAGTTATCTCACCGTCTCTGATTTGATTTTCTTCTAACTATCAAGAGAAATGAGAAGAGGGACTCATGACAGTAAAAGAGAACGAAGGAAGAGGTTCCACTGTATATTGTCTTACTGTAGAGACAAAGGTTCACTTCAGTCATTGGGACTTGTAAGGATTTTACCAACTGCAGACTATACTTGGTCTTCCCTAAACTTAGATCAACTGAAGTCCTTCCCAGAACAACCAGAGAGGGAAATACCTTCAAAAATGATTAAACCTTTCAGTAGCTCCCCAAATGGAGATGACCTGGTTAGGTGCTAGAATTTCTTAGCATCTTCATACCCCCTTTCTAGGGTATATGGGAATTTTAACCCCAGCTTTATCTCTGTAAAAGATGCCCTGATTTTCTTTGATATGCTGGAAATGACCTTGATGGGACTGCTCCTAGAATTATGCCCAAGGAAGCATGACATTTTTGTTGTTGCTGTTAGGTGCCATCGAGTTGTCTCTGACTCATAGCAACCTTATGCACAGCAGAATGAAATACTACCTAGTCCTGCGCCAGCTCCATAATCCTTGTTATACTTGAGCCCATCGCTGATACCACTGTGTCAATCAATCTCGTTGAGTGCCCTCCCCTCTTTCATCAACGCTGCACCCTACCAAGCATGAAATCCTTCTACAATGAATGGTTCCTTCTGACAATATGACCAAAGTATGTGACACAAAGTTTGGCCACTCTCACTTCCAAGGAGCATTCTGGCTGCACTTCCTCCCAGACAGACTTATTAGATCTTTTAGCATCTCTGGTATTTTCAGCATTCTTTGCCAACACAGCTTAAAAGTATGGACTCTTCTTTGGTCTTCCTTATTCATTGTCCACCTCTCACATGCACATGAGACAATTGAAAATACAATGGTTTGTGTCAAATTCAGCTGAGTCCTCAAGAAGACATCTTTGCTCTTCAGCACTTGAAAGAGGTCCTTTGCAGCTGATTTGCCCAGTGCTATATGTCATCTGATATCCTATTGCTGCTTCCATTGGCATCGATTGTAGAACCAAGCAATGTGAAGTCTTTGACAACTTTAATTTTTCCTCCATTTATTGTGATTCTGCTTATTGGCCCAGTTGTGAGGACTTTTGTTTTCTTTATATTGAAATGTAATCCATACCACAGACTCTATTCTTCAACTTCATCAGTAAGTGCTTCAAGTCATCCTCATTTTCAGCAAGCAAAGTTGTGTCATCAGAGTATCACAGGTTGTTAGTGATTCTTCCTCCAATCCTGATGTCACATTCTTCTTCATATAATCCACCTTCTTGGATTATTTCCTCAGCATATAGGTTGAATAAGTATGGTGAAAGGATACAACCCTGACACATTTCTTGATTTTTTAACCATGCAGCATCCCCTTGTTCTGTTTGAACAATGGCCGCCTGGTCTATGTACAGGTTCCTCATGAGTATAAACAAGTGTTCAGGAATTCCCATTCTTCTCAATGTTATCCACAATTTGTTATGATTCACACAATCAAATACTTCTGCATAGTCAATAAAACACAAGTAAACATCTTTCTGGTATTCTTTGCTTTGAACCAAGATCCATCTGACATCAGCAATGATATCCCTTATTCCACATCCTCTTCTGAATCCAGCTTGCATTTCTGGAAGTTCTCTGTCAATATACTGCTGCAACCATTTTTGAATTGTCTTCAGTAAGATTTTACCTGCATGAAATATTAATGATATTGTTTAATAATTTCCACATTCTGTGGGATCACATTTCTTTCGAATGGGTACAAATATGGATCTCTTCCAGTCAGTTGGCCAGGTATCTGTCTTCCAAATCTCCTGGTATAACCAAGCAAGTGCCTCCAGCAGGGCATCCATTTGTTGAAACATTTCAGTGGGTATTCCACCAATTCCTGAAGCCTTGTTCTTCGCCAGTTCCTTCAGTGTAGCTTCAACTTCTTCCTTCAGTACCAATGGTTCTTGAATATATGCCACCTCTTGAAATGAATGAAGATTGGGCAGTTTTTTTGGTATAGTGACTCTGTGTGTTCCTTCCTTCTTCTTTTGATGCTTCCTGCATCGTTCAATATTTTGCCCATAGAATCTTTCAATATTGCAATTTGAGGCTTAAATTTTTTCCTCAGTTCTTTCAGCTTGAGAATGGCAAGCATGTTCTTCCCTTTTGGTTTTCTAACTCCATGTCTTTGAACATTTCACTATAGTAATTGGCTTTGTGTGCTTGAGCTGCTCTTTGAAATCTGTTAAGCTCTTTTATCTTGTCATTTCTTCCATTTGCTTTAGCTATTCTTCACCCAAGGGAAAGTTTCAGAGTCTCTTCTGACATCCATTTTGGTCTTTTCTTCCTTTCCTGTCTTTTTAGTGACCTCTTGCTTTCTTCATGGATTATGTTCTTGATGTCATTCTACAATTCTTCTGGTTTTCGGTCATTGGTGTTCAATGCATCAAATCTATTCTTTAGATGGTCTCTAAATTCAGAAGGGATATATTTAAGGTCATATTTTGGCTCTTGTGGACTTGTTTTATTTGTCTTCAACTTCAAGTTGAACTTGCATATGAGCAGTTGATGGTTCCACAATCAGCTCCTGGCCTTTTTTGGCTGAGGACATTGAGCTTTTACATAACCTCTTGCCACAGATATAGTCATTCGGATTCCTGTGCACTCCATCTGATGAAGTCCACATGTATAGCCACCATTTGTGTTGTTGAAAAAAAGGTATTTGCAATGAATAAGTTGCTGGTCTTGCAAAATTCTATCATGTGATCTCCAGCATTATTTCTATAATGAAGGTCAATTTTTCCAACTCCTGTGATTCTTCTTTGTTTCCAACTTTTGCATTCCAGTTACCACTGATAATTAACACATCTTGATTGCATATTTGGGAGCTCTGGTACCATAGTGCCTAAGGCACTTGAATTCAGTCAATTTCAGACTGCAGAAGTTGACAAAAATCTCAGTTTCCTCATCTTTGGCTTTGGTGGTTGATGTGTAAATTTGAGTAATAGTAGTATTAACTGATCTTCCTTGTTGTTGTTGTTGCTGTTATGTGCCATTGAGTCGGACCTGACTCATAGCGACCCCTCCTTGGGTTTCCAAGGCAGTATCACTACGGAAGTAGATTGCCTCATCTTCCTTCTGAGGAGTGGCTGGTGGGTTTGAACTGCCAGCCTTCTGGATAGTAGTCAAGTGGCTTAGCCACTATGCTACCAGAGCTTCCTTATAGGTGTATGTATATTATCCTATCACTGACAGCATTGTACTTCAGGATAGATCTTGAAACACCCTTTGTGATGATGAATGCCACACCATTCCTATTCAAATTTTCATTCCCGGCATAGTGGAGCATATGGTTATCTGTATCAAAATGGCCAAAACTGTTCCATTTCAGCTCACTGATGCCTAGGATATCAATCTTTACGTGCCCCATTTCATTTTTGACAACTTCCAATTTTCCTAGATTCATACTTCATACATTCCATGTTCCAGTTATTAATGGATGTTTGTAGCTGTTTCTCCAAAATTTGAGTCATGCCATGTCAGCAAATGGAGTTTCTGAAAGCTTTACTTGATCCATATCATTAAGGTTGGTTCTACTCTGATGAGGCAGCTCTTTCCCAGTCATATTTTGAGTGCCTTCCAACCTATGGGGCTTGTCTTCCTACACTGTATTGGACAATGTTCCCAGTCTAGTCATAAAGTTGCCCAGTAATGTATCAGACAGTGGTTCTCTGCTATTCATAAGGTTTTCCCTGGCCATTTCTTTGAGAAGTGGATGGCCTCTTCTTTCTTAATAGTCTGTCTCAGTCTATAAGCTGCATTGAAATCTGTGTACCATGAGCAACCCTGCTGGCCTTTGAAACACCAGTGGTATAGTCTCAAGCCTCACAGCAATGCACAAGCCACACAGTATGACAAACTGACAGACAAATTCCTCTCACTTAGCTGTTGGAAACCTCTCCGCCCTCCCTTTACCTGATTCCTACCTGGATCCGGCCACTTTGTCATCCCTGGCATTCTCTCCCTTTCCTGCCTCTGGAGGTGGGCCCTGTCTGCCATGCCTTGCCTATGACATAGTCTTCTTTTTCTCAAGAAAGCTTTTATCTAGCTCTCTTCTCCTGGACCATAAGGATGAGTGAATGGAGAGGCAGCAGCTTTGTTGATAAAAGAGGAAACAAAATATATTATCCATGTTTCCATTATGTATTTATATGTATAATGATTTTATTAATGTCTATATACAACAGTAGGAGCTCTGGTGGCATAGTGCTTAAGGCATTTGACTGCTAACCAGAAGCCTGGTGGTTCAAACCCACCAGCCACTTCTCAGAAGGAATATTGGGCAATCTACTTCTGAAGTGATACCACCTCAGAAACCCAAGGAGGAGTCACCATGAGTTGGATCTGACTCAATGGCAGTGGGTTTGGTTTTTGGTTTATATACAACACTAGTTGATAAGGTCCATGAGGGGAGAGATTGAGTCTGTTTCCCTCATATTGTATCTCTAGGAATTAGTGCATTGCCTAGTGCAGAAAAGGAGAGCTATAGCTGTCCTTCACAGTGCAGTTGGGTGGGTCAGCCAAGCAACCTTCTTGATTTCCATGGTCTGCTCTCTCATCTCCAAGAAGTCTTCAGACTTCGCCTTCAAAGTTTGGCTCAAATGCTACTTCCTCCATGATTCTGTCAGAATGTGTTCTGGTTACCTAGTGCTGCTCTGACAAGAATATACCACAAATGGGATGGCCTTAACAAACAGGAGTTTATTCTTACAATTTGGAGGCTTTCAGTCCAAGTTCAAAGTGCCAGGCTCTAGGGTCTGGGTGAAAGCCCCTCAACCTTGGGATCCAGCTCTGCCTCCTGCTCCTGGCCCACTGGAGCTAGAGGCGTTTCTTCACTCAGACAGCTACTAGCTGCTGATGCTGAGAAGCCCCAAGGTTGACAAGTAAAACGGCACAGTCCCGATGTTACCAAACCACATGGCAGGCCATTAACTTAAGTCCAATGTAAGTTCCAAGGTCGGCAGAGCATAGCAGGCTGCTGAGCAATGACAGGGCTACATGCAGGGTCCAAGCATGCCATAGGCTAGAGACCATTCTCAAAGCTTCTCCTTATATACAGGAAGCAGATCACATCCCAAAGGCAGCTACTCAGCTGGTTGTGGTAGATCCCACCATGGAGTTGTTTGCCAGTGTCATCACGGGGAATAACTACCACCAGCTGCCCCGCAACCAGGCCGAGCCAAGTTGTCACACAAACATAACTACCACAGAATGCATAACATACAGCATATAGTGTGACAACCCTTATTTCATTCTATCTTGTCTTAATTGTTCCTGTGACTATTAGGACAAGCCCCTATGTTATAAATTTTTATATATAACTCTCTCTCCTTGCTAC
Source organism: Orycteropus afer afer (assembly GCF_000298275.1). NCBI lineage: Eukaryota > Metazoa > Chordata > Mammalia > Tubulidentata > Orycteropodidae > Orycteropus > Orycteropus afer. The sequence continues at coordinate 8,196,047 of NW_006921631.1, read as the reverse complement.
CTTAAACAGTGCATAACTCATTGCTTCTATAGGTTTTTGATAAAAATTTGTTGAATTAAAATGAATTTCCACTCTCATTTTCTCTCTTACTTGGCTTCTTGGAAACAGAATCTGTAGAACTCTGCACTTTTTCTATATGAGTTTTATTGTGTCTATCAACAACATCTTTGATCTGTCTGCCAAACTGATATCTGAGATGTCTAGCATACTTCTAGCATAGGGAAGATTCAGCAAATATTCAGTGGTGATAAATAAATAATGACATACATGGCAAACAAGTAAGTTAACTAGTGTTTCACAGTTCCATATGGAAGCTGAACTTTTTATGTGCAGCTTACCTTTCTATCCACACCTCCTCTTACCATTCCCTAGTTCAGCAAGAATTTATTTAGAGAACAAAGCTAATAAACATAAAGTCATGAAACTGGTTCTGTAAGATCACTTATCCTGCCTCTGTTCTGTAGCCAGAGACTGGACTACCAGCCATAGCCAGTTATCTTGTCATCTCGTAAACATAGGGCCCTGTTACAGGATTTTTGGTGGGAAAGAGACACCTCAAAGCACAGACAGCACAAATTATGGGTCTCTAGCATCACATTTGAAAAAGGAGTCTTTACTACTCAATGCACTGTGTTACCAAGAAGAGCATTATTTTAGTTCTCCAGTGCTGCTCTAACAGAAAATACCAAAGGTGGATGCCTTTAACAAAGAGTAGTTTATTCTCTTACAGTTTTGGAGGCTAGAAGTTGGAGTTCAAAGTGCCAAGCTCTAGGGGCTGGGTGAAAGTCCCTTGTCCTTGGGCTTCAGCTCTGTCTGTTGTTCCCAGCCCACTGGAGCTAGAGGTATCTCTTCACTCAGGCAACTGCTGGCTGCTGAGGCTGACAAACCCAAGGTTGACAAATAAAATGGAACAGTCCAAGATTACCAAAAAATGTGGCAGGCCATTTGTTCAAGTCCAGAGACCATCCCAAGATCTGCAGGAAATATGGCAGGCTGCTGAATGAAGACTCAGCTGCATGCAGGGTCCAAGCATGCCAAAAAGCTGCAGAGACCTTTCTCAAAGATTCTTCTTATATGCTGGAAGCAGACCACATCCCTAAGGGTGCTCCAGTAGATTCCACCATGGAATTGATTATCAATCTCATCATGGGGAATAACTACATCCAGTTGCCCAGCCACTCAAAACCAGGCCCAGCCAAGTTGACACATAACCTTAACTACTACAAGCATTCCCTCAAAATACATTGCATCACCTATTGGTTAACCATAGGGTGGTGGAATACCTACTGACACTGTAAGTTCCATCTTCATACTTGTGTCTAAACTATTCAAAGAACCTCTCACTGGTCTTCGTGAAAATGATTGTACCATCCTCCAATCTGTCCCTTATACTGCCTGTGGAATTAGCTTTGAAAAACAAACAAGCAAACAAAAGGCCTCATGTATCTGATTATGACTGTAATTCTATTAATTGTACACAATTTAGGACACCAAGGTTGGGAGGAAACTTCAAGAGGGCCAATTTGGCCTCCCACTTCATGTTCTAGAGCTATTTTTTCTAATGGGAATTCTCTAGTGAAAGGAAGCTCTCCTCTTCTAGAAGCAGCCAGCACATTCCATCTTTGGACACTTGTGACTGCTCAAAAATCTCCATTGAGAGATGAGCATGATATCATTAAACAGAAAAATGTACATATGTGGACCATTTGCAATTCCGTATTTGATTGCTGTAGTCAGTAATTGACAGGGAAGTAAGCTTAATAGAGAATTTGCAAATTAAAATGGACAAGAATAAGACAGTCATAGAAATTCTTTTGCCATGAGCAAGGACATACTTATAAGCTTACTGTTCTGTTTGAGCACAGGACAAAACAGTTGGCATCTCTTTTAAACAGGTAGCATTTCTGACCATAACTCTTTAACTCCTTATGCACACATTTATGGGTAACATAGAATATATATATATATATATTCAACCCACCAGCCACTCCTTGGAAGAAAGGTTGGGCAATCCTACTTCTGTAGTGAT
>NW_006921631.1:8186635-8193388 GCF_000298275.1 Orycteropus afer afer | reverse complement strand
CTAACCAGAAGGCTGGCGGTTCAAATCCACCAGCCACTCCTCGGAAGGAAGATGGGGCAATCTACTTCCGTAGTGATACTGCCTCAGAAACCCAGCACATAACAACAACAACAATATCACTACGGAAAGTAGGTCACCCAATCTGCCTTCCAAGGAGTGGCTGGCAGGTTTGAACCACCAACTTCTGGTTAGCAGTCAAATGCCTTAGGCACTATGCTACCAGAGCTCCCATAACTATATTTGGTGTTGGGTAAAATTTTCTAAGACTTATGTACAGATATGTATGCTTTGAAAGGACACAGGAAGGGTATACTCCAAAACACCAACAATTTTTTATCCTCTGGATGATAGGATTATGGATGATTTAATTTTCTCTTTTCTATATTTTTCACAGTTTGTCCAATGATTTTCATTATAATGGGTGCCTACAATATTGTGGTAGTTAAGGTTATGTGTCAACTTGGCTGAGTCTGGTTTTAAGTGACTGGGCAGCTGGATGTAGTATTCCCCATAATGAGACTGATAATCAACTCCATGGTGAAATCTATTATGAGCAGCTGAGTAGCTGCCTTAGGGATGTGATCTACTCCCAGTACGTAAGGAGAAGCTTTGGGAATGGTCTGCAGTTTTTGGCACATTTGAATCCTGCATGTAATTGAGTTGTTGTTCAGCAGCCTGCCATGTTGTCTGCTGATCTTGGGACTCTTAAAGGACTTGAATCAATGATCTTCCATGCGGTTTGGTAATATCGGGACTGTGCTTTTTCACTTGTTGACCTTGGGTTTGTCAGCCTCAGCAGCCAGACCTTGAGTGAAGAAAGAAACACTCCAGTTTCAGTGGGTCAGGAGCAAGAGCCAGAGCTGAAGCCCAATGTTGAGGGCCATTAACCCAGCCCCTTGAGCCTGGCACTTTGAACTTAGACTCCTAGCCTCCAACATTGTAAGAGAATAAACTCTTGTTTGCTCAAGCCACCCGTTTGTGGTATATTCCTGTCAGAGTGGCACTAGGTAACCAAACAAACATGCTACACATCTGTCCAGGAAGAAGTGCAGTTGGAATGCTCCTTGGAAGCAAGAATGGTCAGACTTTGTTTCACCTACTTTGGTTGTGTTGTCAGAAGGACCATTCCCTGGAGAAAGATGTCACACTTGGTAAAGTAGAGGGTCAGCAAAGAAGGAGAGACCTTCAACAAGAAGGATTGACACAGTGGCTGCAATGATGGGCTCAAGCACAGCAAGGATTGTGAGGATGGCACAGGACTGGGCAGTGTTTTGTTCTGTTGTGCACAGGGTCACTACGAGTCAGAGCCAACTTGTTGGCACCTAACAACAACAACCACATGCTAAGTGCATTATTCATTTAATTCTCATATCAACCCTGTGGGGAGCTCTGGTAGCATAGTGGCTAAGCCACTTGACTGCTAACCAAAAGGGTGGCGGTTCAAACCCGCCAGCCACTCCTCGGAAGGAAGATGGGCAATCTACTTCCGTAGTGATACTGCCTTGGAAACCCAAGGAGGGGTCGCTATGAGTCGGGTCCGACTCGACAGCACATAACAACATCAACCCTGTGAAATATTTTGCAAATAGGGTGACATTTTAACTCCTAGTTAATGTATAACACAGTCTCACAGGTAGGAGGTGACAGAATATAAACTAGACTATTGAACTCCAAAGCACAGGAAATTAACCACTCTTACATGATGCTTCTAAATTATTTTTATAATCAGAAAAATAAAACTGAAAACCACTGAAAAGAGTTACCTAACTACATAATGCAAAAAGTGAAACATGTCAAATAAATGGTTGGGAAATATGTGAATCTGCTGGAGCTTGGTGACCACAAAGGAAGGCAGGCTTGAACTAACCATGTAAAATGTATTAATCTCTGTGGACATTCCTTACAGAATGTAGTGCATGACAACATTTTTAAATTGAATTTTATTCAAGTATTTGGTTATTGGAGTTTGGGGTAGGTTGTTCAGGAAGAAATCTGAAGAACTTCTTAGAAGATGTACAGGGTTTGGCTTTATCAGAGCCCAGGCTTTGATCAAAACTCACTGCTGCTTTTTGGTCATGGCAATAAACAGAACAGAGTGCTTGAGACTGAAATGGTTTATTTTTAAACTGATTTAGAATATTATTAAAGATGTTTATTGTTGTAAAAATACAAAAAATACAATATTTGCCAGTTCAATGTCTTTCATGTGCACAATTCAATAAAACCAATAACATCAGTTATGTTGTGTGATTTAGAACACTTTATAGTCTGTGCTATATTTTCACTTTGAAGGATGAATTATACTCCACAGCTCACTAGAGTGGAGGCTTACATTGTATAATCTGGGCTCTTGGGTAGGGAGCTGCTGGGTTTGGTCCATAACCTATCAATTCCCCCCTCCTTCTAGTTATCAATCCCTGTCTCTGTTCCTGTGTGAATGGCTGTACCTCTTTCCTCCCCTCACCTCTCCTCTGCTCTCTTCTCTCCTCTTTTTTCTTTCTCTGCTGGGACAGCAGGCCTAACAGCATACTAGGTTATCCTTCAGCTTCACTGCCTTCTGAATTTAAATCCCTGACCAAATCATACTCCATAGTATCATTGACAGCTCCACAAGGGTAAGCAGGGCTTTAACAAACACTCTGTAGAGAGAAGCTTATTTTAAATTAAGTGGTGAATGTAAACACAGCTACACAGTCAAGCTAAATGGCCTCAACAATGGGACTTTGGTGGATAAAAATGTCTAGCTGTATCTGGAGAAGTACTGCCTATACTCAGTCTTTGGAAAAGTTATTAAAGATATTTATGCTGTGTTTATTGACTTACATATTTTCTAAATATTGATTATGAAAATTATTTTTTCCTGGCAGGCTAAAGAGAGTTGATAGCTGATGCTATCTTTTCCCATTTTATAGATATATAACTCTGCTCTGGTCTAAATTCTAAAAACTCATTGTTGTCGAGTCATAGCGACCCCTCCTTGGGTTTCCAAAGCAGTATCAGTATGGAAGTAGATTGCCCAAACTTCCTTCTGAGGAGTGGCTGTTGGGTTTGAACTGCCAGCCTTTTGGTTAGCAGTCAAATGCCTTAGGCACTATGCCATCTAGAATTCTAGGAGTAGAAGAGTTGGTACTTCTAGCTGTCTTCTTCATGTTTGCCCACAGAATGCAGTATTTTTCTCTGTCTAGCAAACCCCTGAGATGTCTATTTATACAGAAAGAACAAAACTGCATAATTGGCCAGGAATCAGTATAAACACCTAACGTGCAGGGCATAGTTATTGTTGTTATGTGACATTGAGTCTATCCTGACTCATAGTGACCTTATAGTAACCCTATAAAAAAAGAATAGAACTGCTATTAAGGTTTCCTAGACTGTAATCTTTACTGAAGCAGATTGCCAGGTTTTCTCTCCCTCACAGCCACTGGTGGGTTTGAATTTTTATTTAGCAGCCAAGCAAGCACTTACCCATTGCACCACCTGGGGTCCTTGTAAGTTATTGTTGCTGTTAGGTGCCATCGCATTGGCTCCGACTCATAGCAATCCTATGGACAAGAGAATGAAACACTGCATAGTCTGGCACCAGCCTCACAATCTTTACTATACCTAAGCCTGTCATTGTAGCCACTCTGTCAATCCATCTCATAGAGGGCCTTCCCCTGTTTTGTTGACCCTCCGCTTGACCAAGCATAATATCCTTCTCCAGGGAATGGTCTCTTCTGATAATATGACCAAAGTAGGTGAAATGAAGTCTGGTCATTCTCCCTTCCAGGATGCATTCAAACTGCACTTCTTCCAGGACAGATTTGTTAGTTCTTCTGGCAGTCCATGGTACTTTCAGTATTCTTTGCCACCACCACAACTCCAAAGCATCAACTCTTCTTTGGTCTTCCTTATGCACTGTTCAGCTTTCACATGCATATGCGGCAATTGAAAATACCTTGGCTTGGGTTAGGCACACCTTAGTCTTCAAAGAGACATCTTCGCTCTTTAACACTTGAAAGAGGTCTTTTGTAGCACATTTCCCCAGTGCAATAGGATGTCTGATTTCCTGACTGCTACTTCCATCGATGTTGTTTGTGGAACCAAGTAATATGAAATCTTTAGCAACTTCAATCCTTTTTTCCATTTATTGTGATGCTACTTATTTGTCCAGTTGTGAGGACTTTTGTTTCATTTATGTTGAAGTATAATCCATATTACAGATTGTAGTCTTTACTCTTCATCTGTAAGTGTTTCAAGTCATCTTCACTTCCAGAAAGGTTTGTGTCATCTGCATATTGCAGGTTGTTAATGACTCCAATATTGATTTCTCATTTTTCCTATAAGACAGCTTCTCAGTTTATTTGCTCAGCATACATATTGAATAAATATGGTGAAAGGATACAGCCGTGATTCACTCCTTTCCTGATTTTAAACCATGCAGTATCGCCTTGTTCAGTCGAACAACAGCCTGCAGGTCTATGTACAGGTTCTTCATGAGCACAATTGAATGTTCTGGAATTCCCATTCTTCTCAACATTATCTGTAATTTGCTATTATCCACATACTCAAATGATTTTTGCATATTTAATGAAACACTAATAAACATCTTTCTGGTATTCTTTGCTTTCAGCCGAGATTTATCTGACATCAGCAATGATATCCCTTGTCCCATGTTCTCTTCTGAATCTAGCTTGCATTTCTGGAAGTTCCCTGTCAATATACTACAACCGTTTTTGAATTATCTTCAGCAAGATTTTACTCGCATGTGATATTAATGATACTGTTTGATAATTTTTACATTCTGTTGGATCATCTTTCTTTGGAATGGGTACAGATATGGATCTCTTCCAGTCAGTTGGCCAAATAGCTGTCTTCCAAATTTCTTGGCATAAACGAGTGTCTCCAGCCCAGCACTTATTTGTTGAAACATTTCACTGAGTATCAATTCCTGGAGCCCTGTTTTGCAGGTGATAGTAGACACTCAAAAATGTATGTTGGGGAAATTATGCACAACTATACAAATTTGCATATATTCCTTCATATCTGCCAAGGTCACAGGCAGCTCAGTGGAAAATTTATGTGTCTCATGGTGCAAAATGTGATTCTAGCCTTTTGGTTGTCTATCCCTTTTTTATGTCTCATATTTAAAAGTGGCTTACTAGTTAAGAGAAAACCCAAGCAAAAATACTTTTTCTTGGAGGACATTTTGCTTTTGAATCCAGGGCTAAGAGCAGTGAATGAACTGGGATTGGAGCTGACCCCTACCCCTGCTGGTCATTGTTCAACCCATGGTACTGCTCTACAAGTAGTATAAAGTGGGATCTATTAATTACCCATGTTCTTTCCCTTCTTATCATACATGGCCTTGAGTGTCATCTGCAGAACTCCAGAAAGTTTGACAAGGCCATTTGGGATTTTCCAGAAAATAATTTTTCAGGATCTCTTTCCTTTTATATGCCCTCTCCAAGTCTTGCTTTTGTCCATTTTATTGCTCAATAGCTATCTCCAGATACAGCTACTGTCTTGAAGCTCTGGTTAAGGTTTGGTGTAATAGTAAGGAGTTAGACTAAAATAAGGTTTGGGGAGAGACTTCCAGTAAGATGGCAGAATAGGCAGACAAGCTATACAGACCCTCTTCAACAAAGAAAAGAGAAAATAATTGACAGAAATACAGAAGATAATCCTGGAACCCTGAGCTTTGAAAGGAAGTATACAGAAGTGGATTAGGTACCAACTAGTGGAAAAACCTGAATTAAAAACAATGAATATGAAGATAGACGTAGCTGTGGCCTGTCAGCTACTCTGATGGCACCAACAGCCTGAATATTTCCAAGTTGTATTGAGACCTGAGAATTAACCTAAATGTCAGTCCTGGTCACCAAGGGCTACAGGGATGTGTGCTGGTGGCTGATGACTAGGAAGGGAAACAGCAAAGAGGGAGACAACTTAAGCTGTCGACTTTCTGCTGTCTGGAGTGCACAGCCATTTTGTTTTCAAGTGGCAACCATTTTGGATATTTAAAGTGACTGAGGGTGCATCCATTTTGAATGTTTACAGCAGTGGCTGTTTTGAATATTTAAAGTGACAGCATTCTCATTTGGATTCCAGGGACCTAAGAATAGGCTCTGTTTGCTAAGGATGGCAGGGACATATGACAGGACAATGGGAAAGGAGATAGGTGGTGAGTGTATAAGTGCTGCCAACTAGAGAATAGAGGAGCACAGTACCCTGCTTACTTAGATAACATCCAAACAAAACCAAAATCATGGGCAAGTCACTCCAACATACAATCACCAATTAAATATAAACACAAAAAGTCACAATGTCTCAGAGACAATAGAGCATCACAATCCATACAAAGAAGCAAGATAAAGCAGGAGAAACAAGGGACCCGGGTACAGAGCCAGAATACATCCCTGAGGAAGAAGCTGCATTATTACTCCCTGTTGAGGAATTCAGAAGAATTATATTTAGGTACCTTCAAAGGATTGAGCGACAGATCAAGGAAAACACTGAAAAAATTGAGGAAAACACAGAGGAAACCCTAGAACAGTTTCAAAAGACAATACAAGAACAAAATGACAAAATAAATGAACAATTAGAAATGATACAAAATCTACACATAGAAATCCAGGTTAATACTAAATTTTCAGAAATAGATAACACATTGAATGGGCAAAGGAGTAGAATTGAATCAATGGAAGATAGAATTAGTGAGATTGGAGACAAATACCTGAATACTTCTTTGGAAAGGGATCAATCAGAAAAAAG
>NW_006921631.1:8183790-8186181 GCF_000298275.1 Orycteropus afer afer | reverse complement strand
TAGGATATTTCCAGATAAGCAGAAATTAAGGGAAATTTTTAAAATCAGACCAACCTTACAAGAGATGCTAAAGAGAGTCCTTTGGACAGAGAACCAACAATAGCAAACAACAACCAACCATTAACACACATGATGACATAACCCAGAAACCAACCCAGTTATGGAAGTATCTAAAATAAATAAGCCTACGAGATTTTAAACAGGGAACCAGAAACATCAATTGACAAATGAGGCCAACTACAAACCAAAAAAAGGGAAAACAATTGTGTAGTTACAAACCAAAACCAAATCAAACTCACTGACATCAAATCAAACCCAACTCACAGCGACTCCTCCTTGGATTTCTGAGGTGGTTTCACTATGGAAGTAGATTACCCAACCTTCCTTCTGAGGAGTAGCTGGTGGGTTTGAACCACCAGCCTTCTGATTAGCAGTCAAATGCCTTAGACATTATGTCACCAGAGCTCCTTGTATAGTTACAGAACTTCTAAATGGTAGGAAAGTCAAAACAACTGCAAGATAGAATGGACTATTCTCAACTTGGGAAAAAAAAATATAAATCACAGGGTAACTTCAGAGAAAACTGATAAACTTTCACATCACAATAAAAAGGAAGACAAGCACAAATATTTAGCAAAATTAAAACAACAGCAACAAAGTAAGTGATACCATGATTCATAAACAAAACTAGCTCAACACAGAAAATTATAAGGAACAAAGAAATCAGCAACACCATGAAAAAGCACATAACAAAATGACAGCAACCAATTCATACTTGTTAATAATTACACTGAACATCATGGATTAAATGTACACTCAAGAGACAGAGAGTAGCAGACTGGATAAGAAAACATAACCATCAATATACTGTAGAAACATAACCATCAATATGCTGTCTACAAGAGACAAAGACAAAAATAGACTAAAAATCAAAGGTTGGAAAAAGATATATCAAGCAAATAGCAAGCATAAAAGAGCAGAAGTGGTAATATTAATTTCTCATAAAATTGACTTAAGATGAAAACCACCATAAGACACAAGGACATTATATAATGAATAAAGGACCAATTGAACAAGAGGATATAACAATAATAAATATCTATATACCCAATGAAAGACCCCCAAAATGCATAAACCAGACTCTAACATAACTGAAAAGACAAATGACTCCACAGTCATAGTAGGAGACTTTAGTACACCACTTTCAATCACATATAGAACAACTAGGATGAAACTCAACAAACACACAGAAGAACTAAACAATGCAATCCACCAACTTGACCTTATAGACATCTACAGAGCACTTCACCCAACAACAAAATATACATTCTTTACCAGTGCACAAGGAACGTTCTCCAGAATAGACCATATGTCAGGTCACAAAGCAAGCCTTCATAAATTTAAAAACATTGAAATACTGCAAAGCATCTTCTCAGATCAATTAGAAATCAACAATAGGAAGATGAACACAAAAAGAGCAAACACATGGAAACTCAATAACATCCTCCTTGAAAATGACTGGGTAATAGAAGAAATAAAATAAAAAAATAAATAAATTCTTTGAATCAAATGACAATGAAAACACAAAATAACAAAATCTTTGGGACACAGCAAAAACAGTGATCAGAGCCCAATTTATAGCAATAAAATCAAACATCAAAAAAGAAGAAAGCACCAAAATCAACATCCTAACCCAACATCTCCAACAATTAGAAAAAGAGCAGCAGCAAAAAAAAAAAAAAAAAGCTTACAGTCACCAGAAGAAAAGAAATAATAAATATTCAAGCAGAAATCAATGAAACAGAAAATAGACAATAGAAAAAATCAACAAGATTAGAAGTTGGTTCTTTGTAAAGATTAATAAAATTGACAAACCACTGGCAGATTTAACAAAGGAAAAGAGGGAGAGAATAAAAATAACATGAATAAGAAATGAATTGGGCAACACCACAACAGGACCAACAGAAATTAAAAGGATAATATCTGGATACTAGGAAGAACTCTACTTCAACAAATTCAAAAATCTAGAAGAAATGGACAGATTTCTAGAAACATACTACTTACCTAAACTAACAGACTGAGGTGCAAAATTCAAATAGACTCATAACAAAAGAAGAAACTGAACAGGTCATTAAAAAATTACCAACAACAACAAAAAAAAGCCATGGCCCAGACGGTTTCACTGGCCAGTTCTACCAAACATTCAGAGAAGAACTGACACCAATCTTACTCAAACTATTCCAGAACATAGAAAAGGATGGAATCTTCCCAAATTCATTTTATGAAGCAAGCATAACCTTGATACCAAAACCAGACAAAGACATCACTCAAAAGGTAAACTACAGACCAATGTCCCTCATGAATATAGATGCAGAAATCTTCAACAAAATT
>NW_006921631.1:8175570-8183465 GCF_000298275.1 Orycteropus afer afer | reverse complement strand
CACCACTTCTATTCAACATTGTACTGGAAGTCCTAGCCAGGGCCATAAGGCAAGAAAGGGAAATCAAAGGCATCCAAATTGGTAAGGAAGAAGTTAAACTATCCCTATTTGCTGATGATATGATCCTATACCTAGAAAACCCAAGACACTCAGTAAAAAAAAAACTACTGGAACTAATTGAGTAATTTTGCATAGTGGCAGGATACAAGATCAACATAGAAAACTCAGTTGGATTCCTTTACACCAGCAAAGAGATTGCTGAAAAGGAAATAAGGTAATCAATACCATTTACAATAGCTACCAATAAATAAATAAATAAATACTTGGGAGTAAATCTCACTAGGGACACAAAAGACCTATAAAAGAAAACTACTAATCACTACTCCAAGAAACTGTAAGAAATCTACACAAATGGAAGAACATACCATGCTCGCAGATAGGAAGATTGAACATTGCAAAAATGTCAGTACTACCCAAATCAATCTATACATTCAATGCAATCTCATTCTAGATCCCATCACCATTCTTTAATGATATGGAAAAACCAAACACTAATTTTATATAGAAAGGAAAGAGACCTCGGATAAACAAACACTTTTGAAGAAGGACACAGCAGGAGGTCTCACACTCCCAGATCTCAAAACTCACTATTGAGCCACAGTAGTTTGACTGATACTGGTACAATGACAGACACATAGACCACTGGAATAAAACCCAGAAATAGATCGATCAACCTATGGTCAGCTGATTTTTGACAAAGGGCTGAAATCCATTACATGGGGAAGAGATGGTCTCTTTAACAAATGATGCTGGAAAAACTGGATATCCATTTGCAGAAAAATGAAACAAGATCCATACCTCATACCATATACAAAAACTAATTCCAAATGCATCAAAGATTTAAATGTGAAACCTAAAACTACAAAGTTCCTCAAGGAAAAAATAGGGGCAAATTTAAGGGATTTAATTTATGGCATAGACTTTCAAGCATAATCCAAAATGCACAGACAGCTGAAGATATACTAGATGAATGGGACCTTCCAAAAATTAAATTTTTATGTGCTTCCAAAGACTTCTCCAAAAAAGTCAAAAGAGAACCTACAGATTGGGAAAATATACTCGGCAACAGTATATCTGACAAGGGACTTATCTCTGAAATTTATAGAAAACTCCAACAGCTCAACAACAAAAAGACAAATAATCCAGTTAAAAAATGGGCAGAAGACATGAACAGACACTTCACCAAAGAGCATATTCAGGTGGCCAGAAAATACATGAAGAAATGCTCATAATCATTAGCCATCAGAAAGAACCAAAATCAAAACAATAGTGAGATACCATTTCATCCCAGCACTAATGAAAAAGTTCAACAAGACAGATAATAGCAAATGCTGGCAAGGATATGGAGAGATTGGGACTCTCATACACTGCTGGTGGGACTGTCAAATGACACAATCACTGTGGAAATCAGTATGGTGCTTCCTTAAAAAGCTGGAACTAGAAATACCATTTGACCCAACAATCTCATTACTAGGTATATATCCTAAAGAAGTGAGAGCCAGGACAAGAACAGATATATGCACACCCATGTACATTGCAATAGCAAAAAGATGGAAACAACTTATGTGCCCATCAACAGAAGATTGGATAACTAACTATGGTACATATACATAATGGAATACTATGCAACACTGAAGAATAATGTAGAATCTGCAAAACATCACATACCATAGATTAATTTGGAGGACGTTATGCTGAGTGAAATAAGTAAATCACATAAGGACTAATATAGTTTTAGTTAATTGTTGTAAAATGTCAAAGAAAGGTTTATGTATGGAAGGAAACTTTCTTTGTTGATTATCAGGGGAGGGAGGGGAAGGGAGGGAACACTGCAAAAAAAATGCATTGACTCATGTCACTTTAGGTTTGTGTATTTCACTGTACATAAATTATATTTCAATAAAATGTATTTAAATAAATAAAATAAATTTTGGGAATCATCATTACTGTTGCTACTTTATTCTGGCTCAATGGTAAGTATCATATGCTGAGCATCTGCCAAGCACTTGTTGTTGTTGTTATGTGTTGTCAAGTCAGACCCAACTCATAGCGACCCCTCCTTGGGTTCCCAAGGCAATATTACTACGGAAGTAGATTGCCCAACCTTTCTTCCGAGAAGTGGCTGGTGGATTTGAACCACCAGCCTTCTGGTTAACAGTTAAATGCCTTAGGCACTATGCTACCAGAACTCTTACACATTTTAATTCTTTAATTTATCAAAACAAACCCTATACATATTGTTATTATTACCCTGTTTTATAGAAGGGGAAACAAAAACACAGAGAGATTGAGCATCTTGTTAGGGGTCACATAGCCAGTAAGTGATAGAGCTGGGCTTTGAACCCAAGTAGTTAAGTTCTAGCACTTTCACTTTTAACCTCCATGCCATACTGTCTCTTTAATAAGTGGTAAGGGATTTGGCTGTATCTCATATTTGTATCTGCCCCTCAAATCAGAGTCATTTGTGAATTTTCTCATTTTCTTTGTAACAGCCCTCATTCTTCTGAGTTATGCTAGCTGCAAATTTCTTTATCTATGCTCATGTCCTCCTTACTTATTACTCCTTATTAGCCCACTAACAAATAACACAAATCCGTTATTTTAGAGATGAGTGCTTGATTGTAGCATTTGAGAGGAGTATCCAAGTAAATCATCTATCAGGTGTGCACCTTTTCTGTTGGTTGATTGATCTGGCAGAGTGGTTGACTGAATTTAGCATAATACTAACAGCAACCTGACTAGGCAGTAGCAAGCAGGGAGGCACATGACTGGGCATCTCAATTCTTTAGCTCTAGTTTCATTTTTTGGGAGAAAAAACATGTAGACCCAGATCTGTTCAACCTTACTGCTTGTTTTCCTTTTGCACTGAAGACTTGTCCATCAGCTTCCTCTCTTCCAATCTGCCTTTCCCTCTATTAGCCAGATAGACAGGTAGATAGATAGGTATAGATGTAGATGTAGGTGTAGGTATAGGTATAGGTATAGGTATAGGTATAGGTATAGATAGCTGCTGTTAAGTACAACAGAACAAAACGGTGTTTGGTCCTGCATCATCCTCACAGTCACTAGCAGGTTTGAGTCCATTACTGCAGCTACTGAGCTAATTCATTTCACTGAGTGCCTCTCTTACCCTCATTGGCCCTGTACTTCATCAAACATGATGTCCTTTCCTAGTGATTGATCGCTCCTGATGCCATGTCCAAATCATATGAGTAGAACAATGTTCTGTTGTCATCAACAGGATTTTCATTGGCTAGTGGTGGCCTAGTGCCTAAGGCATTTGACTGCTAACCAGAAGGCTGGCAATTCAAACCCACCAGCCACTCCTCGGAAGGAAGGTTGGGCAATCTACTTGCGTAGTGATACTGCCTCAGAAACCCAAGGAGGGGTTGCTATGAGTCAGATCCAACTCCACAGGAGTGAGTTTGGACCCACCAGCCACTCCTCAGAAGGAAGGTTGGGCATTTCTACTTCCGTAGTGATACTGCCTCGGAAACCCAAGTAGGGGTTGCTATGAGTCGGGGCCGACTCGATGGCAAACAACAACAACAACAACAAAGTGATTGCCAGGAGCTCTGGTAGCATAGTGGCTAAAGCACTTGACTGCTGACCAGAAGGCTGGTGGTTCAAACCCACCAGCCACTCCTCGGAAGGAAGGTTGGGCAATCCTACTTCCGTAGTGATACTGCCTCGGAAACTCAAGGAGGGGTCGCTATGAGTCAGGGCCGACTTGACGGCACATAACAACAACAACAACAAAGTGATTGCCACGCCTTTCTTCTTAGTCTTAGTTTGGAAGCTGTGCTGAAATCTCTCAACCACATATGACCTTGCTGGTATTTGAAATACCGGTAGCATAGCTTCCAGCAGCACAGCAAGGTACAAGCCACCACAGTATGACAAACTAAAGGTGGTGGCTCCCTTTATTAGAAGCAAGTAAACCTTTCCAAGTAAGAAGTGCATTTCCTGACCCTTCTGGCTCTCATTCTGTTTGGCATATTTCCCTCTTTTGCTTTGTGGTCACCATATTCTCACCACATCCCTGCTCAAAGGAAGTGTCTTTATTCTATCCCCTCTGTGGTAGTTCAGTTTGCATGTCAACTTGGCTGGGCCTGGTTGAATGGCTGGGCAGCTGGATGTAGTATTCCCCATAATGAGACCGGTAATCAACTCCATGGTGGAATCTGTGAGCAGCTGAGTAGTTGCCTTTCGGATGTGGTCTGCTTCCTGTATATAAAGAGAAGCCTTGGTGATAGTCTCTAGCTAATGGCATGCTTGAACCGTGCATGTAGCCATGTAGTTGTTCAGTAGCTTGCCATGCTCTGCCGACCTTGGGACTTACAACAGACTTGAATTAATGACCTGCAATGTGGTTTGGTAACATCGGGACTGTGCCATCTTATTTGTCCACTTTGGGTTTGTCAATCTCAGCAGCCAGTAGCTGCTTGAGTGAAGCGATGCCTCTAGCTTCAGTGGGCCGGGAGCTAGAGGCAGAGCTGAAGCCCAAGTTCGAGGGGCTTTTACCCAACCTCTAGAGCCTGGAACTTTGAACTCAGACTTCTAGCCTCCTGAACTGTGAGAATAAACTTCTGTTTGTTCAAGTCATCCCATTTGTGGTATATTCCTGTCAGAGTGGCACTAGGTAAGCAAAACACCCTCTATTTTCAAAATCTTAGGATGTACATCAGAACATACTGGTAAAGAAAAGTCCTGACAGAATAGGCAAGTGAGAGGTGGGCATAGTAAAGTAAACAACGATCAACAGGTTATAAATTATATTCTAAGTCTGCCCTCTTGTAATGAACGGGTCAACTTTGAATGTAGCAAAACACAGAATCTCTCACTGGGAAACATGACCATGTGATCAACATCTCATAATGTAACAGCCTGCACAGTGTCCAAGCATGAGACTCAATGGAGTGGGTTTGTAACTGGTTTATGCCACTTCAGTGCAAATATATATAAAAGAAAACAAACAGAAAGCCATGATACCAATATTACCATATTTGCACTATGTTCCAGGCCCTTCTATATATATTGTTTTCTCCAACCTTCATAATAATCATATGAAGTAGGTATTATTGTCAACATGTTACAGATGAGGAAAGTAAGGATTATCACATCTAAATACTATGCAGTGGACTTCTATTCTGCACATATGGGGTGCCATGAGTCAGAATTAACCAGATGGCAACTGATTAGGATTCCCTGGGTGGTGCAAATGGTTAAGCACTCAACTACTAACTGAAAAGTGGTGGTTCAAACCCATCCAGAGACACCTCAAAAGAAAGTCCTGATGTGTTGCTTCAGAAAGGCCCCAGTCTTAAAAGCCCCAAGGAGCAGCTCTCTGACACCCACAGGGCCACCATGAGCCAGAATTGACTCTACAGCAACTGGTTTGGTTTTGGTTAGGTTTAGTTTTCAGGGTCACACGATTAATTCTGAGAGGCAGAATTTGAATCAGAGATTTTGACCTTTAGTACAGCAATCTCTTGAATTCATAGTTCTTCAAGCCAGACCCAAACTTTACAACTGTATGCTTACTTAAAATGCTCTCCAATCAGATGGCATTTTTAGACACAATTTCATGTCAGCTTTTGTGCCCATCACATAGATTCCCATGATTAAAACCAATGTCTCTAAGCGTCTGTATTCGTTGAGCTCCTGATCTAAGGTTGCCTTACATTGGAACTAATTCCATGGCGATGAACAACAACGATCTGATCTAGAACATCGTCTGTATTCTCTGTGTGTGTATGAGTGTGTCATTCTCTTTCCCTACTCTTTACACTAAGATTCACTTCAAAAAGTCATTGGGGGTAATTCTAACTAGATTTTTGTCCCTTGCCTTCACAGATACTCTTCCTGATCCAGTATCATGCTTTTATCTTGGTCCAGTGCCTTATTTCCACATGCCTGGGCTATTCTTATAAGAACATCTCGTGACATTGTAGGTAATGCATTGGGCTTTGGCTGTTCAAACCCACTAGCCACTCCATGGGAGAAAGATGAGGCAGTCTGCTTCCATAAAGATTTACAGCCTTAGATACCATAGGGAGAAATTCTACTCTATCCCAAAGAGTCACTATGAGTTGGAATTGACTTGATGGCAGTGGGTTTGTTTTTTGGTTTGGGCTATTCTATGTGGGAGATCTGGTAGCGTAGTGCCTGAGGCACTTGACTGCTGACTGGAAGGTTGGCGGTTCAAACCCATCAGCCACTCCTCGGAAGGAAGATGGGGCAATCTACTTCCGTAGTGATACTGCCTCAGAACCCAAGGAGGGGTCGCTATTAGTCGGGTCTGACTCCATGGCACATAACAAAAACAAAAACATGGATAGCTCAGACTTATGACATATAAGAGTTACAAAGAACTGCAATAATGACTATCCTTTTTTGCGGGGAGGGGGGACATGTTATTAGTAATACAATGCTGCAGCATATAATTTGTTGATATTATGATTCTCAGATGCTTATACGTAATGTTTCCAACCCCTAGAAACAAATAAACATCAAATTTATAAATATAAAGATACTGATAAAAGGCAGTAAGGAAAACTTAAAAAAAAATTGAAAAAGATATTGGACGTACATTAGAACTGACCTATGAAGGAGTCACTGGAACAAAACTGTCATAAGTCTGGGTCCACCTGTAATAACTTCTGCTTTCTGATTTCTATCCCTTTGTGCTATTACTTTCACTCAAAAACTTCTTCCTTCCAATATAGGCTATTCCTATGGAATAGTTTAAATTCTTCACTGTGCTTAAAGCTCTCCAAGTTCTTGCTCTAGCATAATTTTCTAGATGCATTGCCTTCTATGCCCCCTCAAGATACTTATTCTAACCAAACTGACCCCTTGCTGTTCCCAGGATGTGTCTTATAATTTCCTTCTCTCTGCCTCTAGCCTTGTGCTGGGCCTGTAATGATCTTGTCCTCCTCTTTGCTGGTAACATCATACACCTTTTTTTTCTGTGCCCAGCTCAGCTTCTGCCTTCTTCATAATACCTTCCTCAGGCTTTGCAATCTGTATATTCTCTACTTCATTTCTGCTTCCATAGCATTTTGGACTTTTTACTATTACAGCATTTAATAGCTTCTGCCTTGACTTAGGGTTGCTTATAAATATATGAGACTATCTCACCATTCTGTATCTTCCCTGAGGGAAGAACCATTTCTTATCCATAGTTGTATCCTCTACAAACCTTAGCACAGTACCTTGCTAATAATAGGTATTCAGTAAATGCTTGACAACTTAACTATATCTTAATAAAGTTAGTTTCTTACTGTGTGACAAAGGTTATGAAGTCATTTAAACTAGCTGCTTAAGAAGTAAGAGCTCAAATTATTTTTAGATTAAACTGTCGTACTGGCAGAACAGTATGTTTAATCAGATGCTTTCATTAATGGAATTCCTTCTGAAACTCCAAGTATCTTCATGCAAAAGAATTCACTGCAATCTGTTGCTTATTCTACATGCCACGCTTTACATGTTTACTTGATGAATATTTTAGTACTCTTGAGATAAAAGCAAAATGACCTGACCTAACCTGAATTAAGTTCATTCAAATGTGTTTTGCTATGATCTTCTTAGCTTATAGAAACTATGAATGTGCTCCTGTGAGAGTAGAGTTCTCCATGTGACATGACACAAAAATTCATGCAACACAATTGATTCCTGGGGGCACTCAATGTTCACCCTTTTCTTTCCTCCAATTTTTCTTCTTTTTATTTTCTACTTCTAGTAATCTATGTAATAACCATTCAAGTAAACCCTCTCTCTCTCTCTCTCTCTCTCTCTCTCTACACACACACACAAACATATACATATACATA
>NW_006921631.1:8167177-8175470 GCF_000298275.1 Orycteropus afer afer | reverse complement strand
ACCCACCAGCCACTCCTCGGAAGGAAGGTTGGGCAATCCTACTTCTGTAGTGATACTGCCTCGGAAACCCAAGGAGGGGTCGCTATGAGTTGGGATTGACTAGACGGCACATAACAACAACAACATATCTATAGTAATAACATTTTTAATGTTTGATGTTGATCTTAAAGTGTGAATATGTAAATACTATACAAATCACTTGCAAAATGAACCTGTGTTCTTATGTCATATTAAAGAATTTTTGTGGCACAGTGGGTAAGGAATTTGGTGGCTAATACCAAAGTTGGAATTTCAAACCCAACAGCTGCTCTGCAGGAGGAAGATGAGGCAATCTACTTTCATAAATATTTACAGCCTTGGAAACCCAGTAGGGGTTGGAATTGACTAGATGGCAGTGGGCTTTTTAATTTATTTTTATTTTTATTATTATTATTATTATTTTGGTGTGTCATACTGAGGCCAGACTAAGCAATGTAGCCTTCTGAGGTGAGACAGAGCAGTGTGAAGGCAGAGAAGCCTAGCTAGTGAATGGTCTTCAATCTCAAGATCCCACAGTGGACCATGCATAGAGTCTCTGCAAAAAAACAAAACCCATTGCTGACAATTCAATTCTGACTCATAGTGACCCTATAGGACAGAGTAAAACTGATCCATAGGGTTTCCAAGGCTGTGATCTTTATGGAAATAGCCATTATCTTTCTCCCATGGAAAAAGATGGGTTTAAACTAGTGGTCTTTCAGTTAGGAGCAGAGTTCTCAACCACTGTGCCACCAGGGCTTTTTGGGTCACTAAAAAGTACTAGAGAACTCTTTGGCCCTGAGGATTAGGGCCTAATCAGAGACTAAACACCAGACTAAGCAGGACCTCAAGTCAAATGCACATTTATGTGCCCAGAACTACACTGAGGAGGCAGGGGAAGACTTCCCCTTGGAGAGGGGTGAGGTAAGAGCTGCATTTAGAGAAGGAGAATTTGAGAAGAGGTGGAAGCTTGCTTCCAGGCAGTCAGGAAACAAGACAACAGGGAATAACAGAAAAAATGAGGGATCGCTGTAGTCAAGGAGTGGTAAATTTCCACTTGGCCCTTGCCTCTCCCGCCCTGTGTCTATCCCTAGGGTAGAGAAGGAGCAGAAGTCATCCAAAGGATCCAAGGAGCTTTGCCAACAATATTCAAGGGTGAAGTGTCTCAGCAGAGCTGTGGTTTAAAAGCAAGGGTGGGGCTACGCTCCAGGGAATACTGGAGTTCTGAAACAGAGAGTATTGTTGGCAACTCCCCTCTCATTTTTTTCCTACCCATTTCCTCTCTATGCACATCTTTAGTTCTCCCGTCCTCTTTTCACCATCTTCCTGTTTCTACCACCATTGCTTTTTTTTGTTACTTTTCCTGGTATTATGGTGTATTGAAAATAGAAATGTCCTGGTGTTTGTATCAGTAGTATGATTTTGGGCAAGTCATTTCACCTTTCTTAGCCACAGTTTTATGATCTACAAAATGAAGACATTAGGCTAAAAAATTTCTAACTTGTGACTGTTTGTGTATGTCTAGTTTTCTTCCCCCTTTCTCCATTTCCCTATTTATTCTTATCCCAATTTTGAGACCCTGGAGAGGGAATCTTAGAGCTAAGATATTTTTGACGACCTTTAAAACCAAAAAACAAATCAGTTGCCGTGGAGTCAACTCCTACTCATGGCAACCAATGTGCATCATAGTGAAACTGTGCTCCTCAGGGTTTTCAATGGCTGATTTCTGGAAGTCCATCTGTAGGTCTTTCTTCAAACTTTCCTCTGGGTGGACTAGAATGACAAAACTTTTGCTTAGCAGACAGCATGTTAACAATTTGCACCACTCCAGGACTACTTGATGATTATTGTTCTTAGGTGCCGTTGAGTCAGTTCTGACTCATAGCGACCCTGTGTACAACAAAATGAAACCACGCCATGCGCACAATTGTTACCATGTTTGAACCCATTGTTGCAGCCACTGGCTCAGTCCATGTTCTTGAGGGTCTTTCTATTTTTTGCTGACTCTCTACTTTCCCGAGCATGATGTCTTTCTCCAGGGACTGGTGTTCCTAATAACATGTCCAATCCACCTAAGATGAAGTCTCACAATCTTCACTTCCAAGGAACATTCCAACAGCACTTCTTCTAAGGCAGATTTGTTCATTCTTCTGGCAGTTCATAGCATATTTAACATGCAAACACCATAATCCAAAGGCCTCAATTCTTCTTCAGTTGTCTTTATTCATTGTCCAGCTTTTGCATGCATATGAAGAGACCATGCCTTAAGTCAGGCTTATGTAGTCCTCAA
Source organism: Orycteropus afer afer (assembly GCF_000298275.1). Lineage (NCBI taxonomy): Eukaryota > Metazoa > Chordata > Mammalia > Tubulidentata > Orycteropodidae > Orycteropus > Orycteropus afer. The sequence continues at coordinate 8,173,162 of NW_006921631.1, read as the reverse complement.
GGTGCTATCTTTGCTTTTTAACACTTTAAAGAGGTCTTTTACAAAAGATTTGCCCAATATAATATGTCCTTTTATTTCTTGACTACCACTTCTATGGACATTGATTGTGGATCCAAGTAAAATGAAATACTTGACTACTTCAATCTTTTCTTCATTTATCATGATATTGCTTAGTGGTCCACTTATGAGGATTTTTGTTTTCTTTATGTTGAGGGATAATTCATGCTGAAGGCTGTAGTCTTTGTTCTCCATCAATAAGTGCTTTATGTCCTCTTTGCTTTCAGCAAGCAAGGTTGTGTCATCTGCATATCACAAATTGTTAATGAGTCTTCCTCCAATCCTCATGCCATGTTCTTCTTCATACAGTCCAGCTTCTGTGATTATTTGCTCAGCATACAGACTGCATAAGTATTATTATTATTTTGGGAGTTCTGGTGGCATAGTGCCTAAGGCATTTGACTGCTAACCAGGAGGCTGGCAGTTCAAACTCACCAGCCACTCTTCAGAAGGAAGATTGGGCAACCTACTTCTGTAGTGATACCACCTCGGAAAACCAAGGAGGGGTTGCTATGAGTCGGATCTGACTCGAGGGCAGTGAGTTTGGTTTTTGGTTTTGGTATTATTATTTTACCATTATTATTATTACATATGAAAGTATATAACCCTGATGCACACCTTTCTTAATTTTAGACTATGTAGTAGCAGCCTCTTGGTCTATGTATAGGTTCCTCATGAGCACAATTAAATACTCTGGAATTCCCATTCTTTGCAATGTTGTGATTCACATAGTCAAATGTCTTTGCATAGTCAATAAAACAAAGATAAACAACTTTCTGGTATTCTCTGCTTTCAGCCAAGATCCAGTTGACAACAACAATGTTAGCTCTCATTCCATGTCCTCTTCTGAATCTGGCTTGAATTTCTGTCAGTTCCCTGTCTATGTACTGTTGCAACAATTTTAGAATTATCTTTAGCAAAACTTAACTTACATATGCTATTGTTCAATAATTTCTGCATTCTGTTGGATTACCTTTCTTTGGAATGGGCACAAATATGCATCTCTTCCAATTGGTTGGCCAGGTAACCATCTTCCAAATTTCTTGGCATAAACAAATAAGCACTTCCAGTGCTGCATCTGTTTGTTGAAACATCTCAGTGGGTTTTCCATCAGTTCCTGGCACCTTGTTTTTTGCCAGTTCCTTCAGTGCAGCTTGGACTTCTTCTTTTAATACCATTAGTTCTGGATCATATACTACTTCCTGAAATGGTTGAAAGTTGACCAATTCTTCTTGGTACTGTGACTACATATTCCCTCCATTTTCTTTTGATGTATCCTGGAACATTCAATACCTTGCCCATAGAATCCCTCAGTATTGCAACATGAGACTTGAATTTCTTCTTTAGCTCTTTCAACCTAGAAACACTGAGCATGTTCTTATCTTTTGGTTTTCTGACCTCAGATCTTTACACATTTCATTATAGTATTTAGTCTTCTCAAGCCTCCTTTTGAAATCTTCTGTTCAGCTCTTTTATTTCATCATGATTTCTCCCTTTTGCTTTAGCTACTCTCCATTTAAGAGCAAATTTCAGAGTCTCTTCTGACCTCCATTTTGGTCTTTTCTTTCTTTCCTATCTTTTTAATGACTTTTGCTTTTTTTCTTGTATGATGTACTTGATGTCATCCCACAACTTGTCTGATCTTCAGTCATTAGTGTTCAATGGGTCAAATCTATTCTTCAGATGATCTCTAAATTTAGGTGGGATATGCTCAAAATTGTGCTTTGGCCCTCATGGACTTGGCTCTCATGGACTTGTTTTAATTTTCTTTATCTTCACCTTGAACTTGCATATGAGCAATTGATGTTCTTTTCCACAGTTAGGCCTGGCCTTGTTCTGACTGATGATATTGAGCTTCTCCATCCTCTCTTTCCACAGATGTAGTCAATTTGATTCCTGTGTATTCCATCTAGTAAGATTCATGTGTATAGTCATCATTTATGTTGTTGAAAAAAAATATTTGCAATGAATAAGTCATTGGTCTTGCAAAATTCTATCACACAATCTCTGGCATCATTTCTATCACTGGATTTTCCAACTACTGATCCTTCTTTGTTTCCAACTTTTGTATTCCAATCTATGCATGCTTTGTCAATTTCAGACTGTGGAAGTTGGTAAAAATCTTCAATTTCTTCATCTTTGGCATAATATTAAACTCACTGCCATGGAGTCAGATCTGACTCATAGCAACCTCTCCCTTAGATTTCTGAGGTGGTATCACTATGGAAGTAGATTGCTCAACCTTCCTTCTGAGGAGTGGCTGGTGGGTTTGAACCACCAGTCTTCTGGTTAGCAGTCAAATGCCTTAGGCACTATGCCACCAGAGCTCCCATAACTACCATAGTAGGTAATAAATATGTGAAATATGTGTTCAACATATGAATTTTTGTAGTTGTATTCTAATGTAGTGTCTTAATATTCAGGTTCACACATAATAATTTATTTAATAGGTGTTTATTTAGCATCTGTTATATGCCAGGTAAGATTTGCCCAGTGAGCATGCAATTTGCAACAAGAAAGACAATGTCTCTGCTCTCATAAAACTTACATTTTAGTCAGGAAACATACAAGAAATTATGTGTGTGTCATATATATATATATATATATATATATATTTATTTATTTATATATTTATATATATATAAACACATACTCTGGTGGCATAGTGCCTAAGATATTTGACTGCTAACCAGAAGGCTAACAGTTCAAACCAACCAGCTGCTCCTCGGAAGGAAGGTTGGGAAATCTACTTCCTTAGTGATACTACCTCAGAAACCTAAGAAGAGGTCGCTATGAGTTGGATCCAACTTGAAAGCAGTGGGATAGATAGATAGATAGATGTATATGATATATATGATCATATGTACATGATGATAGAGTGAGCCCCTGGGGGACCATTTTAAATTGAATAATCAAGGGAAGACCTCTGAGGAGGTTACATCCAAGTTGGGTGCTGAGTGAATAGTAATACCCATGTAAAATCCAGGAAAAAAACCACTCTGGACAATGAATAAGGAAGACCAAAGAAATATTGATGCATTTAAATTGTGGTGTTGGTGAACAATATTGAAAATACCATGGACTTCAGGAAGAATGTAACAAATCTGTCTTTGAAGAAGTACATGTAGAATCCTCCTTAGAAACAAGAATGGTCAGACTTTGTGTCTCATACTTTGATCATGTTATCAGAAGGGACCAATCCCTGGAGAAGGTTATCATGCTTGGTAAAGAAGAGGATCAGAGAAAAAAGGGGAAGACCCTAAACGAGATGGATTGACACGGTACCTGCAGTGATGGGCTCAAGCATAGCAATGATTGTGAGGATGGCACAGGACTGGCAGTGTTTCATTCTGTTGTGCACAGGGTCACTATTGGCCATGACTGACTCGATGGTACCTAAAAACAACAGACACTGGAAGCAACTAGTGAAAAGGTCCTAAATTGAGAATGAGCTTGGTGAGTTTAAGGAATAGAGAGAAAGCAAGTAGACTGGAAAGAAGAGCATAAGGAAGTGGAATGAGGTAAGGTCACAGGTGTAGATAGGGGCCAGAGCACAGGGACTGGGTTTTATTCTAAGGATGACGGAAAGCCATACAGAGACTTCAAGCAGAGGATCTCATTTTAAAAGATGATAAGGTGATATGAGAAGAATGTATCAAAGGGAAGGGGCAAGGTAGAAGCAGACAGACCAGTTTAGAGACCATTGCAGAATACCAGACAAGAGATGATGGTGGTTTGTTCTAGGATGATGGCAGCAGAGATACAAAGAAATGAATGGATTTTAGATACTTTGGAGAGGTAGATTAATATGATTTTCTGCTGTATTGTTTATGAAGGGTGAAAAAATGAGGGGAGTCATGGAAGACTTCCAGTTTGGGTGAGCATTGGGAGCTATTCAATGAGGTAGGAAAAATGGTAGACAGTAGAAGGCAAGTTGAAGGGGAAAATAAGACACATAGAATAGTAAAAAGCACATCACCAGAGACTAAAGGAGTACATAATGATAATGGCTGCCATTTATCCAATATGCAGACATACATGTATTAATCTGTAGCTCTTATGATGTGCTTGAAAGGTATTAGTATCCATTTTATTAATGACTTAACTGAAGGTAACATAAAGAAATGTGCCCCAGATCATTAAGCTAAGAAGAGAAACCCACATTGGAGCCCAGACTGTTTAATTAAAAAGATATTTTTTTTCAGCAAACTGCACTGCTTCCACATAGAGCAGGAGCCAGTTTATCCCCTAAGTCTTCTTCCTGTGCCCCAGGTTTTTACTGGACTTGCTGCCCCCTACTGTTTGTTCAATGTAACCAAAAAACCAAACCAAACTCACTGCTGTGGAATCAGATCTGACTCATAGCAACCCCTCCTTGAGTTTCCGAGGCAGGGGGGAGGAGTGGCTGGTGGGATGGAACCACCAGCCTTCTGGTTAGCAGTCAAATGCCTTAGGCACTACACCCCCGTCTGTAGTTAAACCAAATTGACTCCAATTCCATGTGTTTAAAAGCAGAACTGAGCTCCGTAAGGTTTTCAGTGACTGTTTTTTTCTGAAGTACATCTCCAGACCTTTCTTCTAAGGTGCCTCTGGTTGGACTCAAACCTCTAACCTTTCTGTTGGCAGCTGAGTGGTTAACTATTTGTACAACCCATCTGTAGTTAGGAAGGGTTATGCAGGAAGTGACTCTGTTTAACTAAATGCAACAAAATTTACTGAACACAAACTAATCACAAATACAGTCTTCCAGATAAGAAAAATAAAATAAAATGTGGTTTGATACATTGAACTGTGACCTAACTTTGGGTGAAAGTGGAATCTTATCACCTTATAAATCTCTAGAAATCACTTTCTGGCTTAATTTGAATTCAAAGCATGCAAACTGTTGTGTTGGGGTATGTGGCATCTGATTTGTGAGGCTCTACCTTCCTTCAACTAACACTGGTTGAAATCACTGTGACTCTTTTACTGGCTTGATAAATGATGGAAAACCAAGGGTGGTGACTTTTTTGCAATCTACTTACTCGAGCTCAAACCTACACTATATATATGTATATGTATATGCATATGTATGTATGTATTTTACATTTTCCTGTTTGTTTGCCCTGCTGTTATCACGGTAAGATAATGGCCTCTTTTTTTACCACTCCACCTCTGTGTCTATGATCTTAAAAAAGCTGGTAGATCAATATGAAGCTTTTAATATATTTTTTCCACCTTTTCATTAAAGGTTCACAGCCAGCGTATTAAAATGCAATTGAGACATAATCTCTTTGGAGCATTTGGTCCCATAAAGTGCTTCTCAGGGAGAGTGAAGGTTTCAGGCACTAAGGGTGTACAGGTAATGATAGCTTTTATGTAATAAAGTAGCAGAGCTTCAGCTCCAGCAATTTTATTGGGCTTTCTCTTTTTCAGGAATTAGAGAACATTGAGTAGGTATTTAGAGCACAAATGTACCACACATATTCTACAGTACTGTTCCTCATCTGTTTCATTCTTATTGTAATTGCTGAGTTTATTCCAGTGCACCTCAGGGGTATGGTGGTGAATGGCTAACGACTGGCTGGGGCAGGGTGGAAGCCCTGATTTGTAGCATTTGCCGATTTCAGTGGCCAATTTCAAGTTACCAAGTGACCTCACTGTATGTGGAATTAGGAGAAGATGTGCAGTACCATATCATGATGTAATAGTTTACCATACAGATATAATAGGTATAAATAATTCACTAATGTGACTAAGGGCAAAACAGAGTAAAGTAATTAAGAAGGGATGAGTTTTGAGTTTTCATTATCTTGTTTTTAAGAAAATTTATGTATTTATATTTATTTGTATATGAGAAGCTGGACTATATGGAGAAAAACGTGGTATCAGGATTGGAGGCAGAATCATTAACAACCTGAGATATGCAGACGATACAACTTTGCTTGC
>NW_006921631.1:8149201-8166822 GCF_000298275.1 Orycteropus afer afer | reverse complement strand
TTGAACTGCCAACCTTCTGGTTAGCACTCAAATGCCTCAGTCTCTAGGCCACCAAAGCTCAATCTGTGTGTGTGTATTATATATATGTATGTAAATGTATGTATGTAAACCCATGGCTGTATATAACAATCTTGCAAAATTCCTGAAAATTTAACTATCAGCTCTAGTGAGCTGGTTTCAGGGAACTCCAACACAGCACTAATGCACATGCTTTCCTGTTCAAAGCATTATGTCTCTGTTTATTTTTCTTTAAAAAATATTACTGTGAAGTTCATCATGGCTCCCAAACACAGCAAAACCAGTGCTAGTGATAGCAGCAGGGAGAGGTAAAGGATAAGTACTGATTTGGAAGTAAAACAAAAGGTTATTAAACAATAGGAAGGTGGAAAATCAGTGAGTGTTATTGCTCACACTTGACTAGCCTCAAAAACAAAGCAAAAATTTTCCAAGCTATTAAAGAATTGGCTCCACTGAAAGTTACAAGGCTAACAAAAATGCAAGAGAGAACTCTATCAGATGTGAAGAAACTGTTAATGATGTGCATTGAAGACTAAACATGAGAGCAAATCCCTCTCAGCACATTGAGGATCACTGTTAAACCACAAAGCTTATTCCAGATACTTAAAGAAAAAGCAGGACCAGACTATGATAGGGTGTTCCCACAATTTCCAAATCGCATAACGTCCTATACCACAGAACATATCATGGACATTAAGCAGTGCGTAACTGTATAGTATTTCTAATAAGTTCTATATAATTATTTGTTCTTGAGAAGATGTTCAAGCCTAAACACTCTGCATGAGTTTAAGGTCTATGTCAAGGTAGAGAGCTTTGAGTGCTGTCATCTGGATTCAGTCAATCTTTCTTTTTTCCCCTCTGTAGCCTAGGAAACTTCTAGTATTTCTTCCTTAATCAACTAGCAAGGGTGTGGAGGGGTTTGGGAAAAAGAAGTGTCTTATGGCTTGAATTGTATCCCTCCAAAATATTTGTCAACTTGGGTAGGCCACGATTCTTAGTACTATGTAATTATCTTTCGTTTTGTGATCTGAGGTAATTATCTTGTTGTTTTTGTTATGTGCCGTCGAGTCGGACCCAACTCATAGCGACCCCTCCTTGGGTTTCCGAGGCGGTATCACTATGGAAGTAGATTGTCCCATCTTCCTTCTGAGGAGTGGCTGGTGGGTTTGAACTGCCAGCCTTATGGTTAGCAGTCAAGTGCCTTAGGCACTACGCTACCCTAAACTCTATGATGTTAATGGGGAGCTCTGGTAGCAGAGTGCCTAAGGCACTTGACTGCTATCAGATGGCTGGAGATTCAAACCCACCAGCCACTCTTTGGAAGGAAGGTTGGGCAATCTACTTCTGCAGTGATACTGCCTGGGAAACCCAAGGAGGGGTGGCTATGAGTCCAACGCAACAGCACGTAACAACAACAACATAATGTTAATGAGGCAGGATTAGAAGCAGTTATGTTAATGTGACAGGATGCAATCTACAAGATTAGATTGTATCTTGAGCCAATACAAATAAGTGAATAAAACAGTACTGTGTTGTCAGTGAAGGCAAGCATGGGTGTATGGGTGGATAGATGGGTGGACAGGCTGAACTATTAGGTATGTCTATGAAATGGGGAGTGTATCCAAGAACATACATAAGGTTGGCAGACAATGGTCCTATAAGTTTATGTGAATGATCAGAATTCCCAGGTGTATAGTAGAGTTGACAAGGGGAAGGTTGTGGTCACTGCTTGGTCATAGCCAGCTACCCAGAGGGACCGAGTAGTTGAACCTGTGGGCTTGGGACCATAGTTTCAGGGGACATCAAGCTCAATTGGCATAACATACTATACAAAACATTGTTCCACCTCCTACTTTGGCGAGTAGCGACTGGGATCTTAAAAGCTAGCAAGCTGCCATTTAGATGCAACAATGGGTCTCTCCTCATCCAGGGCAAAGAAGAATGAAGAAAACCAAACATTCATGGAAACAATTAGTCCTAGCAACTGGTACACCATCCGATCTGCAGCCTATATGACTGTGAGACCAGAAGAACTAGATGTTGCCCGGCTACCACTGTCATCCACTTGGAAGGGCATCTACGTAGCAGATCCTTGATAGAGAGGGAAAGCAATGTAGAAAAAAACTCAAAATCATTTGGAGAAAAAAAAAGGTGGGGGGGGGACCAGATTTGCTGGTCTGATAGAGCCTGGTGGAACCACTGAGAGTATGGTCCCTAGCTGCCCTTCAGGTCTGGAATTGAACCCACACCTGTGGCTTCCAGCCAAACAAAAGACAGGCATATGAGTTGAACATTCACCTGAGGTAGATACACTCCTTGGAGAGAACAATCATTGAGAAAGAAGGGCTGCCTATGCACAGGGAGACAGCTTAGGGGGCAGGAGTCTATGGAGGGATGGACACTGGGAAGAGGTAACTATGGGGAGGAAGTGGGAGGGGAGCTGTTGCATTGTGGTAAACTGTGGTCAATGTCATGAGACAAAGTGTATGTAAACTGCTGTATGGAAAGTGAATTTTCTCTGTAAATCTTCACCCAAATCACAATAAAAGAAAAAAAATGAATACATAATGACAGATCTGAGAGCACATTAGAAGATTCAAAATGAAGATTAGAATAGAGTTTTAGCTTTTCAGGTATATTGATACACATAAGCTGAGGTTACAAAAAATGTATTTGTTGTTTAACTACAGGGATATTTTTATTAAAAATAATGAATTTCTTTATTGTTATTTTTCTTTTAAAATGAGATGATTTTCAGTGCAAATATTGAGCAAACATTGAGCAAAGGACATTTAGAAATGAGCAGTAAGGGGAAAATCTGAGATAATATAAAAACACTCAATAAAATCGAGAGAAAATAGACAGTTACTGACTGAAAAAAAAAAATGAATTCTGCTGAAACATTGCACAAAACACTTATAGACAGACAGTCATTTTGGTGGTACTCCCTCTGACAGTGTCACCTAGTGAAGTCGTCACCTGCTTAATGACACCACAGCTTCCAGGACGCCCCTTAGGGGAGAAATCCCTGCAACCATTTTCTGGAACGCTGCTTACATTTACCACAGAACTCAATACAGCAAAGCCGCTGGTAGCAGCAAGTTGTGCTCCAGACTGAAAGGGCAGGCCCTGCCCCTGCACTGTCTTGCACAGCCAGAGCCACAGCCCAGCCAACACTGGTGCTTCACAGTGAAAGGATGTGGAAATTATATAATAGGGGATCCATAATTCTGCTTGAAATTCAGCTTAACATGTATCAGTTTGTGACATGTTGTTGTTATTATGTGCTCTTAAGTAAATTCTGACTCATAGTAACCCCATGTGACAGAGTAGAGCTGCCCCATAAGGTTTCCTGGGCTGCAATCATTACAGGAGCAGATCCTCAGGCCATTTCTCCCATGGAACAGCTGGTAGATTCTAACTGCCCACCTTCCTGTTAGCAACCAAATGCTTACTTATTTATCTATTCTTTTCTTTTAATGACAGTGGGAGAGTGAGTTTGGCTTTAGATTAGCAATAAGTGTTTTCACCTTATTTATTCTTGCTTTAAGAGTACATTTTAGTAATATTAACTTAAGTAAGTCTGTATTTGGTAATTAACTCATTCATTTGTTCACTCATTCACATATATATGGGGTCCCTAAGGAGCTCTGGTGGTGCGGTGGTTAAAGCATTTGGCTGCTAAGCAGAAGGTCCGTGGTTCAAACCCACCAGCCATTCCATGTGAGAAAGATGAGATAGTCTGCTTCCATAAAGATTTAGAGCCTTGGAAAGCCTATAGGGTGTTCTACTCTGTCCTATAGGGTCACTCGATGGCAGTAGGTTTTATGGAGTCTCCGGGTGGTGCAAATGGTTAACATGTTCAGCTGCTAACTGAAAGGTTGGAAGTTTGAATCCATCCAGAGGCACATTAGAAGGAACACCTGGTGATTTCCTTCTGAAAAATCAGCCACTGAAAACTCTATGTGGGACACTTGATCTATGTTGGCTGGGAAAAGCACCTGACCAGAAATCAGCCAGCCAGTGTACTGGGTCTAACTTCACTGTTGCTTCTTGCAGACTTTGAAGAAATGACTGATCTTCATTTAACCTTGATTTTCCTCATCAGATAAATGGGACCGTAGTAATAAATGCCTGTTCTGCCTACTTTTTTTTGGGGGGGTGTGTGTGGGGGGGCAAAGCTTATGAAAGTACTAGGAAGAAAACTAAGTATTAAAGAAATATAACATTGTTTTGGTTATTTATCTATGCAAATTTTCAGAAATACTTGTAACATGGACAAGTTCAGAAGCAAAGCAACTTTAATAAAATAAATGGCAGGTGGGAGAGGCAGGCAAGGCTGCACAGAGCAGAGTCTGGGGTCACTGGCTTGGTTCTAGAGGCAGAAAGAGCATTTATATTTTGAGAGGCCCCTCTTGGCCTCTTCCTCCACCTAATATTCTCTCCCATCAATCCCTTTCCTTCAACTGGGACTATCAAGAGCAAGAACAGAAAAATGAGAACTTGCAGAGGCTCCTTCTACTTTTCTGTCCTCTTATTCTTCCCTGAGGCAATGGCTCAGAGAGCTTAGAAGTTGCTTGAATGTAAGAGGATTGTGTGATTGGTTGGTAGGGGCCACCATCTGGGTCATCCATAGGGCAGACAGGGCTTAGGAATGAGGGAATATGAAGAATCAAACATGTAAACCCCTTTCACTTCTCTGTCCTCATGAAGAACTGAAGTTTTGGCAAGTCAGATTCAAATGTTAGCTGGAAGGAATCTTTTCAACTGGTCTACTGACCTTCCTAGAATGACATTGATTTAATTCCCTTCTAAATTTATTCCTGTTGGTCCTTCTGACTGCAAAGGGCCTTTTAGTTTGGGGATTTGAGAAGAGGCTTCAGTTCAGCATTCATAGTGGGCAACTGCGTGAAGGCCAGGTATGAGATATGGGAGTCAGAAGGCCAGGTATCGAGGGTGAGAGAAATCAAGCACTTTAACAAGGAGTCAGAAAGTCCTACGGGCTTGAGACCATGGTCGCAGGGGACATCAAGCTCACTTGGCATAACATACTACATAAAAATATTGTACTACATCTTACTTTGTGAGTAGTGACTGTGGTCTTAAAAGCTTTCAGGTGGCCATCTAGATGCAATGATGGGTCTCTTTTAGAGCAAAGAAGAATCAAGAAAACCAAAGGTGCATGGAAACAATTAGTCCAAGGGCCTGGTAGACCATGTGATCCTCAGCCTATATGACAATGAGATGAAAAGAACTAGATGGTACCCAGCTATCACTGTCAACTACTCGGAAAGAGATTGCTGCAGATCCTAGATAGGGTGGGAGAACAATGTGGAACAAAAATAAAAATAAAAAAATAAAAGGACCAGGTTTGCTGGTCTGATAGAGCCTGGTGAGACCCCTGAGATTATGGCCCTTGGTTACCCTTCAGGTCTGGAACTGGTCTCCTGTGGCTTCTGGCCAAATGATAGACAGGCATATGGGGTAAGCATTTACATTATGTAGATATACTCCTTGGAGTGATCATCATCGTGGGAGAACAGAAGGACAGTGTTTGCACAGGGAAACGGCTTGAGGGGCTGGGGTCTGCTCGAGGGAAGGACACAATGAAGGAGTAATAACTGCAGGGAGGAAGTGGGAAGAAAGCAGTTACATTGTGGGGAAATGCAGTCAATGTCATGATACAAAATGTGTATGAACTGCTGTGTGGAAAATTTGCTCTGTAAACATTCATCCAAATCAATAAAATTTTAAAAAAGAAGAGTCAAAAAGAATTTTGCTTTAAAGTTGACTCCACTGCAATTTAGACTAGCTTGAAAGGAGGTTACTGGGAACCAGGGTCCCACCCAAACTTCACTGTCCTAGATTGGCCAAGTCCTGGAGCTGCACCAAATGCCCCTGAGGGCAAGACAATAATGAGCTTCCTACAGAAGTGGGAGGTCGGGCGGATAAAACAACAACAACAACAACAACAACTCACTGCTGTCCACTAGATTGCAACTCATAGCGACTCCTCCTTGGGATTCTGAGGTCGTATCTCTATGGAGCTCTGGTGGCATAGTGCCTAAGGCATTTGACTGCTAATGAGAAGGCTGGAGGTTCAAATCCACCAGCCACTCCTCAGAAGGAAGGTTGGGCAATCTACTTCCATAGATACTGCCTCGGAAACCCAAGGAGGAGTCACTATGAGTCAGATCCGACTACACGGCAGTGAGTATACTTTTGAGAATCTGATGAGAGCAATTGTCACCTTTCTCTACACATTTGCATACAAATACATTTTTCATGAAATATCAGGGGATTTATAATTCCTTGGTTAAGAAACTTGAGCCACTGAGAGGCAATACTGTGTTTACTTGCAAAAGTTATGATACTTGCATAATAGTCTTTTACATACATGTGCATATATCAACCATATGACTTCTCAGTTTGCATTTTCATTTTGCAAACTCAGGTTTTTGCTAAAATCCTATTTGCAAAGGGATCTGTCCTTAGATTATGTAATAGTTAAGTTTGTGTGTCAACCAGTCTAGGCCTGGTTTAGTGGCTGGGCAGCTGGATGTAGTATTCCCCATGATGAGACTTGTAATCAAATCCATGATGGAATCTACTGGGAACAGCTGAGTAGCTGCCTCTGGGTATGTGGTCTGCTTCCCGTATATAAGTAGCAGCTTTGGGAATGGTCTTTAGCTTATGGCACCTTGAACCTTGCATGTAGCTGTGTTGTTGTTCAGCAGCCTGCCATGCTCTGCAGACCTTGGGACTTCTAATGGACTTGATTTGGTAATATCAGGACTGTGCCTTTTTACTTGTCAACCTTGGGCTAGGCAGCCTCAGCAGCCAGCAGCTGTCTGAGTGAAGAAAAGCCTCTAGCTTCAGTGGGCCGGGAGCTGGAGGCAGAGCTTAAGGCCAAGGCAGAGGGGCTTTCACCCAGCCCCCAGAGCCTGGCACTTTGAATTCAGAATTCTGGCCTCCCCAGCTGTAAGAGAATAAACTCCTTTTTGTTTGAGCCATCCCATTTGAGATGTATTCTTGTCAGAGCAGCACAGGTGACCAGAACAGATTAAATTAATTACCTCATATAGAACACTTCTAATGGGTCCTAACATAAGGTAAACAATAACCATTAGTACCATCATCATTTTTCTAAACTAATACAAACCTTAAATTTGGCAACGCTATTTCCTTTCTCACAATTCACTCTTTCAGATGCATAGGCAGCTAGTCTCTGCTTAGTTACTTCCCACAGAAATTGCTTACCACCTCACAGGAGAAGCTGATTTAGTAAACCTTGGGACCTGTGACTACACATTTATCCATCTCTCTGTGTCTGTTAAGCCATCCATTTGGCCATCCATTTGGAAGACTTGAAACTAAGGGTGTATTGGCACATATATCTGCTTTATAAGTTACATGACTAAGAGAAAAAAGTCAAGCAATGGCTATAAAAGAAAGCAAATGACTTATTTATTACTCACTTCTCAATTTTCATGGGAATTGTGAAAGAACCCTAAATGAGCTTGTAAAGTCTTACTGAAAATCTTTAAGCATAGGACTATCTACAAGAAAATGGTTTTTGGGTCTTATTTTTCCTGGAATTTGGGGAATACACTGCATGATCTCTATTGGTCATATTTGTCCTCTGGTTTCAGGAGGAAGTGGATGAAGATGACCATATGCAACCTGTATTTGCCCTTTTGCTCTCAGAGTACAGATGATTACCTATTAAACAAGTAAGTACAAGCTTAAGGCATCAACAAAACAGGAGCACCTGCTGTTCAAAGCAAGGTCCCATAGATGCCAAGCAGACAGAATACAAGGAAAAGTGAGCACTGCAGTGGAAGGGAAATAGCAGGGCACTAAATGAAACTGATACCAGTTCCAATGCATGAGAATGTGCCAGCTGAAAATTAAGTTCACATAGAGTCATGAAGGCACCCATGTGCAAAGTTGCTTAAACTATGAGGCCCCTACCACTTCAACACCTTAATTGACATCTGTGTCTTATGGTCCCTTCCAATGTAATTGAATTCCTTATCTTGGCAGTAAACTACTTCTTTCTAATAAACAAGAGGTGGGGGTGGACTGTCAAGTCTAACTCTTGCTACATTCACTCAATAGGCAACTGGATCCAATGAGTGGTTGCTTGGCAAGGACAGAATATACTAATAGATAACAGGGCTCTCATCCATTTTGAGAGAACTATCTTGTACATCATCCACATCTGCTGACCCAGCAACTCCAGCCAGGAAGGCCAGCAATGCTCTTTGCCATGATACAAGCAGGAAGGTATGCTCTTGCACACATCCTGGTAAACAGCCAATGAGAACTCTAGTCCCAGATAATATGCAAAAGCAAGGGAACTTGAATAAGTTGACCACTGCAATAAATTTAATGAAGTTACATAAATGTATAGCATTTATGTACAGAGTTATAGCCTAAGTTTCGTAAACAATAATATTTATAGCTTTAAAATATGTATGGCATACATGCAGATGCAATCTAGCATATATTTAATATAATATTAACATGAGTAATAATTTAATATAATACTAGCATAACAAACATCAAAGAATACTGGAAATATTAATATTTATCAACACAGAAAGTTTTAATTTATGTATCAAGTGAGTTTTGCTTTTTGTTTTCTCTTGCATGGGGCACAGTGCCTGATATTACTTTAAATATGCTAATAAATGAGGTATTAGGCATATTAAAAGGGCAAAATTCAATATTTATTTATCATGCAAAATATGTTTCTGCTTTTCAACAATGAATGTGCTTCTAAATTCATCTTCCAAGAAAACAACAAAGGGCATTTATCAGAACATTACATTTATATTTTATCAAAATATTTACATAGCCCTGTGTAAAGAAATTGAGAATTCTTTGAGGAAATAAATGAAGGTTTAGATAATAAAAATTATAGAAATGTATTTTATTTTCCATGTCTCTTCAACTCACTTTCTTTTAAGAAATTGGCTGATACTGTCACGACTCACAAAACTTGCTCGCTCATTGAGAAATAGTGCTATTGTTACATCAATTATGTATGTATCTCTGAATACAGGAGTTGAACAATTCTGCAAATAAAATGTACATTTTATAAATTTTGTATATGATTACATTTATATTTTCCTTTTCACTTCACATCGATTAGGTATAACCTCACACTCAGTTCTCTTTCATCAATCACGTAAGAATGCGCCAACAGCACTATAATCACATGACTCATATATAATCATGTATGTGGCCCTGTTCCACACAAAGTGAACCAAAAATACGTCTTCAGATTAGCATACTCTTGTATATGTATCATGTTCTTTGAGATCAGTCTTGCCCCCAATAGGGCAGCAGTAGTCCAATGAACTATGAAGAACTGTGAAAAAGCAAAATCAAAGGATGGAAAATGAGTGCACAAGTTTTTAAATATTATTTCAAGACAGAAAAATGGTAGTGGAGATCTGTGAAGGCCTGCCAACAAACATCGTACAACAAATGAATGAAGTTATTTCCATTGGCATTGTAAGTACTATTTCTTTCGATTATCTCAGGCCTGAAGAACAAAATTACATATTCTTAAACAATTTTTTTTACTTACTAATTTTTTAATATAAATTTTTGTGTTAACATTTAAATTTGAATGTAAATTTTATTTTATAAACTTTTCTTGTTTTAATCATTTTATTTATTTGCAGTTATTCCAATGTATTTTCTATGGTAGAACCAAATTTAAAAAGTGACATAATTTTATATCCAGGTAAAATGAAACAACAACAACTAAGTGGAGCACACAAAGAAAAGCTGAAGAAGACCAAAAGAAAAGCATTTGTGAATCCCTAACGAAGATTCCCAGGTTAACTTCTCTTTTAAAACATAATGAATCAGAAGAGATTTCTTCCACTGAACACTTGAGTTTGATGGGTGCAAATCATTATAGCAGTACTGCTAGTGCTGAAGTTACTTACAGCAATATGAATATAACAGAATTTGTTCCCAATTCTACATTTGTTCCTTGCCATATTTAAAAAAAAAAAAAATGGTGTAGAAAGTAATACTACTTTAGAATTGGAAAGTGTCACATCTTTAGACCCTATAAGTAACAGAAATACAGATATTGTGGAATAATTTTTCTTCTAATGATGTAAATTATTAGACTGAAGAAGGGTCAAGTGACTGCCACATCACAGTGGACCATTTGAAAATTCATGTCAAAAATTTCTGGATGGTAAACAAAGAGGGTTCTGTAGCCAGGTATGTTTCTAGGGTACAAAGCTAATGGTGAAAATTACAAGAGGGAGTGATTAACTGTAGTCTCCAATAGTTGGCTCTGTATACAGGTTTGCATTGGTTAACATCTATTTGGGCAACATCTGACAACACATATGTATAAGGTCTCATAAGGCTATAATAGAGTTCAAAACTCCCATTCAGAGAACAGGACTTAGAGGATGTCATTGCTAAGCAAGGAAATCCAATTTGTCTCTCACTAGCTTTCCAGTCTCCATCTGCCCTGGCCCTGGTGTTGTAGGCAGAGGGGGTCCAAGTGCCCATCAGCAGCTGCCTGTCCTACTGTCTTCACCTCATGTTGATGCCACTTAGATGCTGCTGAAGCTTCCAAGGCTGCTGCCCTACTCAGCCTGGCCACTCTCCCCGTAATGCCCATGCCCACAGCCATGCAAGACTCCTCCCATGTTGGTGGCCATCAAGCATTCCAGGCTGTGGTGGTGACAGGAGGATAAGCAGGAAAGGCAACCAAAGGAAGAGGTAGAGGCAGAAGCAAAGGCAATGAAGGAGGGGTGGGAAGGGCTGAAAGAATTTAAAGCCCATTATGTGGGTCAGGGAAGGCCCACAGGGAGGAAGGGAGGAAAGAAAGGGAGCCGGTGGCAAGTGGGCTGGAAGGCAGTCAGCTGGATGGTGCTCTACAGTGGACAGGAGGAGGCCAGGGGCAGCTCATGGAAATGGGGCAGCAGCCACACAGGAACAGTAGTCATGCAGAAATGGAGCAGTGGAGCCAAAATATTCACCCAGTTGTTGGCATGGCTGTTGTGACACGGGTCCTGGGCTTGCCCAGTGACCATCCTGTGCAGCTCTCTTCTGTATTTAATATGGTGCTCACACAATGTCCAAATCACATAATGTCCTGTTTCACAGAACATATTGTGGATGGTAAGCAGCACATACCTGTATTGTTTAATTTGCAAACAATTCAATCCTAAACCATTTAATTCTTAGGTTACTATGGATGAAATTAGCAATTGGAGCAACCTCAAATATGACTGACAAACATGAAAACATTTCAATTCACAGAGATTGTATGTTGTCATATTTCAACCAAAGACATAGTTTTGGCTTAATTCATGAACAGCAAACATAAATTAATGAAGAACATCAGTATTGGAAATCTGTTTGCAATGTATTGCTGCTGTCATTATAATGATCTCTCAACATGAAGTATATTTTTGAGGAAGAAATGAAGTTGGGTTTCCACAAAGTGGAAATTTTGGACTTATTGTTCAGTTTGATCCATTTTCAGCAGGTCCCTTTCAAAATATGGCAACAGAGGAAAGGGCAACCCATCAGGTATGTCTAAAATAACACATGAAGAATTAATCAACTGAATAAATGATAAAGTTGAATCAGATATTTTCAGTGAAATAAGTATAGCTCAATATTGCAGTTTGCCTGTAGATTCCACTCCTGATCTTTCCCATACATATCATCTAAGTGTTGTTTTAAGGTACATATCTCCAACAGCTGGAAAATATGTCAAGCAATTTATCATATTTACCATTTAAAAAGTCATAGTGATGAAGAAATTGTAAATGAAGTACTTCACTACTATATGAAGTTTGCAAAATTATTTTTTTCTAAGTCCAGAGGCTAGTACTATGAAAATGCTGCCAATATGTCAAGGTGTTATAAAGGCATGCAATAGAAAATTTTAGAACGTAATGAATTTGCCATTTTCATACCATGTGCTCCTCATTCACTGAATCTTGTAGGACATAGCACAGTAGATTGTTGTCTGGGAGCAGGTGATTTTTTCTCTACTGTTCAGTTACTTGATACATTTTTACCACCTCTATTCACTGATGAGCAGTTCTTAATACATATTTAGGCAATGATCGAATATTAAAATATCTTGCTAATAGGCACTGGGAAGTACATTCAGTAGCAATAGGTGTAATCCTGAAATGGCATAGTCAAATTTTAGATGCCTTAGAAAGTACTACTGAAGATCAGACACAGAAAGAATATACCAAAAGAGAAGCTAAAAATATCACCAACAAAATGCAAACATTAGAATATGCATTTATGTTGGTTATATGAATATATTGCAGCATTTTCATCAGACGAGGCAAGCTCTTCAAGACTCAGAAGTAAATCTACTAGTTATTAACAGGATATTTACATAAGTTAAGAGAAGATTTTGGAAATGCAACAAAACAAATACTGCCAAATACTGATTATTAAGCAGTTCCCCATCTCAGAAGCATTAGAAACACATAAATGCCAGAAGTGCTCCAGAAGTATCACTGAGTGCCAGAGATCAATTTCATGTAACCACATACTGCACCATAAATGACACACTTGAACATTGCGCAAAAGAAGGGCAAAAGTATATGAAGTTCTTGCAAATAGATGTTCCTTCTTAAATAATGTGGATATACCTGATAAAAAAATGTATGAAGGCATCCAAGAAATTTAGTGCAGGCTTATCCCAACTTAAATCCCAGACTTAAATGCAATCTTTACAGAGAAGTACAACAGTTTCATTCTTACATGCAAATTAATTTTACAG
Source organism: Orycteropus afer afer (assembly GCF_000298275.1). Classification (NCBI taxonomy): domain Eukaryota; kingdom Metazoa; phylum Chordata; class Mammalia; order Tubulidentata; family Orycteropodidae; genus Orycteropus; species Orycteropus afer. Next base: position 8,153,999 of record NW_006921631.1, on the reverse strand, counting down.
ATTTGGAAAAGACAAATTTTACTCATGTAGGCATGTATGATTCCATAATAGAAGATAAAATACAATACATATTTCCCAGTGTTGAAATTGCTTTATGCATATTCCTAACTGTAATGATCACAAACTGCACAATATAATGCTCAATTTTGTCCCTAAATAGACTCAAAAACCCTCAGTTTTCAAAAATGTTTCTACAAGGACTTGATTCATTACCCTTATGTATGGAAATGATATTGTTCAAAAGCTTACTTGTGATGAAATCATCAAAGAATTTGTAAGAGGAAAGAATAGAAAGAAATGTTTTGACTTTTAACATGCTAGATATGAAAAATCTAAAAATAAAATGATTTGTTGTAATATTTATTTTCTGATCATTACATTTTCTTTTATGACATCTTTTCATTTGTTCATTTATAAGTATAACAATTATTATGAAACTAACATCAAAACTGAAGTATGAACCATTGAAAGCAAGATTGGTGAAACTCAATTTTTCATTGTGGAGGATCAACAGAATTTTGCACTGATCTTTGAAACAGTTAAATTCACTGACTCATTTTCTTTGTTGTACAATATCTGGAATATTCTTTATATAGAAAATGTAATATATAGTAAAAGACTCGGTATACCATATCCACTAAAATGTGCATAATCTAGTTCATCTCATTCTGCTAAAATGGCATATGTCACTTTTACATTCAATCACTGATATTATAGTCAAATTTAAAAAGAAGTGACTTCATGGATAGCTCAGACACACACACATGCATGCGTACACACACGTATATGTAGATATATTTAACTCACATATTTGTAGGGAGCTCTGGTAGCATAGTGGCTAAGACACTTGCCTGCTAACCAGATGGCTGGCGGTTCAAACCCACCAGCCACTCCTCGGAAGGAAGGTTGGGCAATCCTACTTCCGTAGTGATAGTGCCTCGGAAACCCAAGGAGGGGTCGCTATGAGTCGGGTTTGACTCGACGGCACATAACAACAACAACAACAAATCCTGTTTGAATGTATGAGTAAACAGAGAAGGGGACGCCACCCTCATTTGCCTTAATCTGGCCCTGCCTCAGACAAAGGTGCACAGGATGTGAAGATTTTGATTTCTTTCCCACTGACCAGTGCAATGTTATAGTAGAGGCTGAGGGGAAGCAAAAGTCATCTATCTTTCACACAGTCATGGTCTGCTGTGGCCATCACACTGACCCTCACTTACCACTTCAAGTTTTCCCAGGTATGAAATTTCACATCTAAAGGAATAAAGGTGGAGGGATAATTTATGCAAAAGGAAAGAAATATTTCTCCCTTGTAATGTTCTGTGGTTATGTAAAGTGGATTTAAAATTCTTTTAATAGTGTCAAATTATAAGTAATTAGCTCTTAATTGTTAGGAGAAAACCTGACTTCCATAGTGGTGTAAAAATATTTTATTGTATACAAAGCAAATTTGGTTTCCATTTGACAATTTCTACACAAGTTGTTCGGTGACATTAATTACATTTTTTCACAATGTGTCACTATCCTCTTTAATTGCATTCTGGTTGCTCCATTTCTAGTATTCTAGTTTCCCTGTCCCCTTTCCTTTTCATCTTTGCTTTAGAGTAATTGTTTACTGTGTGGTCTCATATACATGGGTTTTTATCTATTATTTTGTGTCCCAATCTGTTATTTCACTAAAAGGTGACCTCAGGGCACAGTTTTGGTTCAAGATTTAAAGAACATCTTAGGATAATAGTCTCAGGGAGTCCTCCAGTCTCAACTGATCCAGTAAGTCCAGCCTTTTTTTAAGAATTTGAGTTCTGTTCCATGTTTTTCTTCCTGTTTATGAGGGTCTATCTATTGTGGCTCTGATTAGAATAGTCAGTATTTTTAGCTGAGCACCATCTAGTCTTTCTGGTCTCAGGGTATATGAGACCAACTCCCATAGGGTTTTAAGGTTTTCATGCTTTGTTTTTAAGTTTGGTATAGAATTCAGCAGGCTTTTGATGAGTTTATTTATGCTGAGTGGTAGTTATCTTGATAGAATTATTACTGATCAAGGAAAAGGCCTGTTACAATCCGAATGACCAAACTTAAACCAGTAGCACATACAGTCTACTGTCATGGAAGAGAGATGGCTGCTTCACCCCATGTTGTCAGTTACACCTAAAGTACTGTGTTCTGCTCTGGCCGCCCCCTTTTGAGAGAAATGGTGACAAAAGGGAACAAACTAGAGCAGAGCAACCAGGATAGTGAAGAGTCAGACAAGCACATCAAGATGAATGCTTAGAAAATACTGAAATTTTTCAGCCTGGAGGGGGACACTTATTGGGGGAGGGGGAGGAGCACATGAGCTATGCCTGAGTACCATGTGACCATCATATAAAAGATGGAGTCAACACTGGGTGTGTACTTGGATAGGATCAGAGTTAATGGGTAGGAGAAGTATCAGGGAGGGGCAGACTTGGCTTAAAAGAAGAAGGAATTTTCCAACAAGAAGTGATGTCCCAAAATGCTTTGTAATGTAGGGAGTTTCCCAGTTTAAGAACCTTCTAAGCAGGAACTGATGACCACTCATGAGAGGGAGAGACTGGAGTTTAGTATAGGTGGAAGCCCCTTTCCATCTTTCCCCCATGAACCCCTCCCCTCTAAATAAACTTTGGTTCATGTAGACATTTAAAAAAAAAGAAGAAGAAGGAAACAAACTAATGACCACTCATGAGAGTTTGTTAGCTCAGTGGTTCTCAAATGATAGTGTTGTAAGAATCACTTGGAGATCTTGTTAAATCAGATTGCTGGTCCCAACTCCCTGAGATTCTGATTCAGCTATGTCTGAAATGGGACACATGAATTTAATTTGCATTTTGACCAAGTTCCAAGATGCTGCGGTTGCTGCTGGTCTGTGGATCACATTTTACATAGCAAGGCTCTATTAATACATAATGTGGGATTGGACCAGATGGGCTTTCATTTTCAAATTTTGAAAGTCTATGATAATCATAAAAAAAATGTATATGAGTTTTGAGGTCCCCTAGTGGTATAAATGATTTGCACTGGACTGTTAACCTAAAGGTTGGCAGCACCAGAGGCACCATGGAAGAAAGCTTGGTCATCTACTTCAGTAAAGATTACAGCCAGAAAAACTCTAAGGAGCAGTCTGCTCTGTAACACCTGGGGTCACCATGAGTCAGAATTAATTCCACAGCAACGGGTATGAATTTGGGGGCCACTAAAATGACATTTTTCCTGTAAAAAATGCATATAAAGTAACTTCATGCATATGCTGGGGTAAATCAGGTTTCTGTTCATCTTAGTTGATGTTTCTACATCACAGAGAGGCCAAAAGAGAAGTTGAATAGAGCACTGTATAAATTTTAATTTTAAAATATTTTACTACTAACCTGTATAAATACAATGTAAGAGATATAGTAAGCTTTGCATTTCTTAAATAGAAACCACTATCTCTTTTTTTTTTTTTTAATTGGAATTGACATGTTCAAAGGCCAGTATTTCCATAGCAAAGAATTGAAGAGTCTGGAGGAATCTATGGGAAAGAGCATCCTTGTGACTGGCATTGAGGGTTGTGGTGTTGATCCAGCTGTGGAGTTCAGTCACACAGCAAAGCAGGCCTGCTTTCTCATATTTGTGTCTTGTTAACAAGATAATTCTTCACCTGGGTGTGTGCATGCAGGGAGTATGTTGTTGTTGTTGTTGTTAGGTGCTGTCAATCAGACTCAAACTCATAGTGACCCTATGCACAACAGAATGAAACATTGCCCGGTCCTGCATCATCCTCACAATCCTTGCTAAGCTTGAGCCCATTATTGCAGCCACTGTGTCAGTCCATCTCTTTAAGAGTCTTCCTCCTTTTCACTGACACTCTACTTTACCAGGCATGATATCCTTCTCTAGGGAATGGTCCCTCTGAACATGACCAAAGTAGGTGAGACGAAGTCTAGCTGTACTCACTTCCAAGGTGCATTCCATCTGCAATTTGTCATACTGTGGTGGCTTGAGTGTTGCTAGGAGACTGGAAGATATGTCAGTGGTATTTCAAATAACTGCAAGGTCACCCATGGTGGACAGGTTTCAGCAGAGCTTCCAGATTAAGACAGACTGGGAAGAAGGATGGGGCCATCCCCTTCTGAAATAATTGGCCAGTGCAAACCTTATGAATAGCAGTGAAACACTGTCTGACATATTACTGGAAAACTTTATGAATAGCCTTGAAATATTGTCTGATACAGTGCCAGAAGATGAGACCCTCAAAATACGACTGGAGATGAACTGCGTTCTCAAAGTAGAGTCGACCTTAATGACGTAGATGGAGTAAAGCTTTTGGTACCTCCATTTGCTGATGGGGCATGACTCAGAATGGGAAGAAACAACTGCAAACATCCATTAATAATTGGAATGTGGGATACATGAAGTATTCCTATTAAAAAGAATCTTATCCTATTAAAAAAGAATCTAGGAAAATTAGAAGCTGTTAAAAATTAAATGGAATGCATAAAGATCAATGTCCTAGGCATTGATGAGCTGAAATGGACTGATATTGGCCATTTAGAATTTGGCAATCACATGGTCCACTATGCCAGGAATGATACACTGATGAGACATAATGTCACATTCATCATCAAAAAGAATGTTTCAAGATCTATCGTGCAGTACAATGTTGTCAGTGATAGAATAATATCTATATACCTACAAGGAAGACTAGGAGCTCTGGTAGCGTAGTGCCTAAAGGCACTTGACTGCTAACCAGAAGGCTGGTGGTTCAATTTGGCAATCACATGGTCCACTATGCCAGGAA
>NW_006921631.1:8137595-8149101 GCF_000298275.1 Orycteropus afer afer | reverse complement strand
GGTAGCGTAGTGCCTAAAGGCACTTGACTGCTAACCAGAAGGCTGGTGGTTCAAATCCACCAGCCACTCCTCAGAAGGAAGATGGGGCAATCTACTTCCGCAGTGATATTGCCTCGGAAACCCAAAGAGGGGTCGCTATGAGTCAGGTCCAACTCGACGGCACATAACAACAACAACAACAAGGAAGACTAGTTAATACTACTATTATTTACATTTACTCACCAAGCATAAAGCCAAAGATGAAGAAATTGAAGATTTTTTACCAACTTCTGTAATCTGAAATTGATCAAACTTCCAATCAAGTTGTATTGATTAATACTGGTGATTGGATTGCGAAAGTTAAAAACAAAGAAGAACCACCAGTAGTTGGAAAATATGTCCTTGGTGATAGAAATGATGCCAGAGATCACATGATAGAATTTTCCAGAGAATATTGTTGTTGTTGTTATGTATCCTCGAGTCAGATTCGACTCATAGCAACCCCTCCTTGGGTTTCCTAGATGGTATCACTAAGGAAGTAGATTGCTCCTTCCGAGGAGTGGCTGGTGGGTTTGAACTGCCAGACTTCTGGTTAGCAGTCAAGTGCTCTAGGCACTACACTACCAGAGCTTCTTTTCCAGAGTATAGGATAACCTATTCTAGATCATTCTAAATCCCCTAAATCTTTTTTTTTTTTGCAAGGATAGTTCTAAACTATGCTTGTCAGGGTAGCAGAACAATGATATCCAGGTTGCTGACTATTTTGTTTCACTAGTTAAATATTTCATACACACACACACACACACACACACACACATCCTTATTCTCATTCCCGGAGGAAGCTACTGTTAACATATTGCATCTTTCTAAATTTGTATAGGAATTCTGGTAGCATAGTGCCTAAGGCACTTGACTGCTAACCAGGAGGCTGGCGGTTCAAACCCACCAGCCACTCCTCGGAAGGAAGGCTGGGCGATCTACTTTCGTAGTGATACTGCCTCAGAAACCCAAGGAGGGGTCGCTATGAGTTGGGTCCGACTCGACGGCACATAACAACAACAACAACATATTTGTATATACATATACAACCATGGGGATACAGATGCTTTTTGTTTTTGTTTTTTTTTTCTATGAATGGGATCATAAACATTCACTGTCTTACAACTTGCTTTTATTTTTTCAGTTAATACTTTTTGGGATCTGCACAGATAGTTGTACTTTATTCTTTTAAATGGTCTTCCACAATAGCGATACATTAACTAGTAGAGATCATGACAAAAAGAAAAAGGATTGACTATTCTGGTCATAATTATTATAAATCCATTCCACCAAGACAACATTCAAACCTCTGCCGTCTCTTGTGTATTTTCAGTGAAAAGTCATATAAAGAACCATTGAATATTAGTTATCCTAGTTTCCAGACTATAGATCTGTACTTTGTGTGCAGATCCCAAAAGATATTAACTGAGAAAAAGTCTAGTTGTAGGACAGTGTATGTTTGTGATCTCATTCATAGAAAAATAAAAACAAAAAGCCTCTGTATCCCCATGGTTGTATATGTATATACAAATTTAGAATGCAATATGTTAACAGTAGCTTCCTCTGGGAATGAGAATAAAGGTGTGTGTGTGTGTGTGTGTGTGTGAAATATTTAACTAGTGAAACAAAATAGTCAGCAACCTGGATAGCTAATTCGGATCATCACTCTGCTATCCTGACTAGCACGGTTTAGAACTATCTCTACACTTGCAAAAAAAGATTTAGGGGGATTTAGAATGATCTAAAATAGGCTACTTAATGCAAAGTTTCCAAATAGTTACTTGACATTCCACTCACTTTGAGGTCTGAGAACAATTTGCAAATATGTATGGTTGTACTCTTTTAGTACAGTTAGCAAGGTGCTAATAGATCAATTGTTCGAATGTGCTAAGCAAATGCACAATAATCTGGTTGTACACTGAGAGGAGCCAACACACCAAGGTAATCCAGCTAAACTGAGAGTCAGTTTGGTCAGTGTTCAAGCACTCCCTCTGCTGGTCATCCTGGGAAAAATCACAGCTATTTTTGGAGCACTGGAAATGAGCCTTCACTGAGTACTTCCCCAATGATTCATTCCACGAGTATTTACTGATTACCTACTGTGTGCCAGTTGCATATATGTATCATCATACATGATACTTCAGTACTGTATTCTTTTTCATTTTCTGTATGTTTAAAATATTGCCTCATTTTAAAAAATCCAATATAATGAGGAAAAAAGGTTAGCAAACAAAAATTTTGTATGATTTGTATATAAAATTTGTATAATTTTAAAGAACTGATGATAATAGTTGTTTGGGCTAATTAAATGAGGTAAAGGCATGTAATGGACACAATTTCATAATATTTTAGAACTAGAGATTGCTTTCAAAATTATTCAGCTCAAATACTTTTAGAGCCAGAAAAAAACTGAAGCTCAAAGATGTTGCCAGGCAGCATAAAAGGCAGATAGGAAATTAGAGAGAAAGAGAGGGGGAAAAAAAAAGCTAGTATTAGGATGGAGATCCCCTTTCTAATTTCCCTTATATTTGCTACATACCTAAGGGTAGAAGAAGTAATTAAATTTGTTGCTTTTTTTTTTTTTTTTCAAATTAAGCAATGATCATTGGTTCAACAAAGGAAATACATAAAAATTAAACTGTTACCTGGTGTGTGGAGATTCATCTTTAGGATTCATCCACATGGAAGTAAACAGCTGAAGCTAAAGATGAGTAAGAATTTCAGGGTGTGAGTTAAGAAGTAAAAGTGTGGAAAGCTGATCCCAGCACTTTGGGAGATTTATGATTTAGGGGTCCCAGTGAGAAAACAGCTACACTGATCCAGACTGGAGATGAGCAGAGCTCCAGGAACTCAAGGAACAGCTGGGGGATTAGAGATGTAAAGGACAATGCACTTGATCTTGAGAAACCTGCAGCTTAGCAGACAAGATAGATATCCACACTATCCCAAGAATGCAGTGTGAAGTCAGTTTATCAATTTGAAAGAGGAACACCACTAACGTTTGAAGAAGGCATTCCTCTTTTTGAGTCCCTTGGTCAATTCCTAGGCCAACATCCTAGGTAGGGTGTCTAAAGCAATGATGAGTCCCACAGCATGTGTCAAAGATCTGGCAACACAGAAAAATATGGACCTGACAGGGAAGGACAGGAATTCTGACCCATGGATATTTTTCAGTCTTACTGGAGTCCCTGGATGGTGCAAATGACTAACTCTCTAGGCTGCTAACCAAAAGATTGCAGGTTCAAATCCACTCAGAATCACCTTGGAAGAAAGGCTTGGCAATCTGCTTCTAAAACTCAGCCACTGGAAACGCTATGGAGCACAGTTCTACCCTGACATGCATGAAATTGTCATGCTGTCAACTTGCCAGCAAATAATTTTCTTTTAGTTTATATGACTTTACCCAGTGGAACAGATCATGTGGTTCTGTTTTTGTAGAAGAGGTCAGGTGACTTCTGTGTTCATTCTCCTACCGCACAAGTACCGCCACAATTGCACCCCCAATCCCACTTTGAACACAGTCTTACTTTCTTCCAAGTGTTTCTTAGCACCAGACAAGAAGCCAGATATGGACGCATATGTGAATGAATGGACACAGTCCTTTTCACTTGATTTAATGATGTTGTCAAGAAGACCATGACAGTTGAACAAATGAGCAGAGAATAAATTAAATTAAAGATTCAATCCTGCAAACTGTGGTCTAAAGCCTCAGAAAAGGCATCCATGCTACTTTTTAGGATGCGTTTATTCTGTCTCAATTGATGTGATGATAAGAGCTAGAAAGAACAAAAACAGCCCCTGTGTACTTTAATCATAGAGAACTGAAGATAACTTCTCAGAATTAATTGAGCCTTATTTCACAGATAATTCTAAGCATGGGTTGTCTGGTTTGTCAGGGCAGAGCAATAAATGAGAAGGGAAATACTGCTGGCTACAGACTCAGTGACAGGAGCCCTAGTAATGAACAGTACAGGGAGAAAATGTTAACTGCATTCATAGCATTTGAGCAGTCATTGAAGTACTTAATGGTCACAATGAACAATAAAAAAGGTTGAGTTATTTTCATTATATACTGTCAAGACAAGAGGGTGATAAATTTCAGAAATATTTTCATCAAAACACAAAGTAAAAAAAAAGTAAAGGAAGGAAAATAAGGATTTCCTTAATTGTGTAAATTTCTGGAAATACTGATTACATGACAAAAACCAAAAAACCTTGGTGCCTGGAATAAAACTCACCCCCAGGGACGGGCTCTCAGCCCAATAGTTAACAAGATGTCCACTCAGCCCAGGATGCCGCACCCACACACTCAATGGTAATACATCCCATAGAGCAATAGACCATAGGACACCAAAGGACCAACATTCAAACTGAGGAAATGCAGGACAAACAGGAGTGCATAATTATAAGGGACACAGAGGAAGGGTTGCAGGGTAGGAAGGGGAGGAGACTGGGTTAGAGTTGGACATGGGGAATGGGGAATGAAACTAAATGTACACATGATGTTGAATGTAAAACAAGCTCTTAAAATAAAAATAAATCCTACGGAGCAGTTCTACTTTGCACGCATGGGGTTGCCATGATTCAGAACCAACTGGAAGGCAAATATCAACACATCTTAAACCTTGTTTATATAAATAATGTAGCTCCATGTGAATCAGTTCTAAGCCACCTGTTGAGGAGAAAATTGTCTTTTGGTTTTAAAAGGATATTACTTAAGCTTAAAAGACAAACGATACCAAAAAATAACTCCATTAATCTATAAAACATTAAAACCCAAAACAAACAAGTTGCCATTGAGTAACCACACAAGGTGATGTCATGTGTTACAGGGTAGACCTGCAGTGACCACACATGGTGCCCTCATGTGTTACAAAGCAGACCTGCATCCATCCCATAGACTTCAGAAGGACTCTCCAGACCTTTCTCCTAAGGTGTCTCTGGGTAGGTTAGAACCTCCCACTTTTCAGTTAGCAGCTGAGCACTTCACCATTTGCCCTACCCAAGGACTCCTTTTAAAACATTGGGCACCTGTTATTATGCCAGGCATCAAGAAAAATAAAAAGTCAAAAGAGACAATGAGATAACCCTAATCTCAAAGATCTTGAAGGAAAAAAAAAAAAAAACAACCTAACCTATTGCCGTCAAGTCAATTCTGAGTTATGGTGACCTCATTTGTTTCAGAGTAGAACTGGACTTCATGGGGTTTTCAATGGCTATAATCTTATTGAAATAGATCATTAGGCTTTCTTTTCCAGTGCTGCTGGGTAGATTTGAACCACCAACATTTTGGTTATTAGTTAAATGCAAACTATTTGGGCCAACCAAGAACCTGATTACCTGACAGTGCCAAATAAACAAGGCTTTGCTTTATATATGCGGGTATCAGCACACAGGTGAAATTCAACTAATGATCTCCCAACCTGGCAAGAGCTATGTGTTAGAGCTGAGGTATCATGCACAGAGGAGTACTTGTGATAAATGCTTGATCAGAGTTGAGAATCAGGAGCAGAGTTAAGAACTTATATTCCAATGTTTAGTTACAGTGCAGCCTTGTGCTAGTGCAGACAGGCCTCATTTAAGGTCCCACAGTGGAACACCAGATGAAGTCTTTTGCACTAGAGGACCAGAGCTTTGTCTCCCTCAGTTTTTGCTTTTCTTAATATGAGAGTAGCCTTTAAAGGAAGAGCAAAGAGAGAGGAAGGGAAGAGGAAAAGGACAATGCTGGAGTCTCAATCTTACGTAAAGTACATTTTTATCTCATGTGTAGAGACAGAAGGAAGAAAGTGAACACCCAATAAAGCCTTCTGGGATGAATAAGTGGGTAAGTGAATGAATAAATGAAGTGAGACAAACACTAATATAAGCCATTTTCCTTAGTTTTGAAGGTTTTTAAACTCTCAATGAAAAATGCAGTATCAGGATTGGAGGAAGGCTCATTAACAGCCTGTGATAGGAAGATGACACAACCTTCCTTGCTGAAAGTGAAGTTGACTTGAAGCACTTACTGATGATCAAAGACTACAGTCTTAGTATGGATTACACCTCAATATAAGGAAAACAAAAATCATCACAACTGAACCCATAAGCAACATCATGATAAATAGAGAAAAGATTTGAAGTTGTAAAAGATTTTATTTTACTTGGATCCACAATCAACACCCATGGAAGTATCAGTCATGAAATCAGATATCATATTGCACTGGGCAGACCTGCTGTAAAAAGCTCTTTAAAGCGTTAAAGAGTAATGATGTCACTTTGAAGACTAAGATGAAATTAACCCAAGCCTTGATATTTTCAATAGCCTCATATGCATGTGAAAGCTGGACAATGAATAATGACTACTGAAGAAAAGTTGATTCATTTAAATTATGGTGTTGGTGAAGAATACTGAAAATACCATGGACTGCCAGAAGAAGGAACAAATCTGCCCTGGAAGAAATGCAGCCTGAATGCTCCTTGGAAGCGGGAATGGCCAGATTTTGTGTCACCCACTTTGATCATGTTGTCAGAAGGGGCCATTCCCTGGAGAAGGATATCATGCTTGGTAAAGTGGAGGGTCAGTGAAAAAGGGGAAGAACCTTAACTAGATGGATTGACACAGTGGCTGCAATGATGGGCTCAAGCACATTGTGAGAATGGTGCAGGACTGGACTATGTTTTGATCTATTGTACATGGGGTCACTATGAGTCAGAGCACACTCAAGGGCATCTAACAAGAAAAAGAAGCTCTCAATGAGAATCAAAAGTAAGCATCAATAAAACTCTCTCATCACACATTTCTGGCAAAATGGTGGCATAATTGGTTAAGAGCTTGACTACTAGCTAAAAGGTTGGTAGTTCAAACCCACTCAGATGTACTTTGGAAGACAGACCTGGCAATCCACTTCCAAAGGGTCAGAACCTTGAAACCCCTGTAGAGCAGTTGTACTCTGCACTCAAGGGGTCTTCATGAGTCAGCATCAACTTGATAGAAGCTAACAACAACAGTGGCCAAACCCAATGTTAAACAATTCACGGAAACAGATGCCATTTTTTAAGATGGTAGCACTGTGGACAATATTCATACTGTCATTTTTGCCACAGGATATACCTTCTCATTTTTCTTTGAAGATTCTGTGAATATTATTAATGACTAGATATCCCTATATAGTATTTCCATCTCAGCTGGAAAACCAATTTTAGTTTAAATTGGTTTATAAAACCAATTTAAGCTTTGGCTTAATCCAGCCAGTGGGAGCAGTAATACCAACACCAGAACTCTGAAATCACTGATGGCCAGAGTGCTTACAGGTAAGAGAACTGTGGTGGAATGAATTCCCTTGGTTTCCTTTTGTTACTGTTAGTCACCTTAAACCAAAGAAGTATTAACATTAGGCCAGTTTAAGCAAAAGATTTAGTCAGTTACAATGAAAATTACTGCTCCCTTCTTTCTTTCAAATAATTCTATTTCCCAGCCAAACATTATTTAACTTAAAGGTAATAGCAGGGACAGCTTTTTCCTTTTTACCTTTTGAAAGTTTGGAAATGCTTAAAAAAAGAAATGAGGGGAAAATTCATTTATAACAACTTTTACAAATGTGGGAGATTTCCCTGTCCTTGTATACACTTTCAAGGAGCTCTGGTGGGACAGTGGATGAGGCATTTGGCTGCTAACCAGGTCTGCAGTTCAAACTCACCAGCTTCTGCATAGGAGGAAGATGAGGCAATCTACTTCAGTAAAGATTTACAGCCTTGGAAACCCAATGGGGGTCGCTATGAATTTGAATTAACTCAATGGCAGTGGTTTTGGTTTGAATTGGTAAACACTTTCAAAGCCCTATGTTGTTGTTGTTGCTATGTGCCATGGAGTCGGCCCTGACTCATAGCGACCCCTCCTTGGGTTTCCGAGGCAGTATCACTACAGAAGTAGGATTGCCCAACCTTCCTTCCGAGGAGTGGCTGGTGGGTTTGAACCGCCAGCCTTCTGGTTAGCAGTCAGGTGCCTTAGGCACTATGCTACCAGAGCTCCTAAAGCCCTATAAGCAACATAAAAATAGCCATAACCATGACCCAGTACTAGCATTGCAGTGTTATTGGTTCCAATTAGAATTTTTACTAAAACTCTTTGTGGTATACAAATTTCTTTTTATCTTTTCTGTGGAACCAACAGTAATTGAAGAACCAGAGAAGAAAAAAATATTCTTTTCTCAACAGTTCTGGTTAAATAAGAATAAAACGTCTGTCTCTATTGCTAACAGGGAAAGGAAGAATTCAAGTAGCATTATTTTTTTTCTAGAATTCCTCTCTTGGGTCTTAATAATCAGCATGGGAAAAGCTCAGCATCAGAATCCTCACTCTTTCATTTTCCCGAAACCACACTTTCTGTCTTTGCTGAGACCCTCAGTATTGTGTTTCCTCCTCAGAAGACAAGATGGCTGACAATATCTTCAGGAGAGAGGGTATGGGAAAAAGGTCTGGCCCTCACCAGCAGTCAATTACTGAAAGCAGGATTTATGAGTTTAGGGAGATGGGGTCAAAGGAAAGCAAAACACTGAGTCAGATTTCAGAAATAACTTGTAAAGTTAGGGAGGCAGTTTCAGGAACATTCAGAGGATTGTAAAATCATTATTGCAGAATCTTACTCTGTCCTTGGTTTTTACATTCAAGTGTAAATTTAATCCCTGGGCTATGAAAATGTTTAAGGTGCTTGGCTGCTCACTGAAAGGTTAGAGATTTGAGTCTACCCAGAGGCACCTTGGAAGAAAGGCCTAGTGATCTTCTAAAAATTCAGCCGTTGAAAACCCTATGAAGCACAAACACACATGAGGTTGTCATGAGTCAGAAATGACTTGATGGCAACTAGTTACTGGTTACAATCAAAGAGAAAATATTTCACATTGAAGACATGATAGAAACAAACCAAACATTAATAATTCACTTATTAAATAAATACTTAAGTGCTTACTATATTCCAGGAAATATGTTCTAAAGGTATAAAAAAATTTAACTTCTATCCACAAGGAACTCCCAACTGATCACCAATTAAATGTGTGTTGACTGGCTGACTGAAAGAATGAATCTTCATCCCAGCTGCAAAAAGAACGTGGTAGGTCGGACATCCACTTCTGACTTCCTCTAATTTCACAAGGGGGACGGTGGATGCAAAATAACATCAACAGCATCAGCCCAAGGCTGATTCCTGTGAAGTGGAGGTCAGACACTGCACTTCCCTCCAATTCTTGTACCAACTCTGAAACCAACCTCCCTCCCAGAATACTGTCTACTTCTCTGCTGGGTTTGACAGTTTGTTGCAATAGCCACACAGAACTCACAGACTCATGATTATGGGCCTTATTAGGGAAGTAGTAGGTTACAGTTTAGGTGCAGGAAAGCTCAAGATACAATACTTCAATCAGGACAGTCTCCCTCCAGCCGTGCTCTCAGACACACCTCTCTTTGGACCTTGTCCTCTTGGCAGGCCCCTGCCCTGGTCAGGCAAGTGTTAACAAAGCTCTTTTAGCTGTGCCAATAGGTGTACTCCACTCCACCAGCAAGCCATAAAGCCATAAAGATTTCTCACTCCATGGGCTAGCAAGCCCACTGCTCCATCTCCTACCAGTCTCTTGGTTCTGCTGTCTTTGCTGCTGTGGTTTCTCTGCCACTGTCTCTCTGCCTAGGTAGTTCAGTGCAGGGATGTTGGGTCCAGGAGCCCCGTTCCTGGCTTTTCTTTCTTGATGGTAGTGAGATCTCCCTCTTCTCTCTCTGTGATGCCTGGAGGAATGACAAAACTGACCAGTCCTCATGTTAGGCTTCCATACACCTTATTTCCATGGTCCCACACCCACAAGGGTGCCATGTACCTTATTTACTTTACTAACAAGCTATCCAATCCCTTTGGTGGGCCACAAGCACCTTACATTTGCATAGTCCTACCAAGTCCTCTGGTAGCATAGGCACCTGACTGCTAACCAGAAGGCTGGCGGTTCAAACCCACCAGCCACTCCTCGGAAGGAAGGTTGGGCAATCTACTTCTGTAGTGATACCACCTCAGAAACCCAAGGAAGGGTCGCTATGAGTTGGGTCCAATTCAACGGCACATAACAACAGCTAAGTCATCAGGCAGAGGTCACAAAGATCCTGGCTAGAAGACCCATACCAAGTAATTCACTGCACCACACTAGCAAATGTATCCTAGGAGAAAGTCTGAAGATGAAAGAAATTATTTTTATTATCTGGTTAGAAAAAGCCTTAAGGCAATTTTTTAGGCTTCTTTTTGTCATCTCATAGAAGACTACCATCTGGAACCATCTTGAGATTTAGTAAAGAAGGAAAATAACATCCACACTTAAAACAGGATAAAAATAAAGCAAAATTCAACTTTCTACACCCAGATTCTCCAAAATTAACCCTTAGTTACAGTAAATAGTTAAGTGAATGTCTATCCCATATCTAAACAGGTGCTGGAGCATGGGTAGAATATAAGGACTGAAGATTCAGTTCCTGCCCACAAACTGCTTACAGTCTAACTGAAAACACAAGATTCATGTGTATGAAGGAACACACCCAGACAGTATATGAGGTATAGAGAAACAAGGGTAAGAATAATCAGTCAGGAAAGGAGTGACAGGTGGGGTGAGTTAAAGTGGTCAAAGTGTGGGACTCAAGTCAAGTCTGAAGATCAGGCTTATGGATGCAGAACAGAGGAGCTCTGGTAGTGCAGGGGTTAAGCACTTGGCTGCTAACCAAAAGTCGGAGGTTTGAACCCAACAGCTGCTCTGAGAGCTACTCTGTCCTAGAGAGTAGTTACGAATCAGAATCAACCTGATGACAACAGGTGCACTAAATAATTATTCTAAAGCCAATCTGGAATCAGTTATAGATAGAGTCCTAATTAAACTATTAACTAAAGGAAAACTAAGGAGTCAGGGATTCAGTTGTAAAACTGAGGTCAGTCAGGATCCATGGGAAGATGCCATGTGCATGGAAGATCAGAGATCATTTTACTAAACCAATATCAGGCACCCTCAAAGTCAGAGTTTGGAACTATTGAATAAGCACTCTAATTTAGTGTTAAATGTAGGCTGAGAGTGGGATGTTTGGCAAAGAGGAATTTGGAGGTTTCAATACCACGGCATGTGTGATGGCATCTTCTATTCTTCACTCAGATGCAAAGACTGACCCATGATGTCAAATCTGCCTGCTTTTCCAGAGTGAATCAACAAATAATATTTTGAACTTATTATGCCAGACACTGGATAGGCACTAGTGATACAGCTATGAACCAAAGAGAAGCCTTGCTCTCAATAAACCAAAACCAAAGCCACAGCCATTGTGTCGATGCCAACATATAGGAATCCTGACCAATATTCTCCATATGCCTGTCTCTTGTTTGTCTGGAAGCCACAGGAGTGAGTTCAATTCCAGACCTGAAGGGTAACTAGGGGCCATAGTCTTGAGGGTCTCACCAGGCTCTATCAGACCAATAAATCTGGTCTTTTTTTTTTTT
>NW_006921631.1:8133303-8135280 GCF_000298275.1 Orycteropus afer afer | reverse complement strand
CTTGCAAAATTCTACCATACGAGTTCCAGCATTATTCCTGTCACCAAGGCCAAATTTTCCAACTACCGGTGATTCTTCTTTGTTTCCAACTTTTGCATTGTAAATCTCCTTAAATCTGTAAGTCTGAAGCTGACTGTCTCATCTTTCTACCACAGAGCAGATGGTGAATTTAAACCATTGACCTTTTAGTTAGCACCTGTGGTAGTTAAATTTGTATGTCAACTTGGCTGAGCTTGGTTGAGTGTCTGGGCAGCTGGTAATAGTTATTCTCCATGATGAGGCTGGCAATCAACTCCATGGTGGGATCTACCACAAGCAGCTGAGTAGCTGCTTTGGGATGCTTTTGGGGTGTCCTGTATATAAGGAGAAGCCTTGGGGATCATCTCTAGAATATGGCACACTTGGACCCTGCATGTAGGTGTGTCATTGTTCAGCAGCCTGCCATGCTCTGCCGACTTTGGGACTTCCAATGGACTTGAATTAATGGCCTGCCATGTGGTTTGGTAACATCGGGACTGTGCCATTTTATTTGTAGACCTTGGGCTTGTTTGCCTCAGAAGCCAGTAGCTGCCTGAGTGAAGAGATACCTCTAGCTTCAGTGGGCCAGGAGCAAGAGGCAGAGCTGAAGGCCAAGGTCAAGGGGCTTTCACCCAGCCTCGGAACCTGGCACTTTGAATTCGGACTTAAAGCCTCTAAATTGTAAGAATGAACTCCTGTTTGTTAAGGCCATCTCATTTGTGGTATATTTCCTGTCAGAGTGGCACTAGGTAACCAGAACAGCACCCAAATGCTTTAACCACTATATCACCAGAGCTCCTTTTGCTCTCAGTAAACACCAAAGCAAACTTATTGTTGTCGAGTCCGATCCAACTAATAGTGACCCCTCCTTGGGTTTCCAAGGCGGTATCACTACAGAAGTAGATTGCCCAACCTTCCTTCCAAGGAGTGGCTGGTGGGTTTGCACCACCAGCCTTCTGGTTAGCAGTCAAATGCCTTAGGCACTATGCCACCAAAGAAGAATTTATTTACACACACGCACACATACATACATATGGAGTTTATATACCAAATATATAAATGATTCACATGCTGGGAGAGCCCCGTCTGAGAGGGAGGATTAAGGAATGGGGGGGGGGGGTCCTCCACAATCTTTTGCCTCTGATTTTGTCATTGACTTCTCTAACTAGAAGCCAACTTTAAAAGTGGAAGCTTGGTTCTTGGATATGATCTTACTCCTTCCCTGAGCTCTGACAATGACTTTAACTGGCAAGGTTAAGGCCAACAGGAAGTTCGGCCCAATGTATCCTTGCTTGTCGTATAGAAATAAATGTTCCCATTCTCCTTCTTTCTGCTTGTGGTCCACCTCCCTTGTGGTTGGGTCTCTGGGAGGACATGAGAAGACACATTTTCCTTAATACATAATAAGGCTAGGGAAGAATGCTAAAAGTTACATTAAATCTGCCTTCTGTTCTCAGAGCAAAAGTGAACAAGGGTTAGGTGAGTTAGTTAGGTTAGTTAGTTAATTGCTTAGAATTAAGGAATTCTAATGACGCATCTGGCATTAGTTGAAAGCACTGCATGATTCCTTATGAACTAAATGGCAAACTGATTTGAATTCAGAAACAGGCTATTATGTGGCTTCTCAGGTTTGAAGAGGAAACAGCCATCGGGTCTTTTATGAAAGCCAAAGTTCTCATAGTCATAGAAAAGCAAACGTGAGATCATCTAATAGGAGGTAACATGGGCTATGCTGTATTTTTTGTTATCTTGGCTTACTTGAGTCAGTCAGCCACAAACAAAACCTCTTTTTTAAAAAAAAATTTTATTGTGATTTGGGTGAAAGTTAATAGAGCAAATTCATTTTCCATACAGCAGTTCGGGAGCTCTGGTGGCATAGTGCCTAAGGCACTTGACTGCTAACCAGAAGGCTGGTGGTTCAAACCCACCAGCTACTCCTCGGAAGGAAGATTGGGCAAT
>NW_006921631.1:8123856-8133203 GCF_000298275.1 Orycteropus afer afer | reverse complement strand
GAAGGAAGATTGGGCAATCTACTTCCGTAGGGATACTGCCTCGGCAATCCAAGAAGGGGTCACTATGAGTCAGGTCTGACTCAATGGCACATAACAACAACGACATACAGCAGTTCTTACACATTTTGTTTCATGACATTGACTACAATTCCCAACAATGTAACAACTCTCTTCCCACTTCCTTCCTGTAATTACCTCTTCCCTGTATCCTTCCCTTCCATGCACTCCCACCCCCCAAGCTATCTCCCCATTGAAACACTGCCCTTCCATTCTCATTGCTCCAAGGAGTGTATTTACTTGACGTAAATGTTCATCCCATATGCCTGTCTATTGTTTGGCTGGAAGCCACAGGAGTAAGTTCAATTCCAGACCTGAAGGGTAACTAGGGGCCATAGTTTCAGGGTCTCACCAGGCCCTATCAGACCAGTAAAACTGGTCTTTTTTTTCCCTCATGATTTTGAGTTTTGTTCCACATTGTTCTCCCACTCTATCTAGGATTTCCTGCACTGATTCTTTTCCAACTGGTTGACAGTGTTACTGTCATCTAGAATCATCTAGTTTTTCTGGTGTCATGGTCATATAGGCTAAGGATTGCATGGTCTACTAGTCCCTTGTACTAATTGTTTCCATGTATCTTTGATTTTATTCATTTTTCCTTACTCTGGATGAGGAGAGACCCATTATTGTCATTGAGATGGCCCCATGCAAGCTTTTAAGACCACGGTCACTATTCACCAAAATAGGATGTAGAACAATGTTTTTGTGTAGTATGTTTTGCCAATTGAGCTTGATGTCCCCTGCAACCATGGTCCCAAGCCCACAGCTCCAACTACTTGCTCCCTCAGGGTAGCTGGCTGTGGTCAAGAAGCCACATAACATTGCCCTTTGTCAGCTCTACTATACATCTGGACATTCTTACAGTGCATACAAATATGCATGTAGAAACATCTGTCAACCCTATACATGGTCATGGGCACACTCCTCCCTGCCTAGACATACCTGGTCATTCAGCCTGTCGACCCATCTGTCCACCCATATCAGTGCTTCCCATCAGTGATAACACAGTACTGTACATGCAAAAGAGTTCATCTTTGCTGTCTGTACCTCCTGTGTACCTATGTCTTCCTCTTCTTTAGTGCCACCGTATTGATCGCTCATTTTGGTACATTGCCTCTCCCTTCACCCAAATCAATATTTGTCTCTACCTATCACAATAAAACCTCTTATAGTATAGTGTGATCATGTTGTGCTCATAGTCAAAAGCAGCTCTGTCAGCAGGCTTGAGGATAACTTTGATGGCATTTTATGATTTAATAATCCATCACAATCTTTTGAGGAAACAATTAATTCACCTCAAATTAATGTTAAATTATAGGATTTCTTCCTCTCCACTGTCTTCTCCTCCCCTCCATCAGATGCCTGAAAACTTACCACGTTCCTGACGTGGGATTATTTAGCCTCTGTGGGAGTACCTTCATGGATGGGCATTTTGTTTGATATATTTTCAACTTTGACAATCTTAGACTTTCATTTGGGGTGTTTAGTCCATGACTTAGTTATTTATTGCTGAGTAACAAGTTATCCCACACTTAGTGACATTAGATAGAAAGCATTTTATTGTGTTCACATATTCTATAGATCAGAAATTTGGAAACGGCCCAGCAGTGGTGTCTTATCTATGTGCTGGGATCTTAGCTAGAAGACTTGAAGACTTGATGTGACCCAATGGCTGGATACTGGGATCATCTGAAAGCAAGTACACTCACATACCTGGTAGTTGATGCTTGCTGGCAGTTGGAATCTTAGCTGGAGTGTCAGACAGACACCTACTCATAGCTTTTTCCTGTGATTTCTTGTGTTTCCCTGCAGCAAGGTGGTTGGGTTTTAAGAGTCAATGTTCTGAGAGAATCAAGGGGAAGCCTTATATTCTTTTAAAACCTAGTCAAGAAATCACATCTCACCACTTGCTCATAGTCATAGATCTAAGATTCAAAAAGATGAAAGATAGACCCTAATATCTTTTTTTTTTTTTAGTTGTGATTTGGGTGAAAATTTACAGAGCAAACTCACTTTCCATACAACAGTTAACATATACTTTGTTTCATGACATTGACTACAATTTACCTCAATGCAACAGCTCCCCTCCCACTTCCTCCCCATAGTTCTCTCTTCCCTGTGTCCATCCCTTCGTGCACTCCTGCCCCCTGAGCTATCTCCCTGTACATAAAAAGCCCTTCTTTCTCCCATGATTGACCTCTCCAAGGAGTGTATCTGTGTAATGTTCAACTCATATGCCTGTCTTTTGTTTGGCAGGAAGCCACAGCTGTGGGTTCAATTCCAGATCTGAAGGGCAGCTAGGCACCATAGTCTCAGTAGTTCCACTAGCCTCTATAAGACCAGCAAACCTGGTCCCCTCCCCCTTTTTTTTTCCAAATGATTTTTAGTTTTGTGCCACATTGTTCTCCCTCTCTATCCAGGATCTCCTATATAAATCCCCCTCTGAGTGGTTGACATTGGTAGTCGGGCACTATCTAGTCATATAGGCTGCAGATCGCATAGTGTACCAGTTGCTAGGACTAATTGTTTCCATGAATCTTTGTTTTTCTTCATTCTTCTTTGCTCTGGACAAGGAGAGACCCATCGTTGCACCTAGATGGCTGCTTGCAAGCTTTTAAGATCCCAGACGCTATTCCCCAAAGTAGGAGATGCAACAATGTTCTGTGTAGTATGTTATGCTAATTGAGCTTGATGTTCCCTGCGACTATGGTCCCAAACCCACTGGTTCAACTACTAGGTCCCTCTGGGTAGCTGGCTGTGACCAAGAAGTAACTACAACCTTGTCCCTTGTCAGCTCTACTATACACCTGGGAATTCTTACAGATCATACAAATACACTTATAGGTCCATTGTCTGCCAACTCTATACATGACCTTGGGTACACTTCCCACTTCATAGACATACCTAATAGTTCAGCCTGTCCACCTGACTATCCACCCATATACCCATGTTTGCCTTCACTGACAATACAGTACTGTATGTGCAAAAGTGTTCATCTTTGCTGTCTGTACCCCCCATGTACCTCTCTATGTCTTTCTCTCTTCAATGCCACCATGCTGATCACTCACATTTGGTACATTGCCATTCTCTTCACCCAAATCAATACTTATCTCTACCTATCTAACTGTTCCCTCCCCTCCCCTCCCATGCCTGGTAACCAACAAAGAAAATTTCCTTCCATAGAAAAACCTTCCCTTGACTTTTACAATAACGGACTAATACAATTATTATTGTATTAATTGTATTATTGTATTAATCACCTTCTGTGATTGACTTATTTCATTCATCAGAATGTCCTCCAAGTTCATCCACTTCATGCAGTGTTTTGCAGATTCTATGTTATTCTTTAGGGTTGCATAGTATTCCATTGTGTGTATGTACCATAGTTTGGTTATCCATTCCTCAGTTGATGGACACCTAGGTTGTTTCCATCTTTTGGCTATTATAAATAATGCTGTGATGAACATGGGTGTGCATATGTCTGTTCTTATCCCAGCTCTCACTTCTTTAGGATATATACCTAGAAATGGCATGGCTGAGACCCTAATATCTTAATAGAAGGAATGTCAACATCACCAATGTAAGAACATGTGGGACAAAACATGTTTGCAAAACATAATCTGCTACATTCCCTTTATGTTTAATAATTTTACCAGTATGTTTGGACTTATGTTTATCAAATTGGTATTTATTTTCTCTTTGCTACATATATTTTATTTTTCTTTCTCTATTTCTACTGCCTTCTTTTGCATTAACAAATATTTAAAATTATATTATTATCTCTAAATTATTAATACATTTTTAGTCTTCTTTTAGTGGTTACTCTAGAGATTAACACAAGCATCTTTGAGATATTATAAATTATTATGTATTTTTTTCATTTTATTGAAATATAATTTACGTACAGTGAATACACAAAACTAAAGTGACAAGGGTCAGTGCTTTTTTTTTTTTTCCAGTGTTCCTTCCCTTACCCTCCCACCCCTGGTAACAAGCAAAGGTTTCCTTCCATATATAAACTTTTCCTTGACTTTTTACAATAATTTCCTTGACTTTTTATTTCTGTGATTAACTTATTCACTAAGCATAATGTCCTCCAAGTTCATCCATGTTATGTTGTGTATTGCAGATTCCATATTATTCTTTAGAGTTGCATAATATTCCATTGTGTGTATGTACCATAGTTTGGTTATCCATTCTTCTGTTGATTGGCATGTAGGTTGTTTCCATCCTTTTACTGTTGTAAGTAGTGCTGCAATGGACATGGGTATGCATATATCTGTTCTTGTCCTGGCTCTCACTTCTTTAGGATATATACCTAGTAATGGGATTGCTGGGTCAAATTCCAGCTTTTTAAGAAATCACCATACTGCTTTCCACAGTGGCTGTGTCATTTTACAGTCCCACCAGCAGTGTACTAGAGTCCCAATCTCTTCACATCTTGCCAGCATTTGTTATTTTCTGTGTTGTTGAACTTTGCCATTAGTGCTGGTGTAAGAAAGTATCTCATTGTTATTTTCATTTGCATCTCTCTGATGGCTAATGATCATGAGCATTTCCTTATGTATTTCCTGGCTGCCTGAATATCCTCTTTGGTGAAGTGTCTATTAATTTCTTCTGCCTATTTTTTAATTGAACTGTTAATCTTTTTGTTGTGGAGGTGTTGGAGTTTTTTGTAAATTTTATAGATAAGTCCCTTGTCAGATATGTTGTTGCCATTTTTTTTTTCTCAATCTGTAGGTTCTCTTTTCACTCTTTTGGCAGTGTAATTGTCGACAAGTATGGATTTGTTGCTGTCATTTTGTTGTGTGTTTTTTCGTGGTGTTACTGATTTCTTTGTTCCATATAATTTTCTCTGCTGAGCTCATTTTCTTTATGAATCACATAATCACTTCCTTCATTGCTGTTGTTTTAGTATTTGCTAATTATTTGTGCTGGTCCTCTTTTTAATTTTGATGTCAAGGATTATCATTTTTTCTTTGAGGTTACACTCTGATTTATAAGTTTCTTCCCAAGTTTAGAACAGTCCATTCTATCTTACAATTGTTTTGACTTCTCTACCATTTAGAAGTTCATAACTGCATAGTTTTTTCCCTCTTTTTGGTTTGTAGTTGTCTTCATTTGTCAATTTGTGTCTCTGATTCCCTGTTTACACTCTGTAAGCTTATTTACTTTGGATATTTCCATAACTGGGTTGGTTTCTGGGTTATGTCATCATGTGTGTTAATAGTCAGTTGTTGTTTACTATTGCTCTTTCTCTGTCCAAAGGACTCCCTTTAGCATCTCTTCTAAGGTTGGCCTGATTTTAACAAATTCCCTTAATTTCTGCTTCTCAGGAAATGTCTTAATTTTACCATCATATTTGAGGGACAATTTTGCTGGGTATATAATTCTTGGTTGGAAATTCTTTTATTTTGGGGTTTTATATACACCATTCCATTGTCTTCTTGCCTGCATAGTTTCTGCTGAGAAATTCGAGCTTAGTCTTATTGGTTGCTCTTTGTAGGTAGCTTTTCATTTTTCCCATGCTACTTTCAGGATTCTTTCTTTGCTTTTGGTTTTGGGAAGTTTGATGATTCTTTCTTTGCTTTTGGTTTTGGGAAGTTTGATGATTCACTTTGGTGATTCACTTTTGGAGTCTAACCTGTTTGGAATTCATTGGAATTCTTGAACAGATATATTCTCATTTTTCATCATACCAGTGAAATTCTCTTCCAACAAATCTTTGACAATTTTCTCTGTGGTTTTATTTGTCTTTTCCTGTTCTGAAATTCCAATTATATGTAGGTTATTTGTTTTGATGGTATCCCACATGAATGGAAAGAATACACAGAGTCACTGCACAAAAAAGACCTGGTTGATCTTCATTCATTTCAGGAGGTGGCATATGTTCAAAAACCAATGGTATTGAAGGAAGAAGTTGAAGTTGCACTAAAGGAATTGGTGAAGAACAAGGGTCCAGGAATTGATGGAATACTCACTGAGATGTTTCAACAAACAGATACCCTACTGGAGGCACTCATTCAGTTATGCCGACAGATTTGGAAGACAGTTGCCTGGCCAACTGACTGGAAGAGATCCATATTTGTACACATTCCAAAGAAAGGTGATCCACAGAATGTGGAAATTATCAAACAATATCATTAATATCACATGCAAGTAAAATCTTACTGAAGATAATTAAAAAATGGTTGTAGCAATATATTGACAGGGAACTTCCAGAAATGCAAGGTGGATTCAGAAGAAGACATGAAACAAGAAATATCATTGCTGATGTCAGATGGATCTTGGCTGAAAGCAAAGAATACTAGAAAGATGTTGACTTGTGTTTTACTGACTATGCAAAAGCTTTTCATTGTGTGGATCATAACAAATCATGGGTAACACTGAGGAGAATGGGAATTCCAGAACACTCAATTGTACTCATGACAAACCTGTACATTGACCAGGAGGTTGTCATTCAAACAGAACAAGGAAATACTGCATGGTTTAAAATCAAGAAGGGAGGGCATTGGGGTTGTATCCTTTCACCATACTTATTCAGTCTGTATGCTGAGCAAATAATCCGAGAAGCTGGACTATATGAAGAAGAACATGACATCAGGATTGGAGGAAGAATCATTATCAACCTACACTATGCTGACAACACAGCTTTGCTTGCTGAAATTGAGGATGACTTGAAGCATTTACTGATGAAGATTGAAGACTGCAGTCTGCAGTAGGAAACAAAAATCCTCACAAGTGGACCTATAAGCAGCATCATGATAAATGGACAAAAGACTGAAGTTGTCAAAGACTTCACATTGCTTAGTTCTACAATTGACACTAATGAAAGCAGCAGTCAAGTCATCAGACAATGTATGTTGTTGTTGTTATTGTTATGTGCCATCGAGTTGGACCGACTCATAGCAACCCCTCCTTGGGTTTCCAAGGCTGTATCACTATGGAAGTAGATTGCCCCATCTTCCTTCCGAGAAGTGGCTGACAGGTTTGAACTGCCAGCCTTCTGGTTAGCAGTCAATGCCTTAGGCACTATGCCTCAGGCAATGTATAGCACTGGGTAAATTGTCTAAAAAGGACCTCTTTCAAGTGTTGAGGAGCAGAGAGATCTTCTTGAGGACTAAGGTTTACCTGACACAAGCCATGGTATTTTCAATTGCCTCATATGCATGTGAGAGCTGGACAATGAATAACGAAGACCAAAGAAGAGTTGATGCTTTTGAGTTGTGGTGCTGGCGAAGAATGCTGAAAGTACCATGGACTGCTGAAAGATCTAACAAATCTGTCCTGGAGAAAGTGCAGCCAGAATACTCCTTGGAAGTGAGAATGGCCAGACTTCATCTAACCTACTTTGGTCATGTTATCAGAAGGAACCATTCCCTGCAGAAGGATGTCATGCTTGGTAAGGTGGAGGGTTGACGAAAGAAGGGAAGGCCCTTAATGAAATGGATTGACCCAGTGGCTGCAGCAATGTGCTCAAATGTAGCAAGGATCATGGAGCTGCGTGGCACTGGGCAGTGTTTCGTTCTGCTGTGCATAGGGTGGCTATGAGTTGGAGACAACTTGACAGCACTTAACAACAACAACAACACATGAACCTTAGACTTTCTTCATTTTGTTTTGATCTTTTTTCTAATTAATCCCTTTCCAAAGAAGTATTGAAGTATTTGTCTTCAATCTCACTAATTCTGTCTTCCATTGATTCAATTCTACTCCTTTGCCCATTCAATGTGTTATCTATTTCTGAAAATTTAGTATAAATCTTCTGGATTTCTATGTGTAGATTTTGTATCATTTCTAATTTTTCATTTATTTTGTCATTTTGTTTTTGTACTGTCTTTCAAAATTGTTCTAGGGTTTTGTCTATGTTTTCTTCAATTTTGTCAGTGTTTTCCTGTCAACCTATTGAAGGTACCTAAATATAATTCTTTTGAATTCCTTATCAGACAGTTCTAATGCTGCTTCTTCCTCAGGGATATGTTCTGGGTCTGTATCCTGGTCCCTTGTTTCTCCAGCTTTATCTTGCTTCTTTGTGTGGACTGTGATGCTCTGTTGTCCCAGAGACATTGTAACATTTTTGTGTTTATATTTAAACACAAAAGTGTAAAAATGGTATGTTGGAGTAATTTGCCCAAGATTTTCATTTTCTTTGTTTTGTTTGGATATTATCTAAATAAGCAGGGTACTGTGATCCTCTATTGTCTATTGGCAGCACTTATATACTCACCACCTGTCTCCCTTCCTGTTGCAGCCTCCTGTATGTCCCTGCTGTCTTTGGCAAATGGAGCCTATTCTTAGGTCCCTGGAATCTGAATGAGAATGCTGTCACTTTAAATATCCAAAATGGCTGCCACTTATAAACATTCAAGATGGCTGCACCCTTGGTCACTTTAAATATCCAAATGGTCACTGCTTATAAAATCAAAATGACTTCACACCTCAGATAGCAGGAAGTCCACAGCTCAGGTTGTCACCCTTCTTGCTTTTTCCCTTCCTAGTCATAGGCCACCAGCACAGTCATCCCTGCAACTCTTGGCAAAAAGGGGTGATCTTTAGGTTAATTCTCAGATCCCAAAACCACTTGGAAATATTCAGGCTGTTGGTGCTGTCAGAGTAGCTAACAGTCTGCAGCTCCATCTGTCTTTGTACTTACTATTTTCATCCAGATTGTGTTAGATTGGGTTCTCCAGAGAAACACAAAAACCAGCAAAGCATATATATATATATATAGAGAGAGAGAGAGAGAGAGAGAAAGAGAGAGAGAGAGAGAGAGAATTTATCTTAGGAAAATGGCTCACAAACATATAGAAGCCGGAAAGTCCAAAGTCCCTGGAGGAAACATCGGGCTGGCGGCAGCCTTAGCTTCTGCAAGCACAGGGGGCTGAGAAATTCAAGGCTGGCAGGCAGTACACTAGTTATTGACTCCAACGAAAGACAAATCCAAGATTTCCAGGCTGAGTGGTGGGCTGCTCACTCACGGAAGGTTGTAGTCAGCACACCAGGGTCCCAATTCCTCAAAGAACGTCTCTCTTCCCAGGATGTCCCTGGATATCCTGGAAGCAGGCTACACCCCTAGGGAAACTCCCCTTGGGCAGATTGGCCACTCAGAATACAGTCATCCAATCCCATCATGGGAACAACCACACAGAACTGGGGTCTAGCCAAGTTGACACACAGCTCCAACTATCACAGTCCACCCCTTGTCAACTTGGCAGTTGTACACATCTTCTTAACCATATATAATCTCTAAATAAGGACAATGACAGAGTCATATTTGTGCCTAACATGAT
>NW_006921631.1:8084659-8120036 GCF_000298275.1 Orycteropus afer afer | reverse complement strand
TAGGATTGCCCAACCTTCCTTCCGAGGAGTGGCTGGTGGGTTTGAACCGCCAGCCTTCTGGTTAGCAGTCAAGTGCTTTAGCCACTATGCTACCAGAACTCCTATATAGATCAAGTAAATACTTAGTAGGCTTGCCATGTATTTCACTACGAGGAACACCATGAGCAAGTAGACAATGTCATAATTCCACACAAGTCAGACTATTCTGATTAGTGTTCCGACTCTGCTGTCCATTATGGTAACCATGCACACCTTGCCTTTGTCGATTAACTGCTGCCACTTGGCCCCTACTACCATGGGGTCCAGTCAGCCCCATCATACATGTCTTAGTTCAATTAGGGCAGTTCCCACTGTCAAATCCGGTTTACATAAAATAGCAATCACAGCAGTCTTCATGGATGCTGGAGCTCCCTTCACAAATTTATTCCTCACAGTACTGCTGAAAGACGTGTCTTCTGGATTCTCCATTTCTGGCTCTAGGGTTCTAATCTGATAAATCCATTCTAACAGGCCAATTTCCCTAAGCCTTTGGATACCTTCTTCTACATTAAACCAAGGCAGGTCTGGTACTTCAACCTGACTTAAGGTAGGCCACCACATAATCCATGCCTCAGTAAGCCAACCAAATAAACTATTAGAT
Organism: Orycteropus afer afer; assembly: GCF_000298275.1. Classification (NCBI taxonomy): domain Eukaryota; kingdom Metazoa; phylum Chordata; class Mammalia; order Tubulidentata; family Orycteropodidae; genus Orycteropus; species Orycteropus afer. The sequence goes on along the minus strand of NW_006921631.1, from coordinate 8,119,396 downwards.
CCTTTCCTAACCTCTCAAGCTGAGACATTGAATGAAGAATCCATACTTAGCAGACCTAAATCAATAAACTCAGACTGATCCAATCTTACATTCCTTGTACCATTATCCCACACCCTCAGTAGCCATTCTCATACATATTCTCCAGGTTTCTGTCTGTCTGTACATGTTGGCAAAATCAAGTAGGTCTTTTCAAGTATAGTGTATCACCTCCTCAGTCATACTTCCTATTTCACCTCTTGGGGCTCGCTTAGACTTGACCTCTGCTATGGGCCTAGCCACCAGAATAGGTACTTGAGGCAGTTCCTGAGAGCATTCAGGAATGTTTTCCATGGCCTCTGCCTCACACAATAACCCTTCAGAACCGGTTTGGCTAGTCCCCTCAAACTTAGGGGGAGGGGATAATGGTTTTACAGTAATCTGTTCAGATGGGAGGGATTCAACAGAATTTACAGGCTCCATATCCTGATCTTCCTGATCATCTGTCCATATGTCCCCATTCCAGTTTACAGTATCCCATTTTTTTCCCAATCAATGCCCTCACTTTAATGGCAGACACCGCTCTGGGTTGGCAATTGAGCTGGCATTGTAAATCAGCCACTCTTACAATAAGACTCTGGATTTGGGTTTCAGCTATGTCAGCCCTGGTAGTAGAATCTATAAGGCTTTATTTCAGAGCACAGCTGGAAGCACTGAGGTCATTTATGCGGCGCTTAAGCTGAGACTCAGCAGCTTTGAGCCCATCTCTCTCTTTCACCAATTTATCCAGTGTAAGTAGGACCAACCAACCAGCTTCCCTATACTCCTCATTCTGACAAAATTGCAGAAAAGTATCAAATATCCGATCATCCAGAGAGTCTCTTCTCACAAGTACTTGATCTATTGGTGGTGCTATTTCACCTATTAATTTTGCCACCTCACACCACGGGTTAGTAGGGCTCTCTTTACTAGCAGACGCAGAGTCACTAGTGTCATCAAAATTAATCAAACTGGAGAACCAATCTAGGAAGCCCATCCTCATGATTTTGTCTCTCTAGAACCACTCTCGGTACCAAACGTGTTAGATTGGGTTCTCTAGAGAAACACAAAAACCAGCAAAGCATATATATAGAGAGAGAGAGAAAAAAAAAATTTATCTTAGGAAAATGGCTCACAAACTTATAGAAGGCGGAAAGTCCAAAGTCCCTGGAGGAAACGTTGGGCTGGCGGCAGCCTTAACTTCTGCAAGTGCAGGGGGCTGAGAAATTCAAGGCTGGCAGGCAGTACACTGGTTGTTGACTCCAACGAAAGATGAATCCAAGATCTCCAGGCAGGGGGGGTGGGCTGCTCACTCACGGCAGGTTGTAGTCAGCACACCAGGGTCCCAATCCCTCAAAGATGTCACTCTTCCAGAATGTCCCTGGATATCCTGAAAGCAAGCCACACCCCTAGGGAAACTCCCCTTGGGCAGATTGGCCACTCAGATCACAGTCATTCGATCCCATCATGGGAACAATGACACAGAACTGGGCTCCAGTCAAGTTGACACACAGCTCCAACTATAACACAGATTTTCCCAGTAGTTGGTGCCTCATCCACTTCTATATACTTCCTCTCAAAGCTCAGGGCTCCAGGATTATCTTCTGTATCTCTGTCAATTGGTTTTCCTTTGTTGAAGAGGGTCTGTCTAGCTTGTCTGCCTATTTTGCCATCTTACCAGAAGTCTAAATTATTATTTTTATAACTTCCTCAATATTTGTACAACCTTAGAACCTTTCATCTCCATTTGCATTGCTTCCTCCTTTTGTGTTTTTATTGTCACACATTTGAATTCTACATATATCTTATCTAAATTCAACAATTGTAGCTGTGTAATTAGTTCAAGGGACTAGTGAACCATGCAAACCTCAGCCTATATGACCATAAGACCAGAAGTAATAGGTGGTACCCAGCTACCACTGTCAACCATTCAGAAAAGGATCAATGCAAGAGATCCTGGATAGAGTGGGAGAACATTGTGGAACAAAACTCAAAATCTTAAAAAAAAAAAAAAGGCTAGGTTTACTGGTCTGATAGAGCCTGGTAAGAGCCCCGAGACTATGGCCCCTAGTCCCCTCCAGGTCTGGAATTGAACTCACTCCTGTGGCTTCCAGGCAAACAATAGATAAGCATATAGGGTGAACATTTACATCAGGTAAATACACTCCTTAGAATGATCAATCATGGGAGAACAGAAGGGCAGTATTTGCACAGGAAGTTAGCTCAGGGGGCAGGAATTTATGGGAAAGAACACAGGGAAGAGAGGTAACTACAGGGAGGAAGTGGAAAGAGAGCCGTTACATTGTGAGGAATTATAGTCAATGTCATGAAAGAAAATGTGTATGAATTGCTGTATAGAAAATGAATTTGCTCCATAAACTTTCACCCAAATCACAATAAATTTTTTTTAAAAAAGGGAATTATAGTTGTGTGTAGTCAAATTTTCACTCACACTTACCCTTTTCTGTTGTTCTTTCATAAATTTCTATGTTTCCATCAGTGATGATTTCTTCCTGCCTGAATAACTCCTTTTCAAATTCCTTATAATGCAGTGCTCCTGGAAACAAACAAACAAAAAAAATAAAGTTCTAATTTTATCTTAAGTTTTGAAGAATATTTTCCTGAGAATTGAATTCTAGGCTGGTAATTACTCAGTCTTCTTATTTACCTTTTTCTGTTGACAAATCAGCTGCTTTCAGCTTTTTAGTTACTTATTTGATGGTATTGTGTCTTTTTTTCAGTCTGCATTTAAGAATTTTTTCTATATCATTGATTTTGCATCAGTTTGATCATCAGTGTGCCTAGTTTTATTTGTCTTTGTTATGCTTAGGGTTTACAGAGCTTCCTAAATCTGTGGATTGCTACTTTCATCAGTTTCTGAAAATATTTGGCATTCATCTGTTCAAATATTTCATCTATTCTGTACTCTCTTATTTAATTCAAACCAAAAAAAAAAAACCAAACTCACTGCCGTGGAGTCAGACCCAACTGATAGTGACCCTTCTTTGGGTTTCCAAGGCAGTATCAAAATGAAAGTAGATTGCCCAACCTTCCTTCTGAGAAGTGGCTGGTGGGTTTGAACCACCAGCCTTCTGGCTACCAGTCAAATGCCTTAGGCACTATGCCACCAGAGCTCCTCTTTTATTCTGGCACTCTATACATATATTAGACTTTAATTCTATCTCACAAGTCATTTATATGCTTTTTCATTCTTTTTTGGTTAGTGCTTCACTTTTTATATTTCCTGTTGACATGTCTCCACTTTACCAGTCTTGTCCTCTGCTGTGTTTAATATGCTGCTAAATGCATCTATCAGATCTTGACTTCAGATATTGCACTTTTAAAATTACTTTTATTGAGTTATAATTTACATACAAAGTTCCTAGGTAGATAAGTAGCTTGTGCTGCACTGCTAACCTAACAGAAGTTGGTGATTCAAACCTACCCAGAAGTACCACAAAAGAAAGCATTTGGTGATTTGCTTTCATAAAGATTACTGCCCAAAAAACCCTGTGCAACAGTTTTACTCTGTATCATATGGGGTTACCATGGGTTGGTATTGACTTAATAGCAACTAATAACAATTTACAAATAGTAAATTAACCAGTTTTAAGTGTACAACCAAACAAGTTTTTATAGATGTATATATCAGATGACATATTGCACTGGGCAAATCAGCTGCAAGGGACCACTTTAAAGTTCTAAAGAGCAAAGATGTGTTTTTGAAGACTATGGTGCGCCTATGCTTCAACCACCCATATGCCTGTGAAAGCTGGACAATGAATAAGGAAGACTAAAGAAGAGTTGATGCTTTTGAGTTGTGGTGTTGGCAAAGAGAACTGAAAGTACCATTGACTGCCAGAAGAACTAACAAATCTGCCCTGAAAGAAGTGCAGCTGGGATGCTCCTTGGAAGTGAGAATGGCCAGACTTCGTCTCACCCAGTTTGGTCATGTTGTCAGAAGGGACCATTCTCTAGAGAAAGATATCATGCTTGGTGAAATGGACGGTCCACCAAAAGAGGAGATGGCTCTCAACAGGATGGATTGACACAGTGGCTGCAAAGATGGGATCAGGTATAACAAGGATTGTGAGGCTGGCACAGGACCAGACAGTGTTTTGTTCTATTGTACATACGGTTGCTATGAGTTGGAGCTGACTCCATAGCACCTAACAACAACAACAACATATATTTTTATTCAAACAACACACATTATTCATTTTTGCAAACTGCACAACCCTAAGTGTTATTTTCATGACGATGTTACATCAGTACTTTTTTTTTCACATCACTGACTTCAATTTCAATTTTTTTTCTGTTCAATAGATTTAATGTTTCTGAGATAAAACTGATCTCACATAAACTTCATATAAGGTGGATATTTTCCTAAACGAAGTGCAACAAATGGTGAACTGAAAGGGCTCATGATAGAAATGGGACACCATGTTGAGACTAAAGAGTGTGAATGTACAAAGAGCTAAAAATTAGTAAATTAGAAAAGATCCTAGGGCTAAAACTACAAGAACAAGATGTTGTTTATACTTCATTCCTTTTAAAAATTTTAAACTGAAAATAATTTTTGATAATCCAAGTCTTTAAAATCAACAAATAAAAGCCACCAAAAGAAATTGTTTTCATCTTAAAATAGGCAATTTTCATTTATTCTTTCATTATCATCATCACCTGACTCCTCAAACATTGAAATATCTCAGTACTGCCTGCAGATGCCCTTCTGTAACTTCTGAACTAATGTCATCATCATCACTCCCGTCAGTGTCTTCATCTTCATCATCAGTCTGCTGGCACACAGTCCCAGTCTTTCTGAAGCCCTTGTGAATGGTTTCTGGAGTTATTTTTCCCCAGGCAGGAGGCATCCACTTTCAGACTTCTGTAAACTGAATCTCCTTCAGTCGTCCTGAGAGCATGAACTCAAGAATTCTAGACTGAATCCATTCATCCCACTCTCTTCTCATGAAAGTCTTGAACAGATGGTTGACCACTATATCTAGCAGCTGCAGCTTGCAGCTAATGCCACCAGGTACGGCTGCTATAGGGGTACCAATTTAGTTAATATCATTTTGAATGTTTTTTTTTGTGTGTGTGAGCAGCCATGGCATCAAAAATTAGTAAAGACTTCTTTGAAAAGAATGCCCCCTGCCATGCCCTATAACATTTATCTACCCATGCTTTCATAACATCACAGTGCGTCCATCCCTTCTTATTACGATGAACAACCACACTGATAGGCAGTTTTTTGAGGGGTATGGTAACTTTCTTGAACATCACCATCGGTTTAATTTCACTTCACTTGCAGTACAGCCAAGGACTGTAAAGTAATCCCTCTTGTGCTCAATGGTTGTAATGGCTAGAGTTTTCTTACCTGAAGCAGCTGTAGTCCTGGAGGCCAAAATGTCAAAAATAATTGGAACCTCATCCATATTAATTATGTCCATGGCAGAGATACTGAGTTTAGAGATTTCTTTGGTGATGAACTCACGGAAGTTGACCATATTTTGCTCCCAGTCATCCAGAAGTTGCTAGCCTAAGGTGGTTCTCATTCTCACAGAAAGACCATTCCTTTACATGAATTTAGAAATCCAGGTGAAATCTACCTCGAAATCTGGGATTCCTCTTTCGTTTGCCAGAAGTTTTGCTTTTATCTCAATTGTGACAGTAGAGACTGCTCAATTTTGTTCCCTCAGAGAAATAATCCACTCTTTCAAGTCATTCCCCAACACAGGCCATTTCACTTTGGGTCCACGACTTGGATGCCCGTGGATTCATTTCCTCCAGTTTCTTTTTCTCCTTTCTCCATTTGCAAATGGCAACTCTCCAAGCTGAAACTCCCTTCCTGCTGCTCTGTTGCTTGTTTCTTCTGCCCTCACAACAACTTTCAGTTTGAAGTCAGTCGTGTAGAATTTGCGTTTAAGTCCTAACATGATACTAAAGGATTCTAAGATTTAGATTTATACACTGAAAATTGTTTATTTTCTGATTACTGGAGTACTACCAAACTCAATGCATGACTTCTTGACCATAGTTATATCTTTGTTATGCAAATACAATCAAAAGTAACTATTTCAGAGTATTGAAAGAGGATGAACAAGGCCAAAACTCACTTATTGAAATGGCACACTACATCCACAGTATATGCATGAGTATTCTATGCCAGAACTTTTTAACATAATTTCATCATTTCCACATATTATATGTGTATGTGTTATTTATGTGAACATGTTATTTGTGAAAAAAATAAAGTACATGTATGTTACTATGCCAATAATTATATACAATCATTTCTATCACCCCCACAAAAAAAAATTTCCCTTATGCTTCATTTCAGTCGATCACTCTGGCCCCTAACATTAACTAATCTAATTCATGTTGTTATAGCTTTGATTGATTTACAATATAAAATAAATTGAATTACAATATATAGGGTTTTTTTGACATAGCATAATACTTTTGAAATGTTAACAATATTGCTAAATGCAATATTTCTTTCTTTTTTTCTTTTTATGTGAGTAGTTTTCCATTGTGTGGATTGGCCACAATTTGTTTATCCATTCACTAATTGATTGTTGTTGTTAGGGGCCATCAAATCAGTGCTGACTCCTAACAACCTTATGTACAACAGAATGAAACACTGCCCCAATCCTGTACCAGCCTCACAATCCTTGTTATACTTAAGTTCATCATTGCAGTCACTGTGTCAATCCATCTCCTTGAGGGCCTTCCCCTTTTTCCCTGACCCTCCACTTTACCAAGCATGATATCTTTCTCTAAGGAATGGTTCCTTCTGACAACATGACCAAAGTAGGTGAGACGAAGTCTGGCCATTCTCACTTCCAAGGAGCATTCTGGCTGCACTTCATCCAGGACAGATTTGTTAGTTCTTCTGGCAGTCCATGGTACTTTCAGAATTCTTCGCCAACACCACAATTCAAAGGCATCAACTCCTCTTTGGTCTTCCTCATTCACTGTCCAGCTTTCACAGACATAGGAGGCTATTGAAAACACCATGCCTTGTTTTAGGATCACCTTAGTCTTCAAAGACACATCTTTGCTCTTCTGTAGTTTAAAGACGTCTTTTGCAGCAGACTTGTCCATTGTAATATGACATCTGGTTTCTTGACTGCTGCTTCCATTGGTGTTGATTATGGATCCCAGTAATATGAAATCTTTAACAACTTCAATCTTTTCTCCATTTATCATGATGATGTGTATTGACCCAGTTATAAGGATTTTTGTTTTCATTATGTTGAGGGGTAATCCATACTGCTGACTGTAGTCTTTAATCTTAATCAGTAAGTGCTTCAAGTCATTTTCACTTTCAGCAAACAAAGCTGTGTTGTCTGCATATTGCAGGTTGTTAATGAGTCTTCCTCCAATCCTGATACTGCATTCTTCTTCATATAGTCCAGTTTCCTGGATTACTTGCTCAGTGTACAAATTGACTAAGTGTGGTGAAATGATACAACATCAACACTCTCCCTTCTTGATTTTAAACCATGCAATAACCCCTTGTTCTGTTCAAATGGCAGCCTCCTGATTTATGCACAGGTTCCTCAGGAGCACAATTAAGTGTTCTGGAATTCTCATTCTTCTCAGTGTTATCCACAATTTGTTATGATCCACACAATCAAATGCTTTGGCATAGTCAATAAAACACAAGTAAACATCTTTCTGGTATTCTTTGCATTCAGCCAAGATCCATTTGACATCAGCAATAATATCCCTTGTTCCACATCCTCTTCTGAATCCAGCCTGTATTTCTGGAAGTTCTCTGTCAATGTACTGCTACAACCATTTTTGAATTATCTTTAGTAAGATTTTAATTGTGTGTGCTATTAATGGTATTGTTTGATAATTTCCACATTCTGTGGGATCACCTTTCTTTGGAATGGGTACAAATATGGATCTCTTCTAGTCATTGGTCAAGTAGCTGCCTTCCAAATTTCTTGGCATAACCTAGTGAATGCCTCCAGAGTGGCATCCATTTGTTGAAACATCTCAGTGGGCATTCCATCAATTCCTGGAACCTTGCTTTTTTTTTTGCCAATTCCTTCAGCACAGCTTCTACTTTTTGCTCAATACCTTTGGTTCTTCATCATATGTCACCTCCTGAAGTGGATGGACATCAACCAATTCTTTTTGGTACAGTGACTCTGTGTATTCTTTCCATTTTCTTTTGCTATTTCCCGCATCATTCAATATTTTGCCCATAGAATCTTTCAATATTGAAACTTGAGGCTTGAGGGTGTTTTTTTTTTTTTTTTTTTTTTTTTTTCAGTTCTTTCACCTTGAGAAATGCCAACCATGTTCTTCCATTTTGGTTTCCTAACTCGAGGACTTTGCACATTTCATTATAATAATTGACTTTGTCTTCTTGTGCTGCTCTTTGAAATCTTCTGTTCAGCTCTTTTATCTTGGCATTTATTCCATTTGCTTTAGCTACTCTCCACCCAAGGGCAAGTTTCAGAGTCTCTTCTGACATTCATTTTGGTCTTTTCTTCCTTTCCTGCCTTTTTAATGACCTTCATGGATGATGTTCTTGATGTCATCCCACAATTCCTCTGGTTTTTGGTCATTGATGTTCAATGAATCAAATCTATTCTTCATTTGGTCTCTAAATTCAGGCAGGATATAATTAAGGTCCTATTTTGGCTCTTGTGTACTTGTTTTCATTGTCTTCAGCTTCAACTTGAACTTGCAAATGAGCATTTGATGGTCTGTTCCACAGTCAACTCCTGGCCTTGTTTTGGCTGAAGGTATTGAGCTTCTCCATCACTTCTTTCCATGGGTGTAGTCAATCTGATTCCTGTGTATTTCATCTGCCAAAGTCTAAGTGTATAGCTGTCATTTATATTGTTGAAAAAAATATTTGCAATGAAGAAGTTGTTGGCCTTGCAAAATTCTATCATGCGGTCTCTGGCATCATGTCTATCACCAAAACCATATTTTTCAAGTATCAGTGATTCTTCTTTGTTTCAAATTTTTGCATTCCAATCACCAATAATAATCAATACATCTTGATTGCATATTTGGTCAATTTCAGACTGCAGAAGTTGGTAAAAATCTTTATTTTCCTCATCTTTGGCTTTGGTGGTTGGTGCATAAATTTGAATAATAGTAGTATTAACTGATCTTCCTTGTAAGCATATGGATATAATCCTATCACTGACAGCATTGTACTTCAGGAGTGATCTTGAAACATTTTTTTTGGCAATGAATGCCATGCCATTCCTCTTCAATTTGTCATTCCTGGCATAGTAGGTCATATGGTTTTCTGATTCAAAATGGCCAAAACCAGTCCATTTCAGCTCACTAATGTGTAGGATATAGATCTTTATGTATTCCATTTCAGCTTTGACAACTTCCAATTTTCCATATTCTGCTTATTAATGGATGTTTGCAGCTGTTTCTTCCCATTTCGAGTTGTGCTGCATCAGCAAATGGAGGTCCCAAAAGCTTTACTCCATCCAGGTCATAAAAGTTGCCTTTATTTTGAGGAGGCAACTCTTCCCTGGTCATATTTTGAATGCCTTCCTACCTTAGGGGCTCATCTTCTGGCACTAAATCAGACAATGTTTCCAGGCTATTTATAATATTTTTCAGTAGTATATCAGACAGTGTTTCACTGCTATTCAAAAAGTTTTCACTGGCCAGTTCTTTGAGAAGTGGATGGCCCCTTTCTTCTTCTGAGTCTGTCTTAGTCTGGAAGCTCCATTGAAACTTGTCCACTATGAATGACCCTGCTGGTATTTGAAATACTGCTGGCACAGCCTCCAGCCTCACAGCAACATGCAAGCCACCACAGTACAACAAACTGACAGATGAATGGTGAACATTGATGGACGTGTGGGTTTTGTCATTTTTTGGCAATTATGAATAAAGCTACTATGAATGCTCACAGACAGATAAGTTGTTAATGTTTTTAACTTGTTGTTGTGATTTGAAGGATATATGCTATCATTTCTCTTGGGCAAATATTTAGGAGTGCAACCTCCAGGTTTTGAAACACCAAATTATCTGCCAAAGTGGACATACTTTTTTGCATTTCCATGAGCTAAGTATGAGAATTCCAGTTTCTCTACATTTTTTTTCCCAATACTAAATATTTAAGTTCTCTCAGTTTTAACTGGTTGTGTAGTAGAATTTCATAATGGTTTTAATTTACATTTCTCTAGTGACTAATGCACATCTTTTCATGGACTCTTTTGCCATTGGGGTATCTTCTTTGGTGAAGTGCTTATTTGAATACTTTGAGTAAAATAAAACCCACCCACTGCCCTTGAGTCAGATCTGACTCATAGCGACCCCTCATTGGGTTTCCGAGGCAGTATCAGTTCGGAAGTAGATTGCCCAACCTTCCTTCTGAGGAGTGGCTGGTGGGTTTGAACCACCAGCCTTCTGGTTAGCAGTCAAATGCCTTAGGCACTACACCACCAGAGCTCCCATACTTTGAGTAGATGGGTAAATTGTATAAAGACTATTTTGTCTGACATCAATATCATCTCCCTTTGTTTCTGTTATTGTTTTTAACATTTGAATGGTATATCTATTTCTTCCCTCTTGTTTTTAATATTTCTGTCTTTATATTTAAAGTTGGTTTCTCATAGATAAAATAATAAATAAAATAAGCCCTGATGGCACAGTGGTTAAGTGTTCAGCTGCTAAGAAAGAGGTCAAAGGTTCAAACACACCAGCTCTTCTTCAGGAGAAAGTTGTGGCAGTCTGCTTCCATAAGGATTTATAGCCTTAAAAACCTTATGGGCAGTTCTACTCTGTCCTGTAGGGTCGCTATAAGTCATAACCAACTCGATGGCACTGGGTTTGATTTTCAGTTTTCTCACAAATAGTATAGGGTTACTATCTTGCTGCTTTATGCAGTCTGATAATTCTGCCCTTTAAATGGAGTGTTTAGATGATTTATATTTAAAATAATTATCTATATCATTGTTTAAGTTTGCATCTTTCTCTTTGTTTTATATTTGTTTCATTCTTTCTTCCTTTCTACACCCCCCCTTTTTTTTTGCTATCTTTTGAAGTATTTGAGTTTTTATGACTACATTGTATTTCCACTATTGGCTTATTAACTAAACCTCTTTTTGAAACTATTCCTCTGGTGGAATTTTTAAATTATTACTATTATGAAATCTAATCCAGACTTTTAGAAATATCAAAAAAAAAAAAAAAACAAATAACTCACTGCCAGTGAGTTGGATCCAACTCATAGTGACCCCTCCTTGGGTTTCCAAGGCGGTATCACTACGGAAATAGATTGCCCAATCTTCCTTCTGAAGAGTGGCTGGTGGGTTTGAACCACCAGGCTTCTAGTTAGCAGTCAAATGCCTTATTGCTTGTAACCTGTTAAAATATTTACTAGAAATTTATTTAATTTCCTTTGTTTGGTTTCAGTGGGTCTAGAGTTTATAGAACATATTTTTCACTTATTGCACTCTCAAATAATGTACTACCTCAAGTATAGTGTCCAGATCAAACCTAAGGTACTTTATTTTCCCCCTTCTATCCTCTGTGCTATTCTTGTCTTAGATTTTATTTCTATAAATCTATGTAGTAACTTTAAAAAATAATAAAATAAATACAAAAAGAAAACTACATATAATCCTACCATCCAAAGGCAAACATTACTAATATTTCATTATGTTTCCTTCCACACTTTTTTCTGAGCATATTTTTATCTAATCAAGATCATCCTATTTGTCAAATTTTATTGCTTGCATTTTCACATAAATTGTAAGAGCAGGTTTTCTCATTCTTCACGTATGTAATTTTAATAGCTCCTTTTCAAGGAGCTCTGGTGGTGTAGTGAGTAAGATAGTTGGCTTCTAACCAGAACGTCAGTAGTTCAAAATCACCAGGAAGATGAGGCAATCTACTTCTGCAAGGATATACAGCCTTGGAAACACAATTTGAGTCAAAATTGACTCAATGGCAGTGGATTTTAGTGGATTTACACAACTGTTCAACTTACAGGTATACCATAATTGATTTAATAAATTTTTTACTTGGGCATATTTTTTTGTTTCACTTTGTTTTGTTTGAGTGAATCTATATAAACATCTTTGTTTGCAAGTAATCTTTGAACGGAATTTCTTGCAAGCACATGAAAAGATGCTCAATGTCATTAATCAATAGGAAAGTGCAAATCAAAACTACAGTGAGATATCACTTCACCTGCCACTAAGCTGGCTATAATAATAATAATAATAAAAAAAAAAAAAACAAAAAACAACAAGTGTTGATGAGGAAATTGAAACCCTCATCCATTGCTGGTGAGATAGCAAAATGATATAGTTGCTGTACAAAATGCTTTGGTGGTTCCTTAAAAAGTTGAACACAGAATTACCATTAAAAAAAAAAAAAAAAAGCCAAGCTCACTGTTTTCAAGTTGATTCTGACTCATAGCAATCCCCTTTGGGTTTCCAAGGCTGTAAATCTTTTTGGAAGTGGATTGCCCCGTCTTCCTTCCACAGAGTGGCTAGTTGGTTTGAACCACCAACCTTCTGGTTAAGCAATCAAATGCCTTAGGCACTACACCAGATCCCACAATTCCACTCAAGCACCAAAGAATTGAAAGCAGGAGTACAAACAAATATTTGAACATTACTGTTCATTGCAGCACTAGTCACAATAGCCAAAAGGTAGAAACAGTAGATGAATGATGAATAAAATGAGGTACATACACTAAAATGGAATATTATTGAGCCATAAAGAGAAATGGGTCCTAAACACATGCTGCAACAGGGATGATCTTGGAATCATTATGCTGAGTAAAATAAGTCAGTCACAAAAAGACAAATATTTTATTTATATGGCATATATCTTATTTTTATGACATATCTAGCATAGGCAAATATATAACCACAAATGCACTGCCATCGAGTTCTATCTAACTCATAGCAACCCCTCCTTGGGTTTCCAAGGCAGTATCACTATGGAAGTAGATTGCCCAACCATCCTTCCAAGGAGTGGCTAATGGGTTTGAACCACCAGCCTTCTGGTTAGCAGTCAAATGCCTCAGGGACTACACCACCAGGAATGGGAGGGAGGGAGAAAGAAAGAGTCATTATTTAGGGGCCAATGTTGTTGTTGTTATGTGGTGTCGAGTCGGCCCAACTCATAGCGACCCCTCCTTGGGTTCTGAGGCAGTATCACTATGGAAGTAGATTGCCCCATCTTCCTTCTGAGGAGTGGCTGGTGGGTTTGAACCATCAGCCTTCTGGTTAGCAGTCAAGTGCCTTAGGCATTATGCTACCAGAGCTCCCTATTAAAAGTGATGAGAAAGTTTGGAAAGGGATAATGGTGATGGTTGCACAATAAGATGAACATAATTAACATCACTGAACTCTCTATATAAAAATGTTGAAATGGCGAATGTTTTGTGATATATATGTGTGTGTGTATATATATACATATATATAATTTACCATAATTGAAATAAAGATAAGTTTTAAAAAAATGTAAAAGGAGAACTATGAATAAAAACAATGCTAAACATTCACAAATGCAGGCAGTTCTTTGCCTCTGAGCCAGTTACCTTCAAAGATAGGAAATAAATGAAGTTGTACAGCTATCCAAAAGACAAATGAAAATTGAATAAGTATCAGATGGAATATTGCAGTTTTATTCTAAATTAGTAGTTGTAGCGTTAAGTGTTGCATAACAAGTCACTGAATTAATATTATCAGTTAAATGAAGATGGTGAAAAGGATGGCAGTATAAGCATAGCCTTGAGAAAATAATTCTTTTATTATTCATGTAATTCTACATATATTTTAATGCACAAAATACATTGTTGTTAATATTCTTTTAAACTATAAATTATTTTCTAATGTTTTTTATTGCAAAAAAAAAAAAAAATCCTTTATATGTATATCCACAATTATCACTCCAGAGCTCTGGTGGCATAGTGGATAAGGCATCTGGCTACTAACCAGAAGGTCAGTGGTTCAAACCCACCAGCCAGTCTGTGGAAGGAAGATGGGGCGATCTACTTCCATAAAGATTTACAGCCTCAGAAACCCAATGCGGGTTTCTATGAGTCAGAATAAACTCAGTGGCAGTGAGTTTGGTTTCTTTTTCTTCTTCTTCTTCTTCTTTTTTTTTTTTTTTTTTTTGGCTGCTCGTCATTCCTATTTACATCTAATTTTCTATGTGTTATAATTTTCCTTCTTCCCAGAGAACTTTAACATTTTTTTTTAGAGTGAATATCTGCTGGTAAGAAATTTTCCTGGACTTTGTCAGATAAAGTCTTTTTTAGCATTTGTTTTTGAAAGTTATTTCAACTGGGTATACAATTCTATGTATACTATAAAAGAGAAAATTTGATTTTCTCTTTTTGTTAAGTACTTTAACAATGTGCTCCACTGTCCTCTGGCTTGCATGGTTTCTGAAGAGCGTTGTTGTTGTTATGTACCATCAAGTTGCAGCCGACTCATAATGACCCCTCCTTGGGTTTCCAAGGTGGTATCACTATGGAAGTAGATTGTCCAAGCTTCCTTCTGAGGGGTGGCTGGTGGGTTTGAACCACCAGCCTTCTGGTTTGCAGTCAAGTGCCTTAGGCACTGCACTACCAGAGCTGCTATAATCTTATCTGTATTTCTTTAACAATATGTGTCATTTTTCTTTACCTATTTATAAGATTTTTTATTTATCACTAGTTTACAGCAATTTGATTATGATGTGCCTGGTGTGGTTTCCTTTAGGTTTCTTCTGCTTCCAATTTATTGAGTTTTTATAGTTTTCTTCAGGAGCTCACATGGCACAGTGGTTAAGTACCTGGCTGCTAGCCAGAACGCTGGCTGTTCAAACCTACCAGCTCTTTCATAGGACAAAGATGTGGAAGTCTGCTTCCATAAAGATTTATGCACTTGGATATCCTTTGAGGCAGTTCTACTCTGTCCTACAGGGTTGCTATGAGTTGGAATGGACTCACAGCAGTGGGTTTTGATTTTGGTAGTTTTCATCTAGGGGCTTTAGTTTCATTAAATTTGGATATTTTGGGTTCCTTATTTCTTTAGCTATTTCTCACTCTCTCACTCTCTCTTTCCTCTCCTTCTGGGACTCCAATTACACTTATATCAGATTGCTCAATATTGCGCTACTAGTCATTGATGCTCTATTCTTATTTGCTTCATTTTGAATAGTGTCTACTGCTACGTCTTCAAATTCACTGTTCTTTTCTTCTATAGTATATTCTATTAATCTCAAACATAGATTTTTCATCTCAAACATTGTTTATTTCATGGCCTGAAACTCCATTTGGGCCTTTTTTAGACATTCTATTTATTTCCTCATGCTCATGATTTCCTCTACTTCTTCTTTTTCTTTTTTTTTTTTTTAGCATATATAACTTCTTTATGATAGCCATTTTACTTTTCTTGTTATTTTTCTATCATCTCTGTCATTTTGGTACCCCCCCCAAAATCATTCTTCTTTTCTATTTTTCTAGATTATGAATCTTATTTTCCTGTTTCTTAGCTGGTTTTTCTTACTTTTTTTTTATGCTGAACATTTTACATTTTATATTTCAAGACAATAGATTTTAATGCATGTCTTCAAGTAATATTTAATTTTGTTCTGAAATGCAGTTAAATTACTTAAAGTCAATTTATTCATTTGAAGCTTGGTTTTAAGCTTTCTTAGTACTGATCAGGATCATGCTAATTTAGCCCCATTATGAAGCCAATTACATCTTAGGGATTCTGTTCAATGCTTAGTTTATTACAAGATCTCCACACTCTAGTTATTGGGATGTGAACTGTTCCTGGTTCTGTATAAACTCCAGGAATTTTTGACTTAATGATTTCTTATGCTTTCCCTCAACTTCATGGGGTTTCACTCCATGTATGTGAAAATTAATATTCAAACAAAGATTCAAGAGGACACCTCATCAGATCTTTAGATCTCATTCAGCTCTTTCCTCCCTAATTTTCTACCCACAAATTCCAGATGCTTCAGTGTCCTTGAACTCCAAAGTCTTTCTCTTTCCTCAGTGAGACCATAGGACTCTGATTGGTTCTCTCATATTGCACTGGGTCCTGGAAATTGCCTTTACACAATAAGGGAGAATAATTGTAAGGCTTAACACATGTGTTTCCCTTTTCTCAGTGATCTGTTGTTTAGTGTCTGAAAATAATTGTGAAATACTGTATTTTGGTAATTGTTTCATGTATTTTCTCAGGGGTTCTAGTTATTTATTGTGAGAAAGCAATTTCCACTGCAGTAAAAAGAATACTACACTTTTTAGTTGTATAATTTCCAGTTGATTCTTTTTAATACAATCTACTCCTGTGATGAAATTTTTTATGAGCAACATTGTGAAATAGAACCCAGTATTTTTTTCAAGTACAAAATTATTGTTTGGAATATGTACAAGTAAATACTTACATGTTGCTCAATCTGTTTTTATCCAAGTTATGTATGTATAAGGCAAATATTTCACTTGTTGTTGTTGTTGTTATGTGCCGTCAAGTCAAACCCGACTCATAGCGACCCCTCCTTGGGTTTCCGAGGCAGTATCACTACGGAAGTAGGATTGCCCAACCTTCCTTCCGAGGAGTGGCTGGTGGGTTTGAACCGCCAGCCGTCTGGTTAGCAGTCAAGTGTCTTAGCCACTATGCTACCAGAGCTCCCTACATCTCTGAATTATGCATTAACCACATAACATTTAGTTTATTTTGAAATATAAAACCAAACATTAAAATGTTTCTTGGGTGCTACCTAAACAGTATTTATCTAAATACTTCAAACTCTTTACGAGATTATTTTCTTCTCCAGTTTGCTTGGGATAGAGATACATTCTGTATGTTGTCTTACTAAATTGCTTCTCACTATGTGTACTTATTCCTTCATACACTAATTAATTAATTCAATGATTCTTTATCAGTTCAAATATCTGAATTGAGTCTGTATTGTGTACTATCACTATTCTTGACCAAAGCTCCTTATTCTTGACCCTAGAGATATGGGAATAAAAGACAACCGTTCCTACAATTGACAATGATCATGCTGACTGGAGGAGGCATAAGGGGAATTATCCCATATGATCATTGTCATCATAGTGATTGCAATAGGGGACAAAAGGGGAGTTGGCAATGAAGATTTTCTTGAGTAGGTGACATCTAAATTGTATCCTGAAGGATGAATAGAGTTTAGCTGAGGGTCAAGTATCCAGGAAAAGTGAGAAACAGAGAATGTAAAGTAGAAGCATTGGCTTCATGGAGGAAATGGAGCAAGTTAAGTCTGGGCAGTTAGTCAGTGGGCAATTGTTCCAGTTACTATTGTCATGTAACAAATTATCCCCAAGCTTAGAGATGGCAACTTTCTCTCTCTTTTTTTTTCTTTTAATGCTCACAGATTCTGTAGCTCAGATTTCTAACAGGGAATATTAAAAATGGCACCTCATTGCTCCATAATGTCTGGAGTCTCAGCTTGTAAGACTTGGCAGTGAGGGCTAGAATTTGAAGAGATCTTCACTCCTGTGTCTGGTAGTTGAGACTGCTGTCAATTGGTAACTCTTCAAGTTTCCTGGGCTTCTTCACAGCATGGTGGATTCAGGAAAGCTGAACTTCTTACACAACAGCGCAAGCCTCCAAGATGAGTGAACCAGTGAATAAGACAAGCTGTATCTCTGGTAGCGTAGTGCCTAAGGCACTTGACTGCTAACCAGAAGGCTGGCAGTTCAAACCCACCAGCCACTCCTTGGAAGGAAGGTTGGACAATCTACTTCCATAGTGATACTGCCTCGGAAACCCAAGGAGGGATCACTATGAGTCAGGTCCAACTCAATGGCAAATCACAACAACAGCTTCAGAACTCTTACATTCACTTTCATTTTTGTCTATTGATTACAAGTGAGTCAAAAGCTCAACCAGATTTAAGAGGAGAAGGTATAGGCCCCACTTCTCAATAGGAGGGATATCAAATAATATGCAGCTATTTATTTAAAAAGTCATATTGTTAGAAGCTGATTGGGTTATGAAATGAGTGGCTAGGACTGTGGCTCCAGCCGGAAAGGAGGGGTCTAGATGGGTAGATTGGGTAAGGGCTTTGGTTAATTGGTTCAGGAAGGTGGCTGGGTTCTCATCTGGAAGTTGGGTAATGTTTTGGAGCTTGTCAAAATTAATTATTTTATGAGAGACAGTTTGTAGACCTGTCAGGAGGCATTGGAGCATTTTATTTTTGTGGGATCTCTGGTGCGTTTGGACTGGGTGTCTGAAGAGGAAAGGGTGGGAGAGGCAGAGGAGGATGTCTGGGGAGGTAGGTGAGACAGGAAGACAGGGAGTTGCAGGGGGAAGGGGAAGGGAGGGTGGTGCTACCTGGGGGAGAGGGGGTTTGTTGTAGTGTAAGGAGAGGGTCTGGGAGGTAGGGACAGGCTTTCCAGTGAGTCAGAAAAGGAGAAAGAGGAAACTGAGTGGTTTCAGAGGGGGAGAGAGGTTTGGGTTTGTGAGGTTTGGGTTTTTCATGAGTAAGGAGGATTTAAGTGGTATTACATTTTGAGCACAATAAGGGCTGGGAGCACAAACAAAAGAAGGTTTGGATGTAGGGGACTTCTGGCCATTTGCCTGTATGTTGGTAAAAATTGTCTAAGTCTGTAAGGAAATTAAAGTCAAAAGTTCTGTGCTCTGGCCAGTGAAAGCTATTGTTTAGTTGGTACTGGGGCCATGCTGTGGTGGAGTAAAAAATGAGGTGTCTGAGACAGAGGTCCTGGTCTAGTAATAAGGTCTTAAGGTTTGTTAATAAATACCCCAGAGGGGTTGTTGGATTGATTTTGGAGTTTTGATTACTCATTGGTTCTGAGTTCTTTGGATAGGGTTCCTGGAACCCTATGCCGGTGGGACTGTTTTACGTAGGTGGACGTCTCTGCCTGACGTTAGACAGTCTAACAAGGAATGACCCTCCAAGGAATGACCCTCAAGGGAGATAGGATGTCAGGCGTCCCTGAGCAACTAAACTCCCGGACTGTGAGGAGTTTCTGACGTGGTACCACGATTTTTCCCTGTGCCAGTGGTGCAGAAAACTCCAGTGCAGAACACAGACCTTTGGGCAAGTCAATTCTCCAAAAGCAATCCAAAGGAGATATTAAAAGAGGAAAATAATCACACTGGAGACATGTCCCAAGGACAGTCAGATGCCTGGTTGTCTGCTCCCCTTTCGGGAATTTAAGTGAGTCTTTGGCTAAGGTGTCTCCATATAAACCCCAGAGCGGAGGGCAGAGCCACACCGTTCTGCCGATCCGACTTCACACGGAAAACACCTGAGGGCCCACTCAGGCTCCGCCACTTAGATCTTGGAGTGTCACAGAAACATTCACACAACTTCTCAGTCAGACACAGACAGGTTACAACAGAACTAATTTAAACCATCGGGTAGTAGGCACTGGTTCATCGCCCAGAGCCAAAAAAATTAAAATGGCCCACAGGATGGAGGACAACAGATTACAAAATGTATGTCCTCTGGTGGGCATTGAGTAAGGGGTAAGATGTGACTTACCGGTGGTGGATGCAGGGGGCCGGAATTCCCTGGTCCAGAGGGAAGAGGGAGAAGGGGAGTTAGAATTCCCTCGAGTTCTACTCCTCTTCCCGGGTTTTGGCACCAAATGTATGGCCACAGTAAGGAGAAGAGGACGCACAAAAGTGAGATTAAAAAGAAGTTTTTATTCTGAGTTTCTGGGTGAGGTTTATGGGTCCCCGAGGGGGGCCCGGGCGAGGTTCACAGGTCCCTGACAGGGGCCTGAGAAGTCGCACCCCCAGGCAGGGGGCATGGATTTTTATAGACACAGAGAGGACCTATTTGGGGACACTAGGGAAATGACAGGGTCCTCTAGGGAAATGGCAGGGTCCAATTAGCTGTTAGCATGGGTCTGTACTTAATTAGCATGAGGGGGCTTCAAAAGAGGAAGTTTGCCACTGCATGGGACTTTCCAGTCTAAGTGAGTTCTGTCACTTTGGTTGTCTTCTCAGGCTGTCTCATCAGGGCTTGACACCCGGAGGAAGCTGTTAACTGAAATGTTGGTGGCTTGGGTTTGCTTCAGCCTAACACATATCAGTCATGAAAACCCACTACCAATGAGTTGATTCTGACTCATAGTGACCTTGTAGGACAGAGCAGAACAGCCTCATAGGATTTTCAAGGTAGTAAATCTTTATGGAAGCAGACTGACTCATCTTTCTACCATAGAGTGGCTGGTGGGTTTGAAGCAATGAATGCTTTGACCACTACACCAACAGAGCTCCTTATCCATCATGAAAAACAAACAAACAAACTCATAGCTATAGAGTTGATTTCAACTCATAATGATCCCATAGGACAGAGCAGAACTGCCCCATAGGGTTTCCAAGGCTATAAATATTTACAGAAGCCAACTGCCTCATCTTTCTCCCATAGATCAGCTGATGGGTTTGAACTACTGATCTTTTGGGTAGCAGTTCAATGCTTTAACCACTGCACCACCAGAAATCCTCATCAATCATGAAAGGGACTACAAAATGCAGTGGAATGAGGAAGGATTTTTTAAGTTAGACACAGGTTTGCATTGCAGTTCTATCATTGACTAGAAAATCAACCTCCCATGATCCTGTTTCCTCATCTGAAATTAAGGTTACACTTTTCTTAATTGGTTCACTGTAAGGATTAAATAAGATTATGCTGACAAATTATGATTATGCTTGGCACATAGTTAATGCTCAATAAATAATAACTCCCCCTCCACCTAAATTAAATCAAAGTATTTAATTCCCATCATAATCTAAAGGTGTATATTACAGAATACAATTTTGAAGTTAGATTTGAAGAAAAGTAGGAAACTTTTGGAAGTATCTTGAGAAAAAAAAAAAAAAATGCAACCTCTTGCTCTCAAAGTGAGAATCATACCCCTAGACCAACAAACCTCTCTCAATGGAAAAAAACAAACAAACAAAAAAAAACCTATGAGGTAGCAATTGTCTCAAATGGAAAAAAAAATTAAATCTAAACTTAAGCACAACAAAATGGCATGTGTTCAAAGAGGATGAAACAAGCTATATTCAAATCCACCAGCCACTCCTCAGAAGGAAGATGGGGCAATCTACTTCCATAGTGATACTGCTTCAGAAACCCAAGGAGGGGTTGCTATGAGTCGGTCTGACTCCATGGCACATTACAACAACAACAGCAATATTAGATTTTAAGTAAGAGTCTAAGTTTAGGATAAGGAACGATTTGAAGCCCCAGCCCACTCTGAAAAAAAGTTACCTATGTTAAAAATATAGGCAGTGTGCTGCAGTGAATGGAGTATTGTCAACTTCTGGTCAATGTGCAAAATTAATTTTTGCCAAGCTAAATGCCTATAATGTGAAGGCACTGTGTGTCAGGTACACATTAAGTAGAATTTTAAGGTACATAAGAAATAAAAGACACAATGCGTTAAGAACCCAGAAGCAAGGAAGATGATTGTGTGTATAGTGGAATATGACATGACTACTTTATGAGAGCATGAAAGTTCAGTCAGGCAGTAAACTTCTGTTCCAACAGCATCACAGTGTGCAAAATAGCCAAGTGAAAAAGATCTGCTCAGAAAGGCACTGTTAGGCTGTAGTAATAGCCTCTTCTTCTTCTTCTTCTTCTTTTAAATTTAAGTGTGATTCAGGTGAAAGTTTACAGAGCAAATTAATTTTCTGTACAGCAGTTCACACACACTTTGTCTCATGACATTGACTGAAATCTCCCACAATGAAACAGTTCTCCTTCCACTTCCACCCCATAGCTACCTCCTCTTCCCTGTGTCTTCCTCCGATGAGCTCCTGCCCCCCAAGCTATCCCCCTGTGTATACACAGCCTTTCTATTTTCCTGTGATTGATCTCTTTAAGGAGTATATCTACCTAATGTGCATATGCTTATCTTGTTTGGCTGGAAGCCACTGGAGTGGGATTAATTCTGGACCTGAAAGGCAGTTAGGGGCCAGTCTCAGGAGTTCCACCAAGCTCTATCAGACCAACCAACCTGGTCCCATTTCTCTGTGTGTGTGTGTGTGATTTTGAGTTTTGTTCAACCTTGTTCTCCCACTCCATCCAGGATCTCCTACCTAGATCCCCCTCCAAGTGGTTGACAGTGGTAGCCAGACACCGTTTAGTTCTTCTGGTCTCATATAGGCTGAGGATTGCATGGTGTACCAGTCTCTTGGACTAATTGTTTCCCTGTGCCTTTGATTTTCTTCATTCTTCTTTGCTCTGGATAAGGAGAGACCCATTGTTGCATCTAGATGGGCACTTGCAAGCTTTTAAGATCCCAGTCACTACTCGCCAAAGTAGGATGTGGAACAATGTTTTTATGTAGTATGTTATGCCAATTGAGCTTGATGTCCCCTACAACCATGGTCCTGAGCTCACAGATCCAACTACTTGCTTCCTCTGGGAAGCTGGCTGTGGCCAGGAAGTGACTACAACCTTGTCCCTTGTCAGCTCTACTATATACCTGGAAATTCTGACAGAACATACAAATACACTTGTGGAAACATCACCTTCCAATCCTATATGTGGTCATAGGCACACTCCCCCCTGCATAGACATACCTAATCACTCAGCCTGTCCACCCATCTATCCACCCGTAGATCTATGTTTGCCTTCACTGACAATGCAGTACTGAATGCGCAAAAAGTTCATCTTTGTTGTCTGTCCCTCCCATGCACCTCTCTATGTCTTCCTCTTCCTCAATGCCACCATGTTGATCACTCACATTTGGTGCATTGCCCTTCCCTTCACCCAAATCAATACTTGTCTCTACTTATCTAGCAGTATTCGCTTCCCTCCCCCCACACACACTTAATAACCAACAAAGAACATTTCCTTCCATATAAAAACCTTTCCTTGACTTTTTATAATAACGGACTAATACAGTATTTGTCCTTCTGTAATTGGCTTATTTCACTCAACGTAATGTCCTCCAAGTTCATCCATGTTGTGCAGTGTCTTGCAGATTCTACATTACTCTTTAGGGTTGCATAGTATTCCATTGTGTGTATGTACCATAATGTGTTTATCCATTCTACTGTTGATGGGCACCTAGGTTGTTTCCATCTTTTTGCTACTATAAATAGTGCTGCAATGAACATGAGTGTTCATACACTTGTTCTTGTCCTGGTTCCCACTTCTTTAGGATATATACAATAATAGCTTATTTTGAGTTTATTGCTTTTTAAATCCTTTCAAGTATATTGGAAAAAAACAAAATAAGGCCCTAAAATGTACTACAAACCCCCTAAAGCTGAAAACTACTGGCAAAGGTACTAAAGTCTAACATTCTTGTGTCTCTAATGAAATTTCCACTGCGTGCTAATTCTGCATCCTTGGGGACCTTGGGAATGTTATTTAATCTTTCTTCATCTGTAAAATGGGGATAACAATAACTTATTCCCTTGCTCTTGTGAAGTCTAAATGAGGTATCAAATACATGAAAAGCACTTCCTGACAAAATTTCTAGAGCATTGCTATTATTAGCTGATGAGAAGCCAGCTTCTGACTGATGTGCAATCCCAAGCACAATAGGATCAAACTGTTGCTACATGTAGGTTTTTCATTGACTGGTTTTTGGAAGTAGACAGCCAAGTCTTTCTTTCTAACCTGTCTTAATCTGGAAGATCCACTGAAACCTGTGTTCAGCGTCATAGCAATATGCAAGCCTCCACTGACAGGTGGCTGTGTTTGAGGTGCATTGGCCAGGAATTAAACCTAGGTCTTCCAGATGTTGTTCAGTGCCATCAAGTCAACTGTGACTCATAATAACCCCATGCACAACAGGAAAAAAACACTGCTTAGTTCTGTGCCTTCCTCACAATCGTTGCTATGCTTGAGCCCACTGTTGGGACCACTACATCAATCTATCTCATTGAAGTCCTTCTTTTTTTTTTCACTGACACTCTAATTTACCAAGCATTATGTCCTTCTCCAGGGGTTGGTCTCTCTGAATAACATGTCTGAGAGGAAGTCTTGCCATTCCCAATTCTTAGGAGAATTCTGGCTATACTTCCTTTAAGAGGCCAAGAAATCAAAAAACATATTGCATTGGGCAAATCTGCCTAAAAAGACTTCTTTAAAGTGCTAAAAATATAAGCTGTCACTTTGATAACTAAGGTACATCTGACTCAAGTTATGGAATTTTGAATCACTTCCTATGCATGTGAAAGCTGGACAATAAAAAAGGAAAATCAAAGAATCGTTGCGTGTAAATTGTGGTGTTGGTGAAGGATATTGAATATACCATGAGCCACTAGAAGAACAAACAAATTTGTCTTCCACATGGAAGGTGAGAATTGTACCACTGAACAACCGCTGCCAGTGAATATCTAATGTTGTTGTTGTTGTTGTTATGTGCCATCGAGTCGTACTCGACTCATAGCGACCCCTCCTTGGGTTTCTGAGGCAGTATCACTACGAAAGTGGATTGCCCCATCTTCCTTCCGAGGAGTGGCTGGTGGGTTTGAACCGCCAGCCTTCTGGTTAGCAGTCAGGTGCCTTAGGCACTATGCTACTAGTAGCTATTGTTTAACTAGTGATTATATGTAGTCCAACTCCATGGCACATAACAACAACAACAACATATATCTGTAGCACTTTGATAACTTAGTTAAAATGTTGATTTGGGGTTCATCCCTAGAAGATTCTCATTTCTCTAACATAGGAGGAAGAGTAGGCATTCACCAATAATTTATTTATTTGTTTATTTAAAGTTGCTGAGGGATTGTAATGCTCAGTCAGGTTTCTAACCCATCAAAATGTATAACTTTCTAAATAATAAAAACTAAATTTCCAAATTATATTTTATTTTTGAAAACAGCTTTAAGTATAGATTTTTATTTAAGCTATATCATAATTCTCTGAGGTTGGTGCTCATATATTATTGTCTCTATATAGGAAAAAGATATTTTCATAGATGTAATGGTTTGCTCAAATTTACACAGATTATAGCAACACATAAAAAGCTAAGCAGTTTTTCAAGTCTGATTGGTTAGAAATCAGTAGAAAAACTAATTTCTAGCTTATACTTTCCTTCTAAAAAGGCTCAAAGGAACTTAAGATGTCGATTTTAGGATATCACATTCTCCACATTCCACAAAACCTCCAAATCCTTAGTTCAGAAATTGTTCCCCTGGTCTGTTTTTAATTCATTATAATAATCACATTTCCTGTCAAGTAGACTCATTGGTTTTAATTAACTGAAGAAATATTGGCAATGATTTTGAAAGGCTAATGAGATTTAATGCAAAGTTATTAAGATGTGGTTATAATGCTGCGATTAATTATCATGTAATAGAAAGAAGAACTTTATTATGTAACCTTCTGCTCTATTTTCTTTTTCATTATTTACAAAGCAAGAGTCAGCACATCAGAGAACATGAATGTAGGAATTTGGGGTGGATTTGATCTTTGGAACCTCTCCCATAATTAAATGTATCATAAAATATCTCAGAAGTTTGTGCTTTTGACTAAGGAAGTAAGATGAGAACAAAACAGATAAGAACAAAACAGCCTGAGAATTTTCCACAGACGTCACCGCCCTTAGTAGAATTTGTATTCATTGTGTATCCTCAAACTTTTAATTTCTAAATTCAATTGCTTTACCATATATCTGGATACTCAGTGTATATTCACTTGTTTAAACCCTTTCATTACCAAATTGTTTTTCATTTGTAAGACTTTTTAGATATAATATTTTTTCACTAATGAAATGCATGCTGAATCACTGAATGTTTTTTACATTTTTGTTAGGTATGATGGATTTTGATACTATTTGGGGCATATATATTCCAATGAACTCTGGTGGTAGGAGATGTGGGGACAAAATAATCACTTAAATATTGCCTAATCCCAAGCACCACACCTTCCCAATAACACACAGGAAACAAAAAATATATTTACATACCTTATCTGACCTCTTAGATTTTTAGCACTTCAAAGAAGTCTTTTTCAGCAGATTGCCCAAAGCAGTATGTTCTTTGATTTCTTAACTGCTTAGAGGAAGTACAGCCAGAATTCTCCTAAGAATTGGGAATGGCAAGAGTGCCTCTCAGACAAGTTATCCAGAGACCAATTCTACAGAAGCCCTAAGAGACAAAAATTTTACACAATCATTTCTCCAGGATGTACTACCTCACAAAATAACCTCTCACCAATGAACTCCTTCTGTTTTACCTGGTTATGCAAGTTTCCGTCCTGATGCCAGCATGGATAAAAGCTTCCCAAGTAACCCCAGAGGTGGAAAATGTAAGTGGCACTTATACATACCATGGGTTACAAAAGAGTTAAGGTTGAAGGCAACCCTAGGTCAACACTCTGCCTACATTTTTTTTTTTTTTCACTCAAGGATTTGCTTCTTTTGGTTTCTATTTTAGAGCTGTTAATGCCTATTTTATTTTGGGAGTCTTCTTGGCTAGTAACTAGGATATACTTTCCTCAAATAAGAAAAATAGATCTTTTTTGTTAATTTTGAGATGTTTTATTCTGGGAGATTCTCAGAGAATAATGACGAGAACACAGTTGCAAAGGTTTAAGAAAACTTACCTAGGTCTCATGGTTAAGTGCCCTGACCACAGCTCTTAAGTTCATTCTTGGGCAGAACTTGGAAATCCTAATGGCTTCCTGTTTCCCTCAAGAGGGTGGAGCTCATTAAGGTACACTGGTCTTCCCTGAGCACACATTATTTTTTTAATCAGTTTTATGACATTCATCAATTATCAATATTGACTGAATAAATAGTTGATAAATATTTATTTCTACCTGCCATATATTGCTATCACTTGTGTGTCAAATTGTTGTATGGTGGTGGCCTGTGTGTGTTGCTGTGATGCTGGAACCTATACCACTGGTATTTCAAATACCAGCAGGATAACCCAGTTCCCCAGTTTTAGTGCAGTTTCTAAACTAAGACAAGACAAAGAAGAAAGACTAGGTGACCTAGTTACAAAATACAGCCACAGAAAACCTTATGGGTCACATCAGAACATCCCATTACTCTCTTGATTTGCACACATCAAAAACCCAATGGAGACCATTATGAGTCAGAATCAACTCCACGGCAGTGGGTTTGTTTCTTGGGAAGGTTAGTGTTTGGCTAGAAGCCATGGCAGTGAGTTCAATTCCAGGCCTAAAAGGTGACTAGAGACCATCATCTCAGGGGTTTCACCAGTCCTTGTGAGATCAGTAAGCCTGGTCTTTTTCTTTTTTTGAGTTCTGTTCCACGTTTTTCTCTCATTCTATCCAAGATCTCCTACACTAATCCCTTTTGGAGAGTTTGACAGTGATAGCTGGGCACTGGTTCTTCTGGTCTCAGGGTCATGTAGGATGAGGTTCTCAAGGTCCACTAGTCCCTTGGACTACTTGTTTTCACACATCTTTGGTTTTCTTTATTCTTCTTTGCTCCAGACAAGAAAAGACCAATTTTTGCATCTAGATGACTGCTTGCAAACTTTTAAGACCCCAGTTGCTACTCCCTAAAGTAGGATATAGAACACTGTTTTCCTGTAGTAGTTATGCCAATTGAGCCTGAAGTCCCCCACCACCATGGTCCAAAGCCCACAGGCCCAACAACTTGCTACCTTACGGTAGTTGGCTGTGGCTAAGAAGTTATCATAACTTGTCCCTTGTTAATTCTAATTATATGGACATTCTTACAGCACCTACAAATATGTATATTGAAATATCATTTGCTAACCTTACATATAAACCCACTGCCATCAAGTCTGATCCGTCTCATAATGACCTCTCACTATGAGTTTCTTAGGCAGTATCACTACAGAAGTAGATTGCCCAACCTTTCATCCAAGGAGTGGCCGGTGAGGTTGAACCTCCAGCCTTCTGGTTAGCAGTCAAATGCCTTAGGCACTACACCACCAGAGCTCCTAGTCATGGGTATATTCCTTATTGCTTAGACATACCTGATCATTTAGCATACCTACCTATGTATCTAGGAGCTCTGGTAGCATAGTGGCTAAGGCACTTGACTGCTAACCAGAAGGTTGGTGGTTCAAACCCACCAGCCACTCCTCGGAAGGAAGGTTGGGCAATCCTACTTCCGAAGTGATACTGCCTCGGAAACCCAAGGAGGGGTCGCTATGAGTCAGGGTTGACTCGACGGCACATAACAACAACAACAACAACAACAACCTATGTATCTACCATTAGATTAGTGTTTGTTATTACTGATAATGCAGTATTGTGGATATAAAAGTGTTTATCTTTGTTGTCTATAGCTCTTGTACACCTCTCTGTGTCTTCTTTTTCCTTAGTATTATTGTGTTGGTCACTCACTTTTGGTTATTGCCTTTCCTTTCTTTTTTGATAATTTAATTTTGTCATGTTTGGAGGTTCTAAGATTTTTGTACATTCACAGTAAACAGTAAATTTTAAATTTTTTAAAATTTCATTTCCCTTAAAGAAAGATAAACATTTTACATACTCTCCCCGCAAAAGTTCACAGTTACATGTACGTAACCTTTACAGGTAACCTCAGGAGGCTCATGGATCCTTGGAGCCCGTCCATGATACCTTAAGGAGCCATGAAAGTAAGAACCACTGACACAGACATGTCTGTGTATTATTTTCTGAATTCTAAACAAGACCTCTGGACCAAAGGATATTAGGGCAAGAGACAGGGAAGGAGAGGTTACAACAAGAAGATGGGAAACAATTTTAGACTTGAGCTTTTGGTTCTGAAGGTAACCCTCAGAATGATTTGGCTACCATATTAGAAGCACAGATAGACAACATACTGCCATTGCAGAAAGTTCTATTAAACAGCACTGCATTAGGAGATTCTGGGTTGGAGGTAAACTCTGTGAGGATCATCATTTTGAGTTAGTATAAACTTGCATTCCTCCAAGAAGGAAAAGCAGGAGATGTCACAGAATTGTGTGGTGGAAGCTGAAGAGCACAACTCAAGGTTCAACAAGTGTTAAGATCATTTGGGAAAGGGGTTAATGGCAATTGCTGTGAGACTTGGAAATATGTGACAAACTGTTTTATATGATAAAGGAAGTCTTATCAGTTTTCTCCACCATCTTACAAATCCATCTCTACATCACCTACATTCATGCCTGAGACTCTACCATCCACTCTTCCTCCTCTACATTCTTATCTTTTAACATTCTAGAGCTTTATTCATTAAAGAAATTGATGCTTGCATGTATTTTCCTCTGCATCCCAAGTTTGTGACAATATCAGCAGTGAAGTAGATGATCTATATACTACCTGGACCTTTTGATTCCTTGCCCTTCTCATGTACAATGGAAGTTTGTATTTCCTTTTATTTACTAACCCCTATATGTTCTCTCTCTAAAGGAGCCCTGGTTGTGCAGTGGCTAAGTGCTCAGCTGTCATTCAGTGATTCAAACCAATTAGTCTGCTTCTGTAAAGATTGCAGGCTTTGAAATTCTGTGAGATAGTTCTACTCTGACCTATAGGGTTGCTATTAGTGTGAATCAACTCGGCAGCAATGAGATTGAGTACTGGTATGATTTCTCTGTGAATGTTGTGCCTTACCCATAGCTTTGCACATATCACAATAGAGGTATGAGGGATTTTCCTATCAGAAGGCCAAGTAGCTTTCCAGAAGAACACAGAACAAAGAAATTTTTAAAGACTCATTATAGATAAAATAGAGGTTTCTATTAACAGGAAAAGGTACACATATAGTTATTTTTTATGGCTCAATCATAATTTTTGGGGGTGTTTCTGATTCTGCAAAAAGCAAAATCTCAAGAAGCAAGAAAGAGTTCTAAGTTGTTAGACTTTCCTCCTAAACTGGTTTCTCTCTTATTATTATCAGGGGAGGCATGAATACTAACCAAGTGTGTGAAGATCACAGTAATTATTGCTGTGGTTGAAACTCCTTATTAATGAATCTTTGGGTATAGGGGCTTAAGACCACAGTCTCAGGGGACAGTTAAGTCAATTGACATAACATAGCTCACAAAGACAATGTTTTACATACTACTGTGGTGAATAGTGATTGGGGTCTTAAAAACTAGTGAGCAGCCATCTAAGATGCAACTATTAGTCACTCCACATCCAGAGCAAAGGAGAGTGAAGAGAATCAAAGACTCAAGGAAATAATTAGTCAAAAGGAGAATTGGATTATTTAAACCACAGCCTCCAATATCTTGAGACCAGAGAGCTAGATGGTGCCTGGCTACCACTACTGACCACTCTGATTGGGACAACAGAAGGTCTTGGACATAATAGGAGAAAATGTAGAACAAAATTCAAAATCATAAAAAAGACCAGACTTCCTGGTCTGATAGAGGCTAGGTGGAACCCCTGAGAATGTGGCCCTTTGACACCCTTCAAACCTGGAACCAAACCCATCCCTGTGAATCACTTTGCACCCAAACAACAGATACCAAACCAAACTCACTACTGCCAGTTGATTCAACATATAGTGACCCCTCCTTGGGTTTCTGATGTGGTATCTCTACAGAAGTAGATTGCCCAATCTTCCTTCCAAGAGTGGCTGGTAGGTTTGAACCACCAGCCTTCTGGTTAGCAGTCAAGTGCCTTAGGCACTACACCACTAGAGCTCCCAAACAACAGATAGAGACATAAATAATCAAACACATGGACCAAAAGAGTAGCATTTGTCCAAAAGCAAAGCTCAGAAGGCAGGAAGAGGCAGGAAAAAAAGGACAATTAGAAGCAGGGAATCCAGGGAGGAGGTGGGAAGAGTGCTATTGCATTGAAGGAATTGCAACCAATGTTATGAAGCAAAATGTGTATAAATTGTTGAACAGGAAACTAATTTGCTCTGTGAACTTTCACCGAAACCACAATAAATAAATAAATAAAAGATAACATGATCAAAACTAAAAGAGAGAGAGAAAAACACTCCTAATTTGTCTTCAATGTCATATTCTATCATTCTCCTAATTATGTCAGCCTGTGCTTTCCTGTGCTTTGCTATGCAGCTCTGTGAACAGTGTAATCGGGCAGAGGAGAAGGAGGAAAAGGAATTTATTTATAAAAGGAATCTACAAACATTAGGTGAAGGCAATATAGGGTTAAAGGAAATTAAATTCAATTTAGTCAAAACAAACCAAAGCCACTACCATCAAGTAGATTCTAGCTCATAGTCACCCTTTGTGACAGAATAGAACTGCCTCATAGGGTTTCCAAGACTATAAATCTTTATGGAAGCAGATTGTCTCATCTTTCCCCAGCTGGTGGGTTTGGATAGCTTACATTTGGTTAAGATCACAATGCTTTAGCCACTGTGCCACCAGAGCTCCTCTCATCATGAAAGGGGCTAAATGCAATGGAATGAGAAGGGATTTTTTAAGTTAGACATAAGCTTGCATTGCAGTTCTATCATTGACTAGAGAAGTAACTTCCCTTGATCCTGTTTCCTCATCTGAAATTAAGGTAATCTTTTCTTAATTGGATTACTGTAAGGATGAAGCAAAATTATGCTGACAAAGTGCTTACTACAATGCTTGGCACATAGTTAATGCTAATAAATAATAACTCTCTCTCCACCTAAATTAAATGGAGTATTTAACTTCCAGCTCAAGAAGACAAAGTAAAGTGTTATAATGAAATGTGCAAAGATCTAGAATTAGAAAGCCAAAAGGAAAGAACACGCTCAATATTTCTCAAGCCATTCCTCGGAAGGAAGGTTGGGCAATCTACTTCCATAGTGATACTGCCCCGGCAACCCAAGGAGGGTTTGCTATGAGTCGGGTGCGACTTGACGGCACATAACAACAACAACAACAAGAACTGAAGAAAAAAATTGAAGCCTCAAATGCAGTATTGAAGGATTCTATGGGCAAAATATTGAACAATGAAGGCCATATCAAAAGAAGATGGAAGGAATACACAGAGTCACTGTACACAGAGTCAATCATTCAGAAGGAAGCATATGATCAAGAACCAATGGTACAGAAGAAAGAAGTCTAACTGCGCTGAAGGAGTTGGCAACAAACAAGGCTCTAGGAATTGATGGAATAGGGATTGAGGTGTTTCAACATATGGATGAAGCTCTGGAAGTGCTTACTTATCTAAGCCAGGAAATTTGGAAGACAGCTACCTGGCCAATCAACTGGAAGAGATTCATATTTGTGCCCATTCCAAAGAAAAGTGATCCAACTGAAAGTGGAAATTATCACACAATATCATTAATATCTCATGCAAGTAAAATTTTGCTGAAGATAATTAAAAAATTATTGTAGCAGTATATTGACAGGGAAATTCCAAAATGCAAGCAGGATTTAGAAGAAGACATGGAACCAGCGATATCATTGCTAATGTCAGATGAGTCTTAGCTGAAAGCAAAGAATACTAGAAAGCTGTTTACCTGTGTTTTATGGACTATGCGAAGGCATTTAACTCCATGGATCATAACAGATTGTGGATAACATTGAGAAGAATGGGAATTCCTGAACACTTAATTGTGCTCATGAAGAACAAGCACATAGACCAAGAGGCAGTTTTTCAAACAGAGCAAGGAAATACTTCATGATTTAAAATCAGGGGCATCAGAGTAGTACATTTTACCATACCTATTCAATCTGTATGCTAAGCAAACAATCTGAGAAGCTGGATTATATGAAGAACATGGCATCAGGTTTGAAGGAAGACTCATTAACAACCTGTGATATGAAGATGTCACAACCTTACTAACCGAAAGTGAAGAGAACCCAAAGCATTTATTGTTGAAGATCAAAGAATATAGTCTTCAGTATGGTTTATACCTTAAAGTAAAGAAAACAAAAATCCTCACAACTGACCAATAAGCAACAGCATGATAAATGAAAAAAAGATTGAAGTTGTCAAAGATTTCATCTTACTTAGATCCATAATCAACACCCATAGAAGCAGACCTCAAGAACTCAAATGATACAATACACTGGGCACATATGCTCCAAAAGACCTCTTTATAAAGCGTTGAAGAGCAAAGAAGTCACTTTGAAGACTAAGTTGTGCCTAACCAAAGCTATGGTATTTTCAGTTACCTTATATGCATGTGAAAGTTGGACAGTGAATAAGGATCAAAGAAGAATTGATGCCTTTGAAATGTGGTGTTGGTGAAGAATACTGAAAATATCATGGAGTACCAGAAGAATGAACAAATCTATCCTGGAAGAAGTGCAGCCAGAATACTCCTTGAAAATGAGAATGGCCAGACTTCATCTCACCTACTTTGGTCATGAGGGGCTCTGGTAGCGTAGTGCCTAAGGCACTTGACTGTTAACCAGAAGGCTGGTGGTTCAAACCCACCAGCCACTCCTCAGAAGAAAGGTTGGGCAATCTACTTCCATAGTGATACTGTCTCAGAAACCCAAGGAGGGGTTGTTATGAGTCGGGGCCAACTCGATGGCACATAACAACAATACCACTTTGGTCGTGTAGTCAGAAGGGAATAGTCCCTGGGGAAGGATATCATGCTTGATAAAGTGGAACGTGAGAGAAAAAAGAGAAGACCCTCAATGAGATGGATTGACAAAGTGGCTGCAATCATGGGCTCAAGTATAGCAAGGACTGTGAGGATGGTACAGGACCAGCCAGTATTTTGTTCTGTTGTACATGGGGTCACTATGAGTTGGAATCAACTCGATGACACCTAACAACACAACATTTAACTCCCATAATAATCTATGCTATAAGGAAGGTTGGGCAATCTACTTCCATAGTGATAACGCCTCGGGAACCCAAGGAGGGGTCGCTATGAGTCAAGTCCAACTAGACGGCACATAACAACAACAACAACAACATAGGTATATATTACAGGGTACAATTTTGAAGTCATATTTTAAGAAAAGTCAGAAATCTCTAGAAACATCTTGAGAAAAAAATGCAAAAATTAGAATGGAGTAAAAATTGTACTTTGTGTATTGAAGGTAGGGTAAGCAAGATGAAAAAAGAGGCTAATGCCACTCCAAAGTAACACTTTCTAACAAGTGTTTTGGACAAAGAGACAGCAAGAAAAGGACTTTCTTCTTGACCCAGCTTTCCTCATGCCCAACTCTCAGAAACCACCAAGTAGAAGTTGTTTTGCTTTAAATGGCAGCCCTGGCTCTCATTTCACATAGGCAGACCATCCCAACTCTTGAAATAAATGTTTTCTAAAAAATAAAAAATCTAAGCTTAAGTAAAACTAAAGGGTATGTGTTCACAGAGGATAAAACAAGCTATACTAGATTTTAAGAAAGTTGAAGTTCAGGATAAGGAAGAATTTGACCGTCCACCCTGTCACCTCCCCCTGCTGCCCCCAAAAAGCTACCTATGTGAAAAAATATAGGAGATGTGATGCAGTGAATGGAGTATTGTCAACTTTTGGTCATTGTGCAAAATTAATTTCTACCAAGCTAAATACCTGTAATGTGAAGGCAATATAAATCAGATAGACATTAAGAAGAATGTTAAGGTGCATAAGAAATGAAAGACACACTGCATTAGGAAGCCAGCACTAAAGGAAGATGATTGTGTGTCTAGTGGAACATGAGGTGATTACTTCATGAGAACATAAAAGTTCAGTCAGGCAGTAAACTTCTGGTCCAACAGCATCACAGTATGGACAGATGGCCAAGTAAAAAAGATCTGCTCAGAAAGGTACTGTTATGCTGCAGTAACAGTGTGTTTTAAGTTTATTGATTCTTTTTTTTTTTTTTTAGGATTTGGGTGAAGATTTACAGAGTAAATTCACTTTTCATACAGCAGTTCACATATACT
>NW_006921631.1:8073095-8083474 GCF_000298275.1 Orycteropus afer afer | reverse complement strand
TTATGCGGTGTTTTGCAGATTCTACATTATTCTTTAGCGTTGCATAGTATTCCATTGTGTGAATGTACCAAAGTTTGGTTATCCATTCCTCAGTTGTTGTTAAGTTTATTGATTCTTTTAAAAAACCATTTCCAGTGTAGTGAAAGAAATCCTAGACCCTATAATATACCACAAACCCCCAAAGCTGAACACCACTGGCAAAGGTACTGAAGTCTGTCTTGTGTTTCTAATGAAATTTCCACTACTTGCTAATTCTGTGGCCTTGGGGACCTTGGGAACATTGTTTAATCTCTCTTTATCTTTAAATCAGGATAACAATAACTTCTTCCTTTGCTCTTGTGAGGTCTAAATGAGGTGCCAAATATGAAAAGCACTTCCTGACAAAATGTCTAGGTCATTGTTATTATTAGTTATTAAGGCAGCCCCTGAATCACGTCAACCCCATGCACAAGTGGATCAAACTGTTGTCATCCACAGGTTTTTCTATTTGTTTTGGTATATTTTTTTCAGTTTCTTCTTTTTAAATTGTGATTTTGGTGAAAGTTTATAAAACAGTTTATTTTCTATTCAACAGTTCATACACATTTTGTTTCATGACATTGATTGCAATCCCCGTAACGTAACAGCTCGCTTCTCAGTTCCTCTCTGTGGTTACCTTTTCCCTGTGTCCTTCTTTCCTAAGCATTTCTGCTCTCTGAGCTATCTCCCTGTGCAAATGCTGCCCTTCTCCCCTGGTTGATTGATGTAAGGGGTGTACCTACCTGGTGCAAATTTTCACTTTATAGGCCCATCCATTTTCTGTCTGGAAGCCACAGGAGTGAGCTCAATTCCATGCACAAAGAGTGACCAGGAGCCATAGACTTGGGGTTTTCACCAGTCTCTATTAGACCAGTAGGCCTGGTCTTTATTTTATTTTATTTTTTTGATTCTGAGTTTTGTTCCATAATTTTCCTCCCATTCTATTCAGGAACTCCTATTTTGATCCCTTCCCGAATGGTTGACAGTGATAGCCAGGCACCATGTAGTTCTTCTGGTCTCAGGGTCCTGTAGGCTGAGGTTTGCATGGTCCACTAGTTCTTTGAACTAATTTCTTCCATCTCTCTTTGGTTTTCCTCATTCGTTGCTCCAGAAGAGGAGATATCAATTGTTACATCTTAGATGGCATATTGCAAACTTTTAAGACCCCAGTCACTATTCACCAAAATAGAATGTAGAACAATGTTTTTCCTTAATATTTTATGTCAATTGAACTTGATGTCCCCTATGACCATGGTCCCGAATTCATAGGCACAGCAACTCACTCACTCAAGGTATTTGGCTGTAGCTAAGTGTTATTATAACTTTGTCCCATTAGCTCTATTATATATGTGGACATTCTTATAGCACATACAAATACATATGTAGAAATATTATCTGTCAAACTTATACATGGTCATGGGTATATTCCCTTTTGCCTACCCATACTTCATCATTTTGCTTGTCTACCTATGTATGCACTCATAGACTAATGTTTGCCATTGCTGATAATGCAGTAGTGTGTGTGTAAAAGTATTTACCTTTGTTGTCTGTACCTATTGTGTACCTCTCTGTGTCTTCCTTTTCTTTAGTGTAATTGCACTGGTTACTCAAAATGTGTTGGTATATTGCCTTTTCCTTCACCCAAAACAACACTTTTCTCTGACCTGTTTGGCAGTTTTCCTCCTCTCCCATCCCATTCCTGTTAACCATCAAAGAAAATTTCTTTCTGTATGTAAACCTTTCCTTGACTTTTTTACAATAGTGGACTCGCAATATTTGTCCTTCTGTGATTGACTTATTTCACTCAGTTCGTTATGAGGTGTTTTGCAGATTGTATGTTATTCTTTAGTGTTGCATAGTATTCCAATGTGTGTATATACTATAGTTTGGGTGTCCATTCATCTGTTGACAGGCACTTAGGTTGTTTCCATCTCTTTCCTATTGTGAATAGGGCTGCAATGAACATGGGTGTGCATTTGTATCCTAGTTCTCATTTCTTTAAGATATGCATCTAGTAATGCAATTGTTAAATAAAATGGTATTTCTACTTGCAACTTTTTAAGGAATCACCATAACATTTTCCACTTTGGTTGGATCATTTTACAGTCCCTCCAGCAGTGTATGAGAGTCTTAATCTCTTCACATCTTTACCAGCATTTGTTATTTTCTGTCTTGTTGAACTTTGCTATTAGTGCTGGGCTGAGATGATATCTTATTGCTGTTTTGATTTGCATCTCTCAAATGGCTAATGATGGCAAACATTTCTACATGTGTTTGTTAGCTGCCAGAATATCTTCTTTAGTGAAGTGTCTGTCCATGTCTTTGAACCATTTTTAATTGGATTTTTTGTCTTTTTGATTTTGAGGTGGTGAAGTTTTCTATAAACTTTAGAGATATGTCTCTTGTCAGAAACATTGTTGCTGAATATTTTTTCCCAATCTGTAGGCTCTATTTTTACTCTTTTGGAGAAGTCTTTTGAGGCACTTAAGAATTTTATTTTTAGAAGGTTCCAGTCATCTAGTTTATCTTCTGCTGTTTGTGCATTTTTACTTAAGTTTGGTAGTCTATTAATGCCATATATTAGGGCCCCTAAGTTAGCCCCTATTTTTTCTTTGATGAGCTTTATATTTTTAGGTTTTACATCTAGCTCTTTGATCCATCTGGAGAAGATTTTTGTATATGGTTGAGGTATGGCTCTTGTTTCATTTTTCTGCAAATGGATATGCAGTTTTTTCAGCACCATTTGTTAAGAAACTATCTCTTCCCTATTTAATGGATTTTGGCCCCTTGTCAAAGATAAGCCATGCATAGGTAAATGGATATATTTCTGGGTTCTCAATTCTGTTCCACTGGTCTATGTGTCTGTCATTCTATCAATACCAGGATGTTTTGACTACTGTGACTATATAGTAGGTTTTGAGATCGGGGAGTATAAGACCTGCTTTGTTCGTCAGTAGGGCTTTGCTTATCCGAGGGCTCTTTCCTTTCCATATAAAATCAGTGATTGGTTTTTCCATGTCCTTAAAGAATGCTGATGGGATCTGAATAGAAATTGCATTAAATGCATAGAGTGCTTTGGGTAGTATTGACATTTGCACAATGCTCAGTCTTCTTATCCATGAACATGATGTGTTCTTCCATTTATGTAGATCTCTTATAGTTTCTTGTAGTAGTGTTTTGTAGTTTTCTTTATACAGGTCATGTGTGCCCCTGGTAAGATTTATTCCCAAATATTTTATCTTTTGGTAGCTATAGTAAATGGTATTGATTTCCTTACTTCCTTTTCAAGGATCTCTTTGCTGATATAGAAGAATCCACCTGATTTTTGTATGTTGATCTTGCATCCTCTTGCCACTATGCTAAATCTCTCAATTAGTTCCAGTAGTTTTTTTGCTGAGTCTCTTGGGTTTTCTATGTATAGGACCATATCATCAGCAAATAGGGGTAGTTTTACTTCTTCCTTACCAATTTGGATGCCTTTGATTCCCCTTTCTTGCCTTATTGCCTTGGTTAGGGCTTCCAATACAATGTTGAATGGAAGTGGGGATAGAGGGCATCCTTGTCTTCTTGTTTGCAGGGGGAATGGTTTCAGTCTCTCTCCATTGAGAATAATGTTGGCTATTGGTTTTGCATCATATGGTACAGTGACTCTGTGTATTCCTGCCATCTTCTCTTGATGTTTCCTGCATCATTCAATATTTTGCCCATAGAATCTCTCAATATTGCAACTCGAGGCTTACATTTTTCTTCAGTTCTTTCAGTTTGAGAAATGCCGAGTGTGTTCTTCCCTTTTGGTTTTCAGACTCCAGTGATATATGGTGGTTTTAGTCTTACAGTCTATTTTATCAGCACTTCTGCCTGCTCTTTTTTGATTGCCATTTGCTTGATATATCTTTTTCTAGGCTTTGATTTTTAATCTATTTATGTCTTTGTGTTTCTTGTAGACAGTATATTGATAGGTCATGTTTTCTTATCAATTATGCAACTGTCTCTATTGGTGCATTTAATCCATTTACATTCAGTGTAATTACTGACAAGTATGAATTTATTGCTGTCTTTTTGTTATGTGTTTTTCTGCAGTGCTGCTGATTTCTTTGTTTCATATAATTTTCTGTGTTAAGCTTGTTTTGTTTATGAATTTTGTTATCATTTCCTTCATTTCTATTGTTTTAGTATTTGGTAAATATTTGTGCCTCTTCTTTTTTTATTTTTTATGAATGTTTATAAATTTTCTTTGCTGTTACCCTGTCATTTATTATTTTCTTGCCAAGTTTAGAACAGCCTATTCTATCTCATAGTTGTCTAGATTACTCTCCATTTGGAAGTTCTGTACTTACACTATTTATTCCCTTTTAATTTTTTTTTTTTTTTTTTTTTGGTTTTTAGTTGTTCTCATTTTCCAATTGATATCTCTGGTTTCCTATTTACAATCTTGTAAGTTTATTTTACTTTGGATACTTTTATATCTGGGTTGGTTTCTGGGTTGTGTCATCTTGTGTTGTCTGCTTTTTTGGTTCTCTGTCCAAGGACTTCTTGCTAGCATCTCTTGTAAGGTTGGTCTGGTTTAACAAATTCCCTTAATTTCTGTTTATCTGGAAATGTCCTAATTTTATCATCATATTTGAGGGACAATTTTGCTGGATAACAACACAACAACAACATATAGCTCTTGGTTGGCAACTTTTTTCTTTCAGGGTTTTATATATGTCATCCCATGCTTTCTTGGCTACATGGTTTTTGCTGAGAGACCAAGTTGCCTTATTTGTTGCCTTTAGCAGGTAACTTTTCACCTTTCCCATGCTTTTTTTTAGGATTCTTTCCTTCTCTTTGGTTTTAGTGAGTTTGATTATGATACATCTTAGTGATTTTCTTTTGGGGTCTATCCACTTTGTGGTTCATTGAACTTCTTGAAAGGATATCTTCTCATCTTTCATCATATTAGGGAAATTCTTTTCTAAAAAGTCATTGACAATTTTCTGTGGGGTTTTATTTATCTCTTCCTGTTCTGGAATTCCAATCACACATAAGTTATTCTTGTTGGTGGTGTCCCACATGAATCTTAGGTTTTCTTCATTTTGTTTTGATCTTCTTTGAGATTGATCCCTTAACACAGTAGTACTGAGAGATATGTCTTCAATATCACTAATTCTATCTTCCATTGACACTATTCTACTCCTTAGCCCATTCAATATGTTATGTATTTCTGAAATCTTAGTATTAATCTTCTAGATTTATAGTTGTTTTTGTATGGTTTCCAGTTTTTCATTTATTTTGTCACTTTGTTCTTGTATTGTTTTCCTAAATTGTTCTAGAGTTATGTCTGTGTTTTCCTTAATTTTGTCTGTGTTTTCCTTGATTTTGTCAGAGTTTTCCTTGATCTCTCTCTCAATCTATTGAAGGCACTTCAATATCATTCTTTTGAGTTCTTTATTATGCAGTTCTAATTTCACTTCTTCCTCAGGGATATTTTCTGGGTCTGTATCATGGTCCTTTGTTTGTACCACTTTTTCTTGCTTCTTTATATGAACTGTGATGGTAAATTTTATCCGTGATATTGTGATGTTGTTGTATTTATGTTTCTACTATATTTGCTTCACCGCTCACCTGTCAGTCTGTTGTACTGTCATGGCTTACATGTTACTGTGAGGCTGGAAGCTACACCACTGGTATTTCAAATACCAGCAGGGTCACCCATGGTGGACAGGTTTCAGCAGAGCTTACAGACTAAGACAGACTTGGAAGAAGGAAGGGGACATCCATTTTCAAAGAATTGGCCAGTGAAAACCATATGAATAGCAGTATAACACTGTCTGATATATTACTGGAAAACTTCATGAATAGCTCTGAAACATTTTCCCCTATAGTGCTGGAATACAAGTCCCTCAGGTCCAAAGGCACTAAAAATATGACTTTGAAAGAACTGTCTCCTCAGAATAGAGTAGACCTTAATGATGTGGGTGGAATAAGGCTTTCAGAGCCTCCATTTGCTGATGTGGCATCATTCAAAATGAGAAGAAATAGCTCCAAACATTCATTAAAAATTAGAACAAGGAATGTACAAAGTATGAATCTAGGAAAATTGGAAGTTGTAAAAAATGAAATAGAACATATAAAGATCAATATCCTAGGCATTAGTGAGCTGAAATGGACTGGTTTTGGCCATTTTGAAACATCAATCATATTACCTACTATGCCAGGAATGACAAATTGAAATGGAATGGCATGGCATTCATCATCACAAAGAATGTTTCAAGATCTGTGCTGTACAATGCTGCCAGTGATAGGATAATATCCATACATCTACAAGGAAGACCCATTAATACTATTATTATTCAAATTTACACACCACCACCAAAGCCAAAGATGAGGAAATTGAAGATTTTTACCAACTTCTGCAGTCTGAAATTGACCAAACATGCAATCAAGATGTGTTGATAATTACCAGTGATTGGAATGTAAAAATGGAGAACAAAGAAGAATCAGTGGTAGTTGGAAAATATGGTCTTGGTGATAAACATGACACCTGAGACCTCGTGATAGAATTTTGCAAAACCAATGACTTCTTCATTGCAAATATTTTTTCAACAACATAAATGGCAATTATACACATAGACTTAGTCAGATGGAATACACAAGAATCAGATTAACTATATCTGTGGAAAGAGGTGATGCAGAAGCAGAAGACTACAACAACAGCAACAATTACATTTGCTAGCTTGGTAGCATTTAGGCACTTCTGGTGGGTGTGATAGAGGATGAGAGTATGTGCACAGATCTCTGTTGGCTATTCATGAAGAGCAGTCGAGTGAAAATTGGGCTAGTCAATATCTTCAGCCAAAACACAGCCAGGAGCTGACTTTGGAACAGACCATCAACTGGCTGATATGCAAGCTCAAGTTGAATCTGAGCACAATTAAAACAAGTCTACAAGAGCTAAAACATAACCTTAATTATATCCCTGTTGAATTTAGGTACCATCTAAAGAATAGATTTGATGCACTGAACACCAATGACTGAAAACCAGAGGAATTGTAGGATGGTATCAAGAACATCATCTATGAAGAAAGCAAAAGGTCATTAAAAAGACAGGAAAGGAAGAAAAGACCAAAATGAATGTCAGAAGAGACTCTGAAACTTGCCCTTGGATGGAGAATAGCTAAAGCAAATGGAAGAAATGACAAAATAAAGGAGCTTAACAGAAGATTTCAAAGAGCAACTTGAGAAGACAAAGTCAATTACTATAATGAAATGTGCAAAGATCTGGAGTTAGAAAACCAAAAGCAAAGAACATGCTCGGAATTTCTTAAGCTAAAAGAGCTGAAGGAAAAATTTAAGCCTCAACTTCCAATATTGAAAGATTCTGTAGGCAAAATATTAAATGATGCAGGAAACATCATAAAAAGATGGAGGGAATACACAGAATCACTATACCAAAAAGAATTGGTCAGTGTTCATCCATTTCAGGAGGTGGCATATGATTAAGAACTAATGTATTAAAGGAAGAAGTTGAACTGCACTGAAGGAGTTGGCAAAGAACAAGACCCCAGGCAGTGATGGAATACCCATTGAGATTTTTCAACAAATGGATGGCCCGCTAGAGGAACTCACTCATCTATGCCAAAACATTTGGAAGACAGCTACCTGGTCAACTGCCTGCAAGAAATCCATATTTGTACACATTCCAAAGAAAGGAGATCCCACAGACTGTGGAAATTACCTAACAATATCATTAATATCACAAGCAAGTAAAATCTTGCTGAAGATAATTCAAAAATGGTTGTAGCAGTACATTGACAGGGAATTTCCAGAAATGCAGGCTGGATTCAGAAGAGGACATGCAACAAGAGATATCCTTGATGATGTCAGATGGATCTTGGCTGAAAACAAAGAATGCCAGAAAGGTGTTTACTTGTGTTTTGTTGACTATGCAAAGACATTCAATTGTGTGGATCATAACAAATTGTGAATAACATTGAGAAGACTAGGAATTCCAGAATACTTGATCGTGGTCATGAGGAACATGACCATGAAGCTCTCATTCAAAGAGAACAAGGGGATACCTAGTGCATGTTTTAAAAGCAGAAAAGGTGTATGTCAGGGTTGTATCCTTTCACCATACTTATTCAATCTGTATGCTGAGCAAATAATCCAAGAAGTTAGACTATACAAAGAAGAGTGTGTCATCAG
This sequence comes from Orycteropus afer afer, assembly GCF_000298275.1. NCBI lineage: Eukaryota > Metazoa > Chordata > Mammalia > Tubulidentata > Orycteropodidae > Orycteropus > Orycteropus afer. Next base: position 8,075,269 of record NW_006921631.1, on the reverse strand, counting down.
GATTGGAGCTAGACTAATTAACAACCTGCAATATGAAGATGATACAACTTTGCATTTATAACACCTACGATGAATATTAAAGACTACAGCCTGCAGTATAGATTACATCCCAACAAAAGAAAATGAAAATCCTCACAACTGGACCAATACGCAGCATCACAATAAAGTTTGAATTTGTCAAAGATTTCGTATTACTTGGTTCCACAGTCAACACGAATGGAACAGCAGTCAAGAAATCAGATGACATACTGCACTGGGCAAATCTGCTGCAAAAGACCTCTTTAAAGTGCTGAAGAGCAAAGATGTCTCTTTGAACACTAAAGTGTGCCTAACCCAAGCCTTAATATTTTCAATTGCCTCATATGCATGTGAAAGCTGGACAATGAATAAGGAAGACTGAAGAAGAGTTGATGCGTTTGAGCTGTGGTGTTGGTGAAGAATACTGAAAGCACCATGGACTGCCAGAAGAACAAACAAATCTGTACTGGAAGAGATGTGGCTAGAATGCTCCTTGGAAGCAGGAATGGGCAGACTTTGTCTCACCTACTTTGGTGATATCAGAAGGAACCATTTCCTGGAGAAGGATATCATGCTTGGTAAAGTGGAAGGTCAACAAAGGAGGGGAAGACCCTCAATGAAATGGATTGATGCAGTGGCCACAACAATGGGCTCAGGCATAGCAAGGACTGTGAAGCTAGCACAGGACTAAGCAGTGTTTTGTTATGTTGTACATAGGGTCACTATGAGTTGGAGCCAAATCAATGGCACCTAACAATAGCAACAACTATATTTACTAGTTTGATAGCATTTAGGCACTCACCACCTGTTTCTTGGTGGGTGTGATAGAGAAGGAGAGTTTGTGCACAGATCTCTGTTAGCTGTTCATGAAGAGCAGTTGAGGGGAAATTGGGCTAGTCCATAGTTAACCCACTTTTTCATTCTTTCCTTTGAAGCTCAGGGTTCCAAGATTATCTTCTGTGTCTTTTTCAATTGGTTTCTCATTTCTTTACTACAGGGAATTTGTGTAGTTTGTCTGCTTATTCTACCATCTTGCCAGAAATTCCATCCATAGATTTTTAGTTGGCTGATTTTTGGAAGTAGATCACCAAAACTTTCTTCCTAGTCTGTTCTTTGTCTGGAAGATGCACTGAACTTTGTTTAGCATCATAGCAATATGCAAGCCTCCACTTACAGGTGGCTGTGCTTGAGGTACATTGGCCCCAAGAATGAAACCCAGGTCTTTCAGATGTTGTTCAGTGCCATCAAGTCAACTCTGACTCACAGCAACTCCATGCACAACAGAACAAAAAACTGCTCAGTTCTGTGCCATCTTCATAATCATTGCTATGTTTGAACTCATTATTGCAATCACTGTCAATCCATCTCTTTGAAGTCTTTCCTCTTTTTAACTCACCCTCTACTTTACCAAGCATGATGTCCTTCTCCAGGGATTGGTCTGTCTGGATAACATGGCTAAAGCAAGTGAGAGGAAGATTTGTCATCCTCAATTCTTAGGAGCATTCTGGCTGTACTTCCTCTAAGCAGTCAAGAAATCAAACAACAGGGTGGACAGGTTGAATGATCAGGTATGTCTAGGCAAGGGGGAGTGTGCCCACGACTATGTATAGGGTTATCAGACAGTGTTTCTACATGTGTATTTGTATGTGCTATAAGAATGTCCAGGTGGATAGTAGACCTCACAAGGGGCAAGGTTGTGGTGGCTTCTTGACCACAGCCAGCTACCCATAGGGAGTGAGTAGTTGGACCTGCAAGCTGAGTACCGTGGTTGCAGGGTACATCAAGCTCAATTGGCATAACATGCTACACAAAAACATTGTTCTACATCCTGCTTTGGTGAGTAGTGACTGGGGTCTTAAAAGCTTTTTTAAGTGGTCATCTAGATATAACAATGTGTCCCTCCTCATCCAGAGCAAAGAAGAATGAAGAAAACCAAAGACACATGGAAACAATTAGTCCAAGGGACTAGTCATGTTATTTTTATGTTAGGTGATGTCGAGTCGTTTCCGACTCATAGTGACCCCATGCACAGCAGAATGAAACACTGCCTGATCCCATGCCAGCTCCATGATCCCTGCTATACTTGAGCCCATCATCGCAGCCACCGGGTCAATCCATCTCGTTGAAGGCCTCCCCCTCTTTCATCGACCCTCCAC
>NW_006921631.1:8063930-8070703 GCF_000298275.1 Orycteropus afer afer | reverse complement strand
GTTCGGTCAATTTCAGACTGCAGACGTTGATAAAATTCTTCAATTTCCTCATTTTTGGCTTTGGTGCTTGGGGCATAAGTTTGAATAATAGTTGTATTAATGGTCTTCCTTGTAGGTGTATGGATATTATCCTATCACTGACAGCTTGTGCTTCAGGACAGATCTTGAAACATCCTTTGTGATGATGAATGCCACGTCATTCCTCTTCAAACTGTCATTCCAGGCATAGTAGATCATATGGTTGTCTAATTCAAAATGGCCCAAACCAGTCCACTTCAACTCACTAATTCTGAGAATATCAATCTTTATGCATTCCATTTCATTTTTGACAACTTCCAATTTTCCTAGATTCATACTTCGTACATTCCATATTCTGATGATTAATGGATGTCTGCAGCTATTTCTCTTCAATTTGAGTGGTGCCACATCAGCAAATGGAGGTCTTGAAAGCTTTACCTTATCCATATGAGTAAGGCTGGGTTCACTCAGATGATGCAGCTTTTTCCCAGTCCTATTTTGAAAGCCTTCTAACCTAACCAGACTATTCATAAAGTTGATCAGTAATGTATCAAACAGTGTTTCTTTGCTATTCATAAGGTTTTCCCTGGCCAATTCTTTGAGAAGTGGATGGCCTCTTCCTTCTTACTAGTCTGTCTCAATCTGTAAGCTGGGCTGATACCTGTGCACCATGTGCATCCCACTGGGTTTGAAATACCAGTGGCTCAGCCTTAAAACTCACATCAACATGTCACCACTGTAGGACAAACCAACAGAGAAGTTTGTTTCCCCATTGGAAACCTCCACCCTTACCTGGGTCCCTGCAGCTGACTGCTCCTCTGTCTGGGTTCCTGGACTTTTAGTCCCCTTTCTCCTACTCTTCCGGCCTGCTACTCTGGGTGGGCCTGAGTTGCCTCTCCTCACCTAATCCCTTCGGCTGACTGCTCTTCTCTCTGGGTTCCTGGCTTTTAGTCCCCTTTCTCCTACTCTTCCGGCCTGCTACTCTGGGTGGGCCTGAGTTGCCTCTCCTCACCTAATCCCTTCGGCTGACTGCTCTTCTCTCTGGGTTCCTGGCTTTTAGTCCCCTTTCTCCTACTCTTCCGGCCTGCTACTCTGGGTGGGCCTGAGTTGCCTCTCCTCACCTAATCCCTTCGGCTGACTGCTCTTCTCTCTGGGTTCCTGGCTTTTAGTCCCCTTTCTCCTACTCTCCTGTCCTTCTGCTTTGGGCATGCCTGGGTTGTCTCTCCTCACCCAGATCCCTGTGGCTGACTAGTAGACCATGCAATCCTCAGCCTATATGACCATGAGACTAGAACAAGATGGTGCCAAGCTACCATTGTCAACCACTTGTAGGAGGATCAGTGCAGGATATCCTGGACAGTAAGAGATCAATGTGGAACAAATCTCAAAATAATAATAATAGTTAAAAGACCAGGTTTGCTGGTGTCATGGAGCTGGTGAGACCCCTGAGACTACAGCTCTTAGTTACCCTTCAGGTCTGGAACTGGACTCAGCCCTGTGGCTCCCAGTCAAACAGGCATATGAGGTGAACATTTACATCAGGTAGATACACTCCTTGAAGTAATAAATCATGGGAGAATAGAAGGGCAGTGTTTGCACAAGAAGACAGCTCAGGGAACGGAAATGCATGGGAGCAAAGGACACAGGGAAGAGGTAACTATAGGGAGGAAGTAGAAAGAGAGCTGTTATATTGTGGGTAATTGTAGTCAATGCCAGGAAACAAAATATGTATGAACTGGTATATGGAAAATGAATTTGTTCTCTAAACTTTCACCCAAATCACAATGAAAATTTAAAGAAAAAAGAAATCAACATATGGCATTGGGCAAATCTGTTGAAAAAGACATCTTTAAGGTGCTGAAAAGCTAAGATATCACTTTGATAACTAAGGTGCACCTGACTCAAGCTATGGAATTTTGAATCACCTCACATGGATGTGAAAACTGGACAATAAAGAAGGAAAATCAAATGAAAAAGAAAGTTCAAAGTATTGTTGCATTTGAATTGTGGTGATGGTGAAGAATATTGAGTATACCATGGACTGCTAGAGAACAAAAAAATTTGTCTTCTACATGGAAGGTGAGAATGACAACTCCCCCTCCCCCCAAAAAAACAAACCAAACCCACTACTATCGAGTCAGTTGTGACTCATAGTGACCCCATTTGGGTTTCCAAGGTGGTAAATTTTTATGGAAATAGAGTGGCCAGTCTTCCTTCTGCAGAGTGGCTTGGTGGGTTTGAACTGCCAACCTTCTGGTTAGTAGTCAAATGCCTTAGGCACTATGCCACCAGAGCTCCTTAGGTGAGAGTGACAACTGTCAGTAAATATCTAATGTATAGTAGCTATTGTTTAGCTAATGTTTATATATCTGTAGCACTTTGATAGCTTAGTTGAAATGTTGATTTGGGATTCCTCCATAGAAGCAATTTTTAATTTCCCTAATATAGGAGGCATTCACCAATAATTTATTTGTTTAAATTTTCTGAGTGGATGTAATGCTTGATCAGGTTTCTAAACCACCAAAATATATAACCTTCCAAATAATAAAAACTGAATTTGCAAATTATATTTATTTTTGAAAACATCTTTAAGTGTAGATTTTTATTCAAGCTATATCATAATTCTCTGAGGTCGGTGCTCATGTATTATCTCCATATAGAAAAAAACAGGGACTTTGATAGACAAAGTGGTTTGCTGAAATTCACACAAATTATAGCAACACGTACAGAGCTAGGCAGTTTTTCAAATTCAATTAGCTAGAATGCAGTAACTAGCTAACTAGCTAACTTTCCTTCCAAAAAGGCTCAAAAGAACTTAAGATGTCAATTTTAGGACATTACATTCCCCACATTCCACAAAACCTCCAAATCCCTAATTCAGAGATTGTTCACCTTGTCTGTTTTTAATTAATTATAATAATCACATTTCCCATCAAATAGACTCATTGGCTTTAATTAACTGAAGAAATATTGGCAATGATTTTGAAGGACTAATTAGATTTAATGAAAAGTTATTAAGATGTGGTTATAACACTGCAATTCATTATCATGTAACAGATGAAAAACTATTATGTAAACTTCTGCTCTATTGTTTTTTGTTTTGTGTAGTTTTTTCCACTTTTTATAAAGCAAAGGCTTGAGTCATCATCACCTCAGAGAACATGAATGTAGGAATTTGGGGTGGATTTAATCTTTACAACCTCTCCCATAATTAAATGTATCATAAGGCATCTCAGAAGATTGTGGTTCTGACTAAGGAAATAAGACAAAGACAAGATGATGGGATCAAAACAACCTGAGAATTTTCCATAGACTTCATCACCCTTGGTAGCATTTTCATTCATTGTGGGTCCTCAAACTTCTTATTTCTAAACTCAATTGCTTCACCATGTATCTGGAGACCATGCTTACTAAAGTGAAGGGTCATGGCAAAATGGGAAGACCCTCAAGGAGATGGGTTGACACAGTGGCTGCAACAATAGGGTCAGGTATAGCAAGGATTGTGAGGATGACACACAACTGGGCAATGTTTGCTTCTGTTGTGTATATGGTCGCTATGAGTTGGAGCTGACTCAATAGCACCTAGCAACAACAACAACATATCTGGATACCCAGTGGATCCTCACTTGTTTAATACCTTTCATTACCAAATTATTTTTCATTTGTAAAACTTTTTAGATATAATATTTTTTTCACTAATGGAATACATGCTGAATCACTGAATGCTTTTACATTTTTGTTTGATGTGGTGGATTTTGATATTATGTGGGTCACGTATGTCCCAATGAAGTCTGGTGGTAGGAGAGGCGGGGAAAAATATTCACTTGAATATTACCTAATCCCAGACACCATACCTTCCCAATAACACATTTGTTGTTGTTGTTGTTGTTGTTGTTATGTGCCGTCGAGTCGGCCCCGACTCATAGCACATAGGAAACAGTAAATATACTTACAAGACTTATCTCTCTCTCTACAGAAGCCCAATGAGACAAAAATTTTACAGTCACTTCTCCAGAATGTACAACCTCATGGAATAACCTCTCAAAACAGCAATGTGTCACCGATGAGTATCTTTCTGTTTTACACAGTTACACAAGTCACCATCCTGATGCCAGAATGTACTATACTTTGGAAAAAAACTTCCCAAGAAACCCCAGAGGTGGAAAATGTAAATGGTGGTTATATGTACCATGGGTTACAAAAGAGTTAAGGTTGAAGGCAACCCTAGGTCAATACTCTGCCTATATGTATTTATTATCTTTTTTTTCACCCAAGGATTTGCTTCCTTTGGTTTCCATTTTAGACCTGTTAATGCCCATTTTATTTTGGGGATCTCCTTGGCTAGTAAGTAGGATAAACTTTCCTCAAATAAGAAAAACAAACTTTTTTGTTCATTTTCAGATTTTTTTATTCTGGGACATTCTCAGAGAATAATGACAAGGACACAGTTGCAAAGGTCTAAGAAAACTTACCTAGGTCTCATGATGTGGTAGTTAAGTTTGTATGTCAACTTGGCTGGGCCTGGTTGAGTGGCTGGGCAGCTGGAATATAATATTCCTCATGATGAGATTGGTAATCAACTCCATGGTGGAATCTACTATTTGCACCTGAATAGCTGCCTGAGGGATGTAGTCTGCCTCCTGTATATAAGGAGAAGCCCTGGGGAATGGTCTCTAGCTTATGGCACACTTAAACCCTGCATATAGCTGTGTTATTGCTCAGCAGCCTGCCATGCTCTGCCAATCTGGGGACTTTCAATGGACTTGAATGAATGGCCTGCTGTGTGGTTTGGTAACATCGGGACTGTGCCTTTTTACTTGTCAACTTTGGCCTTGTCAGCCTCAGCAGCCAGTAGCTATCTGAGTGAAGAAAAGCCTCTGGCTTCAGTGGGCCAGGAGAAAGTGGCAGAGCTGAAGCCCAAGGTTGAGGGGCTTTGGCACAGACCCTAGAACCTGGCACTTTGAACTGGGACTTAAAGCCTCCAAATTGCAAGAATAAACTCCTATCTATTAAGGCCATCCCATTTGTGGTATATTCCTGTCAGTGCGGCAGTAAGTAACCGAACACATGGTCAAGTGCCCTGACCACAGCTCTTAAGTTCATTCTTGGGCAGAACTTGGAAATCCTAATGGCTTCCTGTTTCCCTCAAGAGGGTGGAGCTCATTAAGGTACGCTGTCCTTCCATGAGTACACTTCATTTTTTATTATTTTTATGGAATTCATCAATTATTAATATTGACTGAATAAAGAGTTGATAAATATTTTTTGCTACCTACTATGTGTTGCGATGGAGGCTCTGGTGGCATAGTGCCTAAGACATTTGACTGCTAACCAGAAGGCTGGTGGTTCACCGCCACTCCTCGGAAGGAAGGTTGGGTAATCTACTTCCATAGTGATACTGCCTCAGAAACCCAAGGAGGGGTGGCTATGAGTCGGATCCGACTCTACGGCAGTGAGGTTTTTTTGGGGGTGGGGTGGGGTATGTGTTGCCATCACCCATCTGTCGGATAGTTATACTGTGGTGACTTGGGTGATGTAGTGATGCTGGAAGCTATGCCATTTGTATTTCAAATACCAGCAGAATCACTCATTGTGAACAGGTTTTAGTGCAGTTTCTGGACTAAGACAAGACTAGGAAGAAAGATTTGATGATTTAGTTCCAAAAAGTAGCCATAGAAAACCTCATGGATCACAACAGAACATCGCATTACTGACTTGATTTGCACACATTAGAAGGGATCAATGGCTGGAGTAGGATATCATGAATGACCTGCAAGGATACTGGAGATCTCTGGTGAGATGGATTGGCACAAGAGCTGCAATGATGGACTTGAATATGCAGGCATTTGGGAGGATGACACAGAATTGGACAATGTTTCAATTTTTAGATTTGTTGTACACGATGTCGTCATGAGTCAGAATGGCAGCTCTCTCTCTCTCTCTCTCTCTCTCTCTCTCTCTCTCTCCATATCTATGCTTTGGCATTCTCCTAGGCACAGCTAGTTGGGAAAAACTGCTTTGTCTTCCCTCAGCTGCTGTTCTGATAATTTAATTTTGTCACTTTTGGAATTTCTAAGATTTTCTAAGGAGCTCTGGTGGCATAGTGCCTAAGGCATTTGACTGCCAACCATAAGGTTAGCAGTTCAAACCCATCAGCCACTCCGTGGAAGAAAGACTGGGCAATCTACTTACGTAAGGATTTACTGCCTCAGAAACCCAAAGGGGGTTGCAATGAGTCAGAATTGACTTGATGGCAGTGAGTTAGTGTGTGAGTGAGAAGATTTTTTTATGTTCACTATAAACAAGAAACTTAAATTTTTTAAAAAATTTCATATCCCTTAAAGAAAGATAAACATTTTAGATACTCTCCCCTGAGAAGTTCACAGTTCCATGTACATAACTTTTATATACAACCTCTGGAGGATCATGGACTTAGATCCCATCCATGATTCCTTAAGGAGCCATGGAAGTAAGAACCACTGACACAGACATGTCTGTATATTATTTTCTGAATCCTAAAGAAGAGCTCTGGACCAAAGAAGACAGGGAAAGAGACAGAGAAGGAGAGGTTGCAACAAGAAGATGAGAGACGGAGTTCCGGCAAGATGGCGGACTAGGCACAAGGACTGCACAGACGCTCTTCAACAAAGAAAAGGGAAACCAATGAACACAGACACAGAAGATAATCTTGGACCCCTGAGCCTTGAAGGGAAGGATACAAAAGTGGACTAAACCCCAACTAGCAGAAGAATTTG
>NW_006921631.1:8030837-8060235 GCF_000298275.1 Orycteropus afer afer | reverse complement strand
TAAATCTTCACCCAAATAAAAATAAATAAAAATAAGAAGATGAGAGACAATTTTATACTTGAGCTTCTGGTTCTGAACATAGCCCTCATAGTAATCTGAATATTGGAATATTGGAAGCACAGGTAGACAACATACTGCCATTGCAGAAAGTTCTATTAAACAGTAGTAGTCTAGGGAATCCTGGGTTGGATTTCAACTCTAAGTGAGGGTCGTCATTTTGAATTAGTATAAACTTCTTCCTCCAAGAAGAAAAAGCAGGAGGTGTCATGGACTTGTGTGGTAGAAGCTAGAGAGCACAACTCCAAGTCCATTTGGGAAAGAGGCTGATGGAAATTGTCATAAAACTCAGAAATACGTGGCAAAAGATTTTAAATGATAATGGAAATCACTTCAACTTCCTCCATGATCTTACAAACCCATATGTTTTAAACATTTACCCATGTGATTCTATCAACCACTCTTTCCTCTACGTTCTTATCTATTAAGCTTCTAACGTTTCACTCATTAAACACTTTCACACTTGCATGTATTTTTCCTGTGCGTATTAAAAGGTATTCCTTTTAATACCTGGGCCTTTTGATTTCTTGACTTTCCCATGTACAACGAAGTTTTGTATTTCCTTTTATTTACCAACTCCTATATGTTCTCTCTCTAAAGAAGCCCTGCTTGTGCAGTGGTTAAATTGCTGTTGTTGTTGTTGTTGTTGCTATGTGCCGTCGAGTTGGACCTGACTCATAGTGACCCCTCCTTGGGTTTCCGAGGCAGTATCACTATGGAAGTAGATTGCCCAACCTTCCTTCCGAGGAGTGGCTGGTGGCTTTGAACTGCCAGCCTTCTGGTTAGCAGTCAAGTGCTTTAGGCACTAAATTATCGGCTGCTAATTGAAAGGTCAGTGGTTCAAACTGTTCACCACAGCATGGAAGAAAGATGTGGCAGTCTGCCTCTGTAGAGATTATAGCCTTGGAAATCTAATGGGATAGTTCTACTCTCACCTATAGGGTTGTTAGGAGTATGAATCAACTCGACAGCAATGACTTTGGGCTTTGGTTTGATTTTTCTGTAAATGTTGTCTCTTATGCATAGTTTTTCAAACCCCAGAATCATTAATCAATTTATTTCTTTTCATCAATAAATCCACTTACCTTCTAATTCACTTGTATAATTATCCCTTCTGCAGTTTTCTTCAACCTCTTTGGGATTTTTAGTACAAAGAAAACTCCACTTTCTCTTTCTGCCACCCTTACTCTGTCTTCACTTCTTTCATTCTCCACTCTAAAGTCTATAGTGTATCTTTTATGATTTCTTAGAAATACACTAAACATCTTTACTCCTCTATTTTTGTCATGCCAACCCAACCCTCTCTTTTCTTCCTATCAGTACCTGAGTAGAAGTACTGCTGAAGAAAAATCACACAACCAGGTAAATTAGTTCTATTATAAATCCACAGGCACAAAAACCAACTGTGGGTTTCCTTTTGATGACATGTTTCATCAGTGAAGAATAAAGCCAGGCCACATGTAAAGGCAGAAGCAGTTGGATGGGTGTTGGGAAAAGACTGTTGTTATGTGCTATCAAGTGGGACCTGACTCATAGCGACCCCCCCTTGGGTTTCTGAGGCAGTGTTACTACAGAAATAGATTGCCCAACCTTCCTTCTGAGGAGTGGCTGTTGGGTTTGAACCGCCAGCCTTCTGATTAGCAGTCAAGTGCCTTAGGCACTATGCTACCAGAGCTCCCTAAGAAGACTTAATCAAACATTGCAGATGAGGTTACTAGATAAAATACAAGACTTCCAGTTAAGTTTGTATTTCAGATAGACAGAGGATAATTTTTTAGTAGAAATATGTCCCAAATATTGCATGAGGAATACTTATATTAAAAAAAAAATCTATTCATTATTTATATAAAATTGTAATGTAGCTTAATGTCTTGTATTTTTATTTGCTAAAGCTGGCAACCCTGATTGCACAGAGTAGGAAATTGAATGGACTAGAGAAGCATATTGGAAGGAAGGTTGGGCAATCCTACTTCTGTAGTGATACCACCTCAGAAACCCAAGGAGGGGTCGCTTTGAGTCGGGGCCGACTCGACAGGACATAACAACAACAACAACAGAGAAGCATAGTAAGGTTGCCCTAGAGTAATACAGTCTTGTCCTTGCCCTTACCTGGCTTGCAATCTGCTAGAGGGAGAAGATTTATAAGCAAATAAGTGCAATAAAGTGATAAAGACAACTACAGAAAATACAGAGGGTGAGTATGACAATACAAAACTAAAGTGCTCTTCAAAATTAAAAAAAAAAAAAAAAAAGACCAGGTTTGCTGGTCTGATAGAGCCTGGTGAGACCCCTGAGACTATGACCCCTATAACTTTCAGGTCTGACTGAAGTCACTCCTGTGGCTTCCAGCCAAACAATAGAGAGGCATATTGGATGAACATTTACATCAGGTAAATTCCCTTCTTGGAGCAATCAAGCATGACAGAACCAAAAGGCAGTGCTTGCACAGGGAGACAGCTGAGGGGGATGGAGAATGCATGGGAAGGAAGGACACTGGGAAGAGGTAACTATGGGGAGGAAGTGGGAAGAGAGCTGTTACATTGTGGGAAATTGCTGTCAGTGTCATGAAACGAAATGTGTATGAACTGCTGTACGGAAAATGAATTTGCTCTGTAAACTTTCACCCAAATCACAATTAAAAAAAAAAAAAACAAACAAAACTAAAGTGTCTTGCTTGTGTCTTGCTATTACTGTACCAGAGTACAAATTCTTTAAATTAGGTAGCTGTCAAAGGACTTTTTTAATGATGTAGGAAGTTAAACCTTGTATTTTTCTGTATCGGAGGTACTATATAATAATAGAGGTATGAGGGATTTTTCTATCAGAAGGCCAAGTAGCTTTCCAGAAGAACACAGAAAAAAGAAATTTTTAAAAGACTCATTATAGAGAAAATAGGGGTTTCTATTAACAGGGACAGGTATACATAGAGTTATTTTTTTTATGGCTCAAAAGTAACTTATTTAGGTGTTTCTGATTCTGGACAAAGCAAAATCTCAAGAAGCAAGAAAAGAGTTCTAAGTTGTTAGACTTTCCTCCTAAATTGGTTTCCCTCTTATTATTATCATGAATACTAACCAAGGGTGTGAAGATCACAGTCCTTATTGCTGTGGTTAAAACTCTCCTTATTAGTGAGTCACTGGGTTTAGGGGCTTAAGACCACAGTCTCAGGGACAGTTAAGTCAATTGACATAACATAGCTTACAAAGATAATGTTTTATATACTATTGTTGTGAATAGTGACTGGGGTCTTAAAAACTAGTGATCAGCCATCTAAGATGCAACTATTAGTCACTCCACGTCCAGAGCAAAGAAAAGTGAAGAAAACCAGAGACTCAAAGAAATAATTAGTCAAAAGGCTATGTGAACCATAGCCTCCAATATCTTGAGATCAGAGAGCTAGATGGTGCCTGGCTACCACTACTGACCACTCTGATTGGGACCACAGAAGGTCCTGGACAGAATGGGAGAAAATGTAGAACAAAATTCAAAATCATGATAAAGACCAGACTTCCCAGTCTGATGGAGACTGGTGGAACCCCTGAGAATGTGGCCCTTAGATACCTTTGAAACCTGGAACCAAACCCACCCCTGAGGATCACTTTGCAGCCAAACAACATATAGGGACATAAATAATCAACCATATGAGACCAAAGCATTTGCCCAAAAACAAAGCTCAGAAGTCCAGAAGGGGCAGGAAAGAAAGAGAAATGGAAGCAGGGAATCCAGAGGGGAGGCAGGAAGGGTGCTATTACATTGAGGGAACTGCAACTACTGTTATAAAACAAAATGTGGATAAACTAATATGCTCTGTGAATTTTCACCCAAACTACAATAAAAAAAATTAAAATAATGTCATGATCAAAAGAAAGAAAGGAAGAACCTCTCCTAATTTGTCTTCCGTTTCATATTCTATCATTCTCCTGATTATGTCAGCCAGTGCTTTCCTATGCTTTGCTATGCATTTCCATCAACAGTGTAATTGGGCAGAAGTGGAGGAGGAGGAGGAGTTCATTTATGTTGTTGTTGTTGTTGTTATGTGCCATCGAGTCAGACCCAACTCATGGTGACCCCTCCTTGGGTTTCCGAGGCAGTATCACTACAGAAGTAGATTGCCCCATCTTTCTTCCAAGGAGTGGCTGGTGGGTTTGAACCGCCAGCCTTCTGGTTAGCAGTCAAGTGCCTTATGCACTATACTACCAGAGCTCCCAGAGTTCATTTATACAAACCAAAAAAAAACCAAACTCACTGCCATCAAGTCGAATCCAACTCATGATGACCCCCTTTGGGTTTCTGAGGAGGTAAATCTTTACAGAAATAGATTGCCCAGTCTTCCTTCTGTGAAGTGGCTGGTGGGTTTGAACTGCCAACCTTTGGTTGGCAGTCAAATGCCTTAGGCTATACAGGGGATCTAAAAACTCTTAGGATTGAGGGAAATGTTAAGTTAAAGGAAATTAAAATAAATTTAGTCATACCAAACCAAACCCATTGCTATCAAGTTGATCCCAACTCATAGTGACTCTTTATGACAGAGTAGAACTGCCTCACAGGGTTTCCAAGGCTATAAATCTTTATAGAAGCAGACTGTCTCATCTTTCTCCTATGGAGCGGCTGGTGAGTTCAAACTATTGTGGTTATAGCCAAATGCCTTAACCACTGTGTCACTGCAAGTACTGGATAATTCCTTAAGAGCAAACTGCACTAATTCTGGCAATTCTCTGATAGTTCAGAAGTATCTTTTGGAAATATAATGGCATGGATCTTGATTATGAGGGTCTAGAACTAGGTACTATCCTAAGGGAAACTACAACATCACCTCAAGAGAGTCCAGAAGACCCCTACCTTATATAGACAAGTTCCAAGAAGTTTGAGACATCTCCACAAGCCAAAGTGAAACAGTCACTTCTTTTGCAAGAGGTGTTTGACTTCAAACTACCCTAGTAATCTCTACAGCCTTAGTTGTTCCAGAGCACTTAAAGATGTAAGTAGACTTACAGACATCAGATAGATCTGTCCAACTGCATAGAATCCATTAAAGGACTCTGGTAGATCTCTCTGCCCTTCTTTCCTCAAATGATCTTTTAAGGCACACTCTCTACACAGGTTTAGTCCTCTGGTGTGGGACCCTTGTTAAAATGCATATTCTTCTAAGCCAATAGACTACATGTGGCTTATATACTATTATGTTAATATATTCATTAAGAAAAGCAGTGTTGTTCAGTGTTTGTGTTCTAACTCCTAGTTCATTGCATAGTGCTTGGGGTCTCAAAACCTTGCAAGTGGCCACCCAAGGTACAACAATTGGTCTCTATTCTGCTGAAACAACAGAGGAAGGAGAGTTGAAAATAGGAGGAGAAAATTGGGATGTGTGGCCAATTGCCTCCACGGAAAAACTGTTTCCTATGCCATGAGACAAGAACTATATAGTGCCCAACTACCACTACTGAGCATTTTGATCAAAGATTCTATTTAAAAAAAAAAAAAAAATCCTGATCAAAAGGGGGAAAATGAAGAATAGAATTTAAATTCTCATAAAATCCAGATTTTCTGGAGCCATAAAAGCTGGCTAACTTCTGAAACTAATACCCTGAGATAATCTTTAAGCTTTAAACCAAAAATATCCCCTGACAACTTCTTAAAACCAGACAATGTTGTTGTTGTTGGTGTTATGTGCCATTGAGTCAGACCCGACTCATAGTGACCCCTCCTTGGGTTGCTGAGGCAGTATCACTTCAGAAGTAGATTGCCCAACCTTCCTTCTGAAGAGTGGCTGGGGGGTTTGAACTGCCAGCCTTCTGGTTAGCAGTCAAGTGCCTTAGGCACTATGCTACCAGAGCTCCCAAAACCAGACATAGAGTAGCTTAACTGGAAAGAATGTCTGTCTTGAGACTGTGCTCTTTTAAGATCTATCTATGTAGCATCAAATTGACCAGATCCTTAAAAGATCACATTGGAAATTTAGGAGGCAGTGAGTTTATGTTAATGGGAAAGGGACAACTTGGAAAAGAGAATGATTGCACAATTCAAAGAATATAATCAATGTCACTGAATTGTACATATAAAACTTTTTGAATTGGAGTAGGTTCTGTTGTGTATATTCTCAACAAAAATAACAACAAACAAACAAACAAACAAAAAAAAAAAAAATAGGAAAGCAGTTCACCTGCATTAAAAGTGTGATTTCTGGAGCCAGACTGCCTGGTCTTGAATCCCAGTTCTGTCACTTAATAGCTGTATGAATTTTAGGAAGTTACTTAACAACCCTTTGTCTCAGTTGTCTCATCTATAAAATGGGACTAGTAATTGTACCCATCTCATAGTTGTCTCTAGAATAGTGACTGGCAGGTAGCAAGTGCTTAATAAAACCTAGCTATGATGATTATCAAATTATGCTTTGTGATGGTAATTTTGATAGATGTTGAAAAGAGCATGAGCTTAAAAAAAGGTATCATTAAGGATGCAGAAACAGGTGGTGAGGACACCAAACAAATTTTGCTTACTCCTTGATTTGATGTTGGACTGGCCCTAGTTTACACCTTGAATTTGCCCAAGAATGGAAATTATGATGCTCATCTTAGATTCTGGGGCCTAAAGTCCTAATGGAAGGAGTAGAAGGCATGTGCCTTCAAGTATTCCAAAACCTCCATCAATATCTCTGCTTTTTTTGGATTAGGGTCTCTAGGAATTTTTCACCTCTTAGGAAATAAGCCTGATTGCCAAGATAAAGTTTAGACTATATTTAAACTATTAAGATACTACAATTTATAGTAATTCCTCATTTAAAAAGCATGAGTATCTAGTATCTTTAATATGACCAAATTTTTGTTTTGACTATTTAAGTAATTTAATTAATGAGGAAGATTTTCTGTTAAAATTTTATTTTTTTCATTATAAAAACAAGCATCAAGGAAAAATTTCCAATTAAAATTTTATTTTTTTTCATTATAAAAATCTTCTAACTACATTATAAAATTTTTAGGCATGTGAGAAAAATATTTCACATGGTCTAGTTCAAATTTATTATCATTATTGTGTCTTAATCTCAATTTTTTCCTTATGTATTTTTAACATAGCTGTAACCAAGGTATACATTTGTTTTTCTTACTAGCATGTGTTAACATTTTTTTCACATAAAGTACTTTACCATTCTTTTAAATGACAACATTATATTCCATTGAGTTGTCAAATTTATTCAACTTTTATGCTATTATCAGAGATTTTCGTTTTTCCTAAATTATGTTACTATAAATAACACATTAATAAATATATTTATGCACTTGTTCATATTCTAAAGTACTCTTAGAATAGACTCCAAGAAGTTGAATTATGGACTTTAATAGTATTCAGACATTGTTGGCATACATACTTATTTCTGCCAACAATATAATCATCAATCACATTGGCCATTATATTTTAAAAATGTATGCGATACTTTAATAAGCAAATCCAAACTCCTTACCATAAGCTACACATTCAGTGCTTACTATGTGCTAGCCTTTGTCTAGGTATGGAGAGCTTGCAAAAAAACCCAGAAAATTAGAAAGAAAGAAAATCTTGAGAGCAGAGTATTACAGGCATAGAGAACATTATGTGCAAAGAAAAGGTCAGTAAGTGGAAACAAGTTTGGCTAGTTGAAGGAAGGCCCAGTGTGACTGCTGGAGAGTGAGTAATGGGAAGTGTCGTCGGCAATTAGGCTGGTAAGGTTCTGGGTTCTGGTAAGGTTTGTGCATTTTTATTCCAGGTATAATGGGGAACCAATGGAGAGTCTTAAGGCTAGAGGTGCTGACATGATCTGATCTGTGTCTTTGGGACACTATGGTAACTGATTGAAGAAGCAAGACTATAAGTTGGGGGGGGGGCAGTTAGGAGGCTATTTTGGTAGGCAGGTGAGAGATGATGATGTGTGCATTAGAGAGAGAGAGGTGGAGATGAATGTTCCCAATCCAACAAAACGTGATTGGATTGGGAATATTTCTGAAGATAGAGCTGAGAGAAGTTGCTGTCAGAATGCATATTGTTGTTGTTGTTACATGCCATCGAGTCAGACCCGACTCATAGGGACCCCTCCTTGGGTTTGTGAGGTGGTATCACTACAGAAGTAGATTGCCCAACCTTCCTTCCGAGGAGTGGCTGGTGGATTTGAACTGCCAGCTTTCTGGTTAGCAGTCAAATGCCTTAGGAACTATGCTACCACAGCTCCCATTGGAATGGGTAAAAGAGGTGATAAGGGAAAGAGCTACCTTTTAGTTTGCATGTGGGTAGCTCTGAACAACAACTAAGGGCTTTATGTGTCTGTTAAAGGATCAAACAATAGCAGAACCTCTCTCAAACAAACATGTTCCAGAAAAGCCTAGTATTATGAGCACTGCTTCTGCAGGTTCTTTTTGCAGTAGAGAGACCGAAGCAAAAGCAAGGATTTAAAAGCAGAAACTTCACCTGCATGGAGAAGAAATGATGGAGAGACAAAGGTCACTGCAAGAAATACCCCACTCCAGCCCAGGCAGAGGATCACTGAGAAAATCATGTGAATTATTTTAAATTTTACTTTTCCTTCTTTTTAGGGTCTGAAGCTAAAGGTTCAGATATTTTGCCTTAGAAACCTTAGTCAGAATGCACTTCAACTACTTAATTATTTATAATCAGATGCTTTGTATGGCAGAGATGTCTAGTTGTTAACCAAAATCCACTTACTTGCTCATCTTGTAATAATAGACTCAAGTTTTGTATGGGTGCCTGATTCTTAATTAAAGAATACATTTCTCAGCCTCCATTGTGGTTAAGTATGGCCATGAGCCTACATCTCCTCCAATAGGAATGTCAATGGAAGTGATGTGTGCCATTTCCTGGTTGTACCCTTGAAAGGAATTAACAAACATTGGCTTCTATCCTTTCCCTTCACACTGGCTGGGATGCAGACAAGATCATGAGAACTATAACAGATACCATAGATGAAAGCCATGTACTGAGGATGGCCCTACTAGACTAACTCTGAACTGTTATATGAGAGAGATAAAATTCTATCCTATTTAAGTCATTCTATTTTAAGGTCTCTTTTTTAAAATAGTACTGTACTGTACTCTAATACGTAAGCTGGTGCTGGAAATGGGACACTTCCATTACAAATGTGCAACACTGGCTAACTAATGGGGGGGCAGTAAGAACACAGGTATTGTGACTGAAAAGCTCATGATACTCATTACAACAGGGCAAAGTATTTGTTAAAATTGTCACCTATGATGCCTTGGAAGACTGGTCATTTTTCTACTAAATCTTTAGTTCTAGGAAAGGTGATTAGAAAATATCAATGAGAGAGATGAACTCAGGCAGGATTTAGCCATTTTTCAAGCAAAAAGAGAAAGGAATGTTGTTATTGTTAGCTGCCATTAAGATGATTCCAACTCACGGTGACCCCCAGTATGCAGAGTGGAACTACACAGGGTTTTCAAGGTGGTGACCACTCAGAAGCAGATTTCCAGTCCTTACTTCCAAAGCCTCTCAGTAGGTTTGAATGGCCAATCTTTCAGTTAGTAGTCCAGCACTTCAGCTCAGTTAAGAGAGGCTGTCTCTGCCTGGGGCCAGCAATTTAAACACATTGAGATGACAGCTTTAAGTATGCCAATTGTTTCTCTCCCACCATTTTAGGAAAATAGACTGTGCCTTTCTCAAGTGCCTCTCTCTAGTCTTCTTTGGGAGAAAAACAGAATAGGCCCACAGGCACATAACAGATTAAGGGTGTTGCCTTCCCACCTGAGTCTTTTGTTTCAGACTTGAAGATAGCCACCACTGAGTTGGGACCCAGAGAAGCATGGGCTAGACTCAAAGGCCAGTGACTAAGAGTCATCAGGCTTAAGACTTTGTCTAAAGAAGCACTTTGGCTATGGCAGTTCCCTGGACATAAACAGGCTGTAAACTAACAAACCAAAACCTATCAAGGTATTGAAGTGATTACAATACCAAGGGAAACACAAACATTGCCTGCTAAAGTCTGTAACTGTTTAAAATTTACAACAGTCTTTGGGCACCCAAACTTATACCACCAGGAAATGAGCTGTGAAAACCTCTAAAGAAGGCATACTATTCAATGTACATACTAGATGTGGTTGTGGAGGACAGTGAAGATAAATCTATTGTAGAAGCAGGGTCTAATCAAGACACTTTTCCCAAAGCCAAGCCAGGAATATTCATACTTCTTACCTATCAAGGTTGGGTATTTGTTGTAGTCCAGTGCATGATGTCTATTTTCATTCTTACTTGTTCAAAATGGAAATTTTTAATGTGATTTTTCTATTCCCATTCCACCAATGTGTGCTGGATATATGGGTGCATATGGGTGACAGGCAGATAATTTATCTTAGTGGCTATAGCATTTAGCTACTAACCAGAAGTTTAGTGGTTCAAACCCACCAGCCGCTCTATGGAAGGAAAATGGGCAATCTACTTCCGTAAAGATTTACAGCCTCAGAAACCCAATGTGGGTTGGAATCAACTCAATAGCAATGAATTTGGTTTGGTTTTTGAGTTATGGGCCACCAGACCTGACTATGACCAGACTTGCCTGAGAACACTGTGCATCAGAAGCTTAAAGTTTGAGCTTATTGGAGTAACTGGATAAAATTTTGGTTGCTTCTCTTATGAAAAAAAGATTGAGATTAGTTTGAGTCCTTTGAAGAATAGATGCCCACATGGGACTAGATGTGCAAGATATTTATTGGAGAAATTTTTTTTCAGAATAAAGAGTAGGAAGGAGGGGTAGAGAGAACCTGGTTTAGGAAAAACTTTCAGACTAAAATGCAAATCTGACACTTATGAAGGAATAGGAAGAAGGTTTAGGTAAAAAGAGTCTCAGTCTGTAGCTCAGTTCATAGAAGGTTTCAGCCAAGCCAATGGTGATTACTCAAGCCAAAGTCATCAAGGACCTGCAAGAGTAGACTTAGACTAGTATCCATTCTGTGGCCAGTCATTGCCTGGAATCAGCCTGTGGGAAGCATGGCTTTGGCATGGACACAGTGTAAACCCAGAATGATGGTAGCTGTTGCTGTCAGTCAATTAAGCTCCTTCCAGCAGGAAATCTGAATGGGGCATTTTTATGGTTGCCAGAGATGGCCACCAAAAGAAATGCTGATCTTGTTCAAGACTGCTGTTTTTCAGCTTATTAAAAATTTCCTTTATAATAGAAATTTTGATTTATAGTTGAGCATATGACTGACCAACTAAAGATCGCAAGTTCTTGCTTCCTTTATAGTTAGCTATGTTTATATAACTAATTTCTGGTCAAGAAGTTGTGAGCAGAAATTACAAGTACCAATTCTATGTTTTATGTTTGCCCCTTTCCCACTTCCTATTAGCTGGAATATAGTCAAAATGGTGGCAAATGAAAAGGCCCCCTAACCAGACATGAAACTCATGTATTAGAGATGACAAAATTATTCTATTTGTCCTGAATCACTTATCTCTTGACTGTTAAATTAGAGATAAATAAACCTCTACCTTGTTAAATCAACTTATCCTGTACCCTACCTAGCCCGCTGAGCCTATTACATGGTAAGAGAAACTAAAAAAAAACTCATTAGATCAATGAAAAGTTGTTGAAATTTAAAAAAAAATTTATTCTGAAAATCAGAATAAATCTCCCCCCACTAACATGTTACACTTCTCTATTATTTTAATGGCTATCAAGAGTTTAGAATGTGCATGGTTGACTCAAAGTATAATAAACAAAACAAAAAGGAAATTCTAAAAATTGATAATAACATGATATGTATTAATCTAGAACAAACATTTAATAAAGATAAAAGATGGGAAATGAAGGAAAATTATACCAATAAATCCATGGTTGCTGAATTCTAAATAGCAATGTAGGCAATGAATAACAGATTATAAATGACAGAAAAAATGAATTAGTGAAATTGAATAAATATTTGAGAAATTCTCACATAAATTTCAGGTAATAGTGTTACATTTCAAAATAATAGAATCAATGACAGAAAATATTAAATGATCACAGATACCTAAATTATATATAAAGCAAATTTCAGAAGAATATAACTGAAGAGATGGAACAGAAATAATTATCAATTAAGTAATAAAACATAATTTTCTGAACTAAAGGAAGACCTCTGGTAGCATAGTGCCTAACGCACTTGACTGCTAACCAGAAGTCTGGCAGTTCAAATCCACCAACCACTCCTTGAAAGGAAGGGTGGGCAATCTACTTCCGTAGTGATACCACCTCAGAAACCCAAGGAGGGTTCACTATGAGTCAGGTCTGACTCAATAGCACATAACAACAACAACAAAATGAAGACCTAAACTTGGTAGCGTAGTGCCTAAGGCACTTGATTGCTAACCAGCAGGCTGGTGGTTCATACCCACCAGCCACTCCTTGGAAGGAAGGTTGGGCAATCTACTTCCATAGTGATATTGTCTTGGAAACCCAAGGAGGAGTCACTATGAGTCAGATCCAACTCGACTGGCATGTAACAACAACAAGCCTAGAGAATAAGAGTGCTGGGGTGAGAGGGAGAGAGGGATGGTAGCACTTTTGGAATGGCTCAATAAGGAGCTCAGCAGATCCTCTCTCTGGTGAAACAGCCATTTAACTAGTGAAAATTATAAAACACAAGCATTTAAAATCTATGGAAATTGACCTAAGTTCATACAGCAAATTAGAAGCATTTATTCAAGATAAAATGGAGACTTGGTGGGATAGTGGTTAAGTGCTCAGCTGCTAAGTGAAGATTGGTGGTTTGAACCTACTAGGCTTTCCACAAGAAGCTCTGGTAGCATAGTGCCTAAGGCACTTGACTGCTAACCAGAAGTCTGGTGGTTCAAACCCACCAGCCACTCCTCGGAAGGAAGGTTGGGCAATCTACTTCCATAGTGATACTGCCTTGGAAAACCAAGGAGAGGTCGCTATGAGTTGGGTCCGACTTGATGGCACATAGCAACAACAACAGGCTTTCCACAGGAGAAAGATGAAGCAGTCTGCTTCTGTAACGACTTACAGCCTTGGAAACCCTATGAGACAGTTCTATACCAAACCCTCTGTGCTATAGGATCACTATGAGTCTGAGTCGGAGTCATCTCAACGGCAAAGGGTTTGGTTTGGTTTGGTTTTTAATGCAAGAAAATCAACTAAATCTCAGTAAGGAAAGCAAGAGTCAGTGATATTTGAGCCAAAATCTGCTTCCACTCCATGTCTAGATTTGTGGAAACTCTATTCTAGGTGGTGTGACTGAACTCCCTTTCCCTCCAGCTCCTAGTTGTACTGCTATAGTTTCACCCCAGGAGGGGCAGGCCTCTTGTGTCTCTCATTCCCTTCTCCCTCACACACACCATCTCTTGTGTGGCACAGCCAAGAAAACGGAAACTCCCTTCCCCAATCCAGCTCCCACTTGAAGGGTAGAGGTACAGCAAATCAAGAATACTGAGGCTCTGATCACTTCCCATCCCCTGTTCCTGAACATAGGGTGGAGGGTCTATGCCAGGCGGGGCAATGCAAGAAGATAGAATTACCATCTCCACATGGCTCCAACTTGTAGAGTAGTTTTATTACTCTGAGAGAAGCAGTCTGCCCTTATCCCCACCTTTAATGCAGTAATTCAGAGGTTCTTCCCTGGGTGAGAGGCACGACGGAGAACTTTTAGCACCACAGTTCTTCTGAATAGGCTGATCTTAATTTGAAAGAGAGGGTGGGGGAATTTCTGGAACAATTAAGAGAAGACTAACAGTTCCCTGGACCTAGCAGCAACAAATGAAAGGACAGAACAGCCAGAAGTTTAACCAGGGAAAGAAAGAGCTAAAAATAGTCCTGCTAAGATCCCATTCATCTCAGGGGTCTGCAAGGCTGTGTGCACAGACTAGAGAGCTACTAGTCCCTGCATAACATGGGACAGACTTGAAATTATTCCCCAAGGCACACACAGATCCATCAACAAAGGGCAGAAGTTAGTAGTTCAAAGGACTTAACCTCTGACAAGTCCTTGGATGAATGTTAAGATGTGCCAACTCAGGAATGACTTCTAGGAAGTCAGCATTCAAAATAAATACAAGGGAAAGAAACTGCACACTGACTTCAGAAGCTGTGCTCTGCTGTGGAAATAGGCTTCAAATAATTAGTTCAAGCAAGTGACCAAGCTACTAAACTAACAAAAAATCAGCAGTGTAAACAAACCTAAGGGTATTAACCAAACCCATTGCCATCAAGTGTATTTCAACTCATAGTGTCCCTATTAAAAAAAAAGAAAAACCTCACTGCCATTGAGTGCATTCCTACTCAAAACAACCCTCATTGAGTTTCCAAGGCTGCAAATATTTACAGAAGTAGATCGCCCCATCTTCCTTCTGCGGAGGAGCAGATGGGTTGTGATCTGCTGACCTTCTAGCTAATAGCCAAATGCTTTATCCACTATGCCGCCAGAGACCTTGTGGGACAGAGTAAAACCGCCCCATAGGGTTTCTAAGGCTGTAATGTTACAGAAGCAAACTGCCTCATCTTTTTCCCATGGAACAGCTGGTGGGTTCAAACTGTGACCTTTCGGTTAGCATCTGAGTGCTTAATTGCTGCATCACCAGGGCTCATATCTAAGGGTATGGATGGGGACAAATTGGAATCCAGACTGACTGCCATATATTGTCCAAAATGTTCAGTTGTCAACAAAAAAGTCATTAATCATTATAATTACTTATTTTTTTTCTTAATTTGAAAAACAACAGCATAAAATAATATGTTAAAATTTAGTTGTTCCACCAATAGAACATAGAAATGTAATATACTCAACAGTAATAGCACAAAGGAAAGGGAGGGAAGGAAGCTATAGTGAACCAAAGAAGTGATATCAGACAAATAACTCAAATCCACATGGAAGAAACAAAGAATATTGGAAATGGTAAATAAGAAAGTCAACAAAAAACTTTATAAATACTCTTTTCCCCTTTCTCAGTTTCTTAAAAAACTTAAGATTAAATAAAAGAAGAATTATAACACTGCATTGCTGGGTTGTAACATATATACAAATATGACATGATGCATTGACAATTACTAGTGATTAGAATGCAGAAGGTGGAAACAAAGAAGAATGATCAGCAGTTGGAAAATAAGGCCATGGTGATAGAAATGACACCAGAGATCACATGATAGAATTTTGCAAGACTGACAACCTATTAACTGGAAATACCTTTTTTCAATAGCATAAAAGGTGACTATGCACTTGGACTTTTCTGTATGGAATACTCAGGAATCAAATAGACTACATCTGTGGAAAAAGATAATGGAGGTCAATATCATTGGTTGAAACAAGGACAAGGGCTGATTGCAGAACAGACCATCAATTACTCATATGTAAGTTCAAGCCGAAAAAAGTTAAAATAAGTCCATGAGACCCAAAAGACAACCTTGAGTATACTCTACCTGAATTTAGAGACTATCTGAAAAATATGTTTGACATATTGAACACTAATGATTGAAGTCCAAGCGAGTTGTGGAATGAAATCAAAGACATTATACACGAAGAAAGCAAAAGGCCATTAAAATGACAGGAAAGCAAGAAAAGACCAAAATGGATGTCAGAAGAGACTCTGAAACTTGCTCTTGAACATAGAATAGCTAAAGTGAATGTAAGAAATGATGAAATAAGAGTGCTGAACAGAAGATTTCAAAGGACATCTCCAGAAGACAAAGGAAAGTCTTATAATGAGCTGTGCAAAAACTTAGAGCTAGAAAACCAAAAGAAGAGAACATGTTTGCCATTTCTCCAAGTCAAAAAACTGAAGAAAAAATTCAAGCCTCAAGTTGCAATACTAAAAGACTCTATGGGCAAAATATTGAATGATGCAGGAAGCATCAAAAGAAGAAAGAAGGAATACAAAGAATCACTGTACCAAAATGAATTACTCAACATTCAGCCATTCCAGGAGGTAGCATATGATCAAGAACTGATGGCACTGAGGAAGAAGTCCAAGTTTTACTGAGGGAATTAAAAAAAAAAAAAAGACTTCAGAAATTGATGGAATACCAATTGAGATATTTCAACAAATAGATGCAACCCTGGAATTGCCCTTATCTATGCCAGGAAATGTGGAAGACAGTTGCCTGGTCAACTGATTGGAATAAATCCATATTTGTGCCTATTCCAAAGAAAGGTATCCAAGAAAGTGAGGAAATTACTGATTAATATCATTAACATCACACACAAATAAAATTTTGCTGAAAGTAAAATTCAAAACTGGTTGCAGCAGAACATCAACAGGAACGGCCAGAAATTCAAATGAGATTCAGAAGAGGATGTGGAATGACAGATATCACTGCTGATGTCAGAAGGATCTTAAACCAAAAAAACCAAACTCATTGCCATCTAGTTGGTTCCTACTCATAGCAACCCCTCCTTGGGTTTCTGAGGCAGTATCTCTTGATCAATCTTCCTTCCAAGGACTGACTGGTGGGTTTGAATTGCCAGCCTTCTGGTTAGCAGTCAAATACCTTAGGCATTACGCCCTCTTGGCTGAAAGGAAAGAATACCAGAAAGATGTTTACCTGTGTTTTATTGACTACACAAAGGCAATTGACTGTGTGGATAATATGTAGAAGACACTGCCTTGCTTGCTGAAGGTGAACAGGACTTGAAGCAGCAGTAAAGAAATCAAAGAGTGTCTTGCATTGGGCAAATCACATGGCAGGCTATTAACTCAAGTCCATTGTAAGCCCCAAGGTCTGCAGAGTATGGCGGGCTGCTGAATATCGACACTACTACATGCAGGGTCCAAGCGTGCCATATGCAAGAGACCATTCCCCAAGACTTCTGCTTATATACAGGAAGCAGACCACATTCCCTAAGGCAGCTACTCAGCTGCTTGTGGTAGATCCCACCATGGAGCTGATTGCCAGTCTCATCATGGGGAATAACTACCACCAGCTGCCCAGCCACTCAACCAGGCCCAGCCAAGTTGACACACAAACATAACTACCACAAATATACATATATGTATATATAACTATTAACTAATATACCAGCACTAATCAGTTAAAGATATAATTGAAAATTAGCATTGCCAATATTAACTAGAAATCAACAATAGAAATTGTGGGTATTTCTGAAGAAAATTTTAGTATAGGAAATAAGACATGAATAAATGGAGAGTGATTCCATTTAAATGACATGAATTCTCCCATAATTAAATGATAATTTTAATGAAATTCAATTTCTTCTAACTGTGAAAAATGATTCCAAAGTTCATTCATCTAGAAAAAGAAACTTGATACAAAAGCCAAGACAATATTGAAAAAGAAGAGTAACAATTGTCAACTACACAGAGAGACATAAAAAACCCTTTAAATCAACGATAATTGAATAGTGTGGTTTTGATACCTGAATTAAATAGTGTAGTTTTGGAACAGTGAAACAGAAGAGAAAAATCTACAATAAAACCTAAGGAATAAATGCTAAAGATATGATAAAGATGGAGTTTCCTATTTGGTAGGGAAAGGTGGCTTGTTCAATAAAATGGACAGAGGCACCAGGTCAACTATTGAGGAAAAAGGATCACATTGGAGTATTACCTCACACCATACATCAAAATCAAACTTTGTAATTATCAAAGAGTTAATTTTTTTCAAAAATCAAACCATAAGAAAAAAATAATGTACATGAGTAATTTTGTACTCTTGAAATAGTGATTTCTGCTTATAAGAACAACATTTACACAAAAGGAAAACATCTATTTCACTTCATAAAAATGAAGAAAAAGCCTATGCAATTTTATAAAGCTAATTACAAAATGGGAGAAAATATTTGAAAAACATGAGAGGAAAAATGGTTCTTCTTTATATTATGAAAATATCTCTTTAAATAATTAAGGAAAAAAGTCACTAATAGTAGAAATGATCCTCATCAAATTCCACAAAGAAGAAACACATAAAAATATATGAACAGAATTCAGATTCACTGGTATTCAAAGAATTGCCTATTACCAAGCAATATTCATATAACTAGCAAGGAGGGTAGTGCCTAAGGCACTTGACTGCTAACCAGAAGGTTGGCGGCACCAAGGTTGGGCAACCTACTTCCGTAGTGATACTGCCTCAGAAACCCAAGGAAGGGTCTCTATGAGTCAGGTCCAACTCGACGGCACATAACAACCACAACAGCAAGGAGGAGAACAGATTGTCTTAAATTATTTTAAAATTGTGATTTGGATGAAAGTTTACAGAGCAAAGACAAATAATTTAATTTTTCTAAGAGACTTTTCACTCTCTATTGAAGTTCTAGAATTTTACCATAAAGAAATCATCAGAGATGCAGAAAAGTTTATGTACAAGGATATTTGTGATCATTCCCTTCCATCCCAGTTTTAGCATTGGTGGTAATGTATTGATTCAAATGCCTTTACATTCATTATTTATCATCACAAGGAGTTTTGATGGCATCCTGGTAAAAGCATCTGGCTGCTAACCAAAAGCCTGGCAGTTCAAACCCACCAGCCACTCTGCGGGAGAAAGATAAGGCAGTCTGCTTCTGTAAAGATTTGCAACCTTGGAAACCCTATGGGGCAGTTCTGTTCTGTCTATAGTGTCACTATGAGTCAGAATCAATTTGATGGGAGTGGTGTTTATTATCACTGTAACTGACATATTTTTCCATATTGTCCTAGTTTCACTATAAATCAATTCCCTAACTGTACACTGTCTGAATAAAGTTCCTTCTGGGCTTCTTCTTACTTCTGATTTAACTAGGCTTTGTGAGACCAACACAATTACTATGTTTAGAAAAATTTGACAACATGCCAGTTTCTTTACTTGAACCCTACTTATAAACCCACGTGGAAAGGAAAGAGACACAGGGAGGAGTTTTTTTTGGAAATTAACCATCACTTAAAATTCACCTTGGTGGAAACAAGAACACTTCTTGGGTGACCAGTGCTCTGGAGTCCACATCTTTACCTCAGTGCCTGGAAATTTCAAGACCAAATCTGATTGTTTTTTCTTCTTGCTACAGGTTAGTTTTGTGATCTTTATTTCCATGAAGACTGGGGCTTTATGAGATTTAATTTTTTAATTTTATGCCATATAATTATATAAAATTTTAAATTTTAAAATTGTCCTTGTGTTCCATATAGACATCAAAAGAGAAATACTAACTATATAGTATGGGATATTTGCAAGGGAGGGAGAATATAAAGCTTTTTAAATAGACCAAGAATTCACCAAAAGAGTGACTTGTTAATATTTCCCACCTGGCAGAGGACAGTGTCTCCTATGTGTGTGAAAAGAGATCTGGTCCATTGTGATTTCATTTGAGTTTGTTACAGAGGAAGTTATAAATGAATAGAGGTGACTGGGAAAGAGAATTTAAGGGGAGCTGCAGGAGGAGAAGAGGACGGAAGTGATCAAGGACACCCCAATATTATAGGAAACAAAACTGTGTATGTTTTGACTTCAACAGCCAAGGAATTAAAATACCCTGAAGTAAAGCATTTGACTAGACATTTTTGACAATTGAAATGTGATTTTTCTCAAATTTATATATCTAAATATAAGTGCAGTAAACTTAGTGCTTAAAAGTAGATGCTGCATATTTGGGTCTACTTTTTAAGTTAGCAAATGCTCTCTTTTTTACCCATGTATTTCTATGACCTTATTTTTCTTGTTATCACAGAGTCTTTCTTCTATTGTGTGGTCCAGGGTGTTAGCCAACCTTATAACCCTGCTAAACACCTGGAAGCCCTATTTAGTAACTGGTAAATACTCAGGGGGATATTTAAGTGCTTGCTATTTTCATTAGATAAATTCTTATTAGCCTCTGGATACATTTCAGGTAGTGAAGCCTTAAATAAAAGGAATTACCAAGTAACTCTACATCCAAAATAGCCTTGTAATAGCTGTCATAATCCACCATAATATAAACATGTAAAAATGCAAAACAAAGTTCCATTGGGTTTCTTCCTCAATTCAGGGCATAATAGAGCAATTGCCCACTGAAAAACTAAGGAAACATATTTTACAAAAAATTTACCACTCTGTGATTCAACTGAGTTTTGGAAGGTGAAACACGGTGGCATCGATAGGGTTGCTGTCACCCTGTGCAGTAATTCATGCTGTCACATCCCCCCCAAGAACCTCCTCCCATACCAGACTATACAGAATCTTTAGACGTGATATAGTTGTAAATTGCTTAAGCGTAATTTTCTTAGATTCTGTGAATACTAACAATAAAATTGCTTTGTAAAATCTCTCTACATTGAATTACAATATTATTAAAGTATTAGTAAATGAACAGAAGCCTTTTTTTGATTTAACTCCTTCTTTTCCTTTAATTACTACTTCATTCTCAAAAGAGTTATTGATACAGGTTAACAAATGCTACTTAGCACAATATCATAGCTAAAGCACCAGAAAATTTGACACAATCAATGGCTATAAAAGCACCGGCAGCATTAAAAATAACACTTCTTGAAGAACATGTGGGTGAAACAACGTTATTCAAAGTGCCATTATAACTGGGTAATAATGACAGTTCTGACCAAAGTGCATTAGACAGTTCAAACAATAAATTAGCATAGAGTTTTAGCTTTGTAGATACATGTAAGCTTGCCTTATGAAAAATGTGCTTTTTTTGTTATAAGTAACTTAAGAGGTATTTTATAAAAAAAAAAAAAAGTAATAAATTTCTGCTGAAACTTTGCACAAAAATTTTATAAACAGTCATTTGGTGTCTCTCCCTCTGACAGTGTCACCCAGTGTTGTCCACAAATCTCTCCTCCCATCAAACCAAACCAAAACCAAATGCACTGCTGTGGAGTCGGATCCGACTCATAGCAACCCCTCCTAGGGTTTCCAAGGTGGTATCACTATGGAGGTAGATTGCCCAGTCTTCCTTCCGAGGAGTGGCTGGTGGTTTTGAACTGCCAGCCTTCTAGTTAGCAGTCAAATGCCTTAGGCACTATGCCACCAGAGCTCCCACCATAGTCCCCTAATGACACCACTGGTGAAACATAACTTTGGGAAGTAGGTATGGTGAGGAGAGAAGCGGTGTCCTCAGAGACACTTACAGGTAAAAGGCATTTCAGAATATCTGTTGATAGTGTGTAGTCCACTTTTTTGTTGTTGGGGTTCCATCCTTGAAAAAATACACTGGAACTTCAATGTGCTTTATTTGCTGTAAAACAGATTAACCTTGTTGTTGTTGTTGTTATTTGCCATTGAGTTGGCCCCGACTCATAGCGACCCCTCCTTGGGTTTCCGAGGCAGCATCACTACGGAAGTAGGATTGCCCAACCTTCCTCGGAAGGAAGGTTGGGCAATCCTACTTCCTTTACATTTTTATCAATTATAGCTTTTATTATGATTAAGCACCATATGGTAGTGGTATTGCTCACTGCTGTATCTCCCATGCACAAGAAGCATATGTGAGACTGCAATTTATTAAGTCAGATCGTATCACTCTTCTCAAAACCCTCAATAGATTTCCATTTCAATCAAAATGAAGTTCTTGCATCAACCTACAAAACGTGTCTGATAAGGCTTACCATTGCCTCTCTAACCTCATGTTATTACTACTTTATACAGTTTTCTTGCCCTCTCATGCTTTCTTTGAGTTTCTTCAAAAAGGCCCAACCTGTACCTGCTCTTCTCTCTGCCTAGAATGTCTCTTCTTTCAGATTTTTTTATGGCTTGGTGTGGTGGTTATGTTTTGTGTCAACTTGGCCAGGCCTGGTTGAGTGGCTGGGCAGCTAGATGTAGTATTCCCCATGATGAGACCGGTAATCAACTCCAGGTTGGAATCTACTGTGAGCAGCTGAGTAGTAGTAGGGAATGTGGTCTGCTTCCTGTATTTAAGCAGCAGCCTTGGGAAATGGTCTCTAGCCTATGGCACACTTGGACCCTGCATGTAGCCATGTTAATGGCCTGCCATGTGGTTTGGTAACATCAGGACTGTGCCTTTTGACTTGTCAACCTTGGGGCTTCTCAGCCTCAGCAGCCAGCAGCTATCTGAGTGAAGAAACGCCTCTAGCTCCAGTGGGCCGGGAGCAGGAGGTAGAGCTGGACCCCAAGGTTGAGGGGCTTTCACCCAGCCCCTAGAGCCTGGCACTTTGAACTTGGACTTAAAGCCTCCAAATTGTAAGCATGAACTCCTGTTTGTTAAAGCCTTCCCATTTGTGGTATGTTCTTGTCGGAGCGGCACTAGGAAACCAGAACACTTGGTCTCTCGCTTCCTGCTTAAATGTCACAAAAAGTACTTCCCAACCTTATTATATAAAATAATACCCTCTCTCCTGTATTCCACATAGCCCCTACATTGCTTCATTTTTATTAATAATACTAATCATCTGGCTTATTATTCATTTACTTTTCTGTTTAGTCTCTTTTGACCTCATTATAATGTTCTCAAGGAACTATGTCTGATTTGTTCACTATTGTATTTACCCCCATTAAAGTAGTATCTGGCACATACCAAAACCATACTTGTTGCAATCGAGTTGATTCCAATTCATAATGACACTATAGGACAGAGTAAAACTACCTCATAGGGTTTCCAAGGCTATAATCTTTACAGAAACAGATTGTCATGTCTTTCACCTGTGGAGAGACTGGTGGGTTTGAACTGACAATCTTTCAGTTAGCAGCCAAAATCTTAATCACTGCACAACTAGGGCTCCTTATCTGGCATGTTGTAGGTACTTAATACATACATATTGAATGAATGAATGAATGAATGGAAGGATATTAATCTCTAGTTTGAAGGCAGTTAGACTACTTTTCTAAGGGTTATACTCATTACTTGATAAAATGTTCTGTTGGATTTCCTTTTTTCCTACTTTAAACCCTATCAAGAGACAAAAGTTGGAATTCTCTGGTTGAAATAAACTGGGCAGAAGTACCAAACCTGTGTATTTCAACAAGAAGATAGTGGTGGATGGGATTAAAAGTCAGTTTGGACAAATCTGTATGTGGAGAGTTTTTTTTCAGGCTGTTGTTGTTGTTATGTGTCTTGGAGTCAGACTCGACTCATAGCAACCTCTCCTTGGGTTTCTGAGGTGGTATCACTACTGAAGTAGATTGCCCAACCTTCCTTCTGAGGAGTGGCAGGTGGGTTTGAACCTCCAGCCTTCTGGTTAGCAGTGAAGTGCCTTATATGCCAAGTGAACGGAAATCATCAAAAAAAAAAAAAGAAAGAAAGAAAGAAACTTAAAAATCAAGTCATATAGTCAAGAAAATTTTAGGAGTCAAAACCTCTATTTAAAACAATCTATTTTATATGTGAGAGTGTTTTGGTAGGTAGGATTCTCTGTCACTCTGAAAGCTGTTGAATAGCATAATAGATTAAGTAAAATGTTCCTTAAATGAATTAACTAGCAATTTTAGAGAAAAAAAAAATCTTGCACTATAAAAAATGACATGCCAATAAAATCTGATTTTATAATTTAACTTTCCTGATACAAGAGACAATGCCAGGAAAAAGAATTGCAGTGATTGGTGCTGGGGTCAGTGGATTAAGTGCCATTAAGAGCTGTTTGGAGGAGGGACTCGAGCCAACTTGTTTTGAAGGAAGCAGTGACATTGGGGGACTGTGGCGATATGAGGTAAGTTTAAATAGTGTTACGCTTCTATATGTATGATGACATCACCCCCCCCATATCTGGAAAATAGAAATATAAAGATTATAGCACTAATTTATTCTTAAATCACCAGCATAATTATTATTGCCTATGCCTCTGGTCAAATTCATATTGGGATCATTTTTATATCTATAATTAGAAGTTTCTATGCCCACTCCTCACTTACAGACATGGTTGGGTTCCAAAGACCAGGTCATTATGTGGAAATTGGTGTTATGTGAGAATGGAGGATGACTACATCGGATCACAAAATGGAAGATGACTATATCATTACATAACTGCCGAATTACATCATTACATGCCTGCCAAACACTGAGAATCATGGCCCAGCCAAGCTGACACATAACCTTAACTATCACAGCCAGTGTTACTCTTGCCTCATACCTCAGCATTCATTACTGCCAGATGTATGTTGTTAATCTGCAAAATAGTTGGATAGTAAATTTGTTACTCTTGTCAATAATGTGAAATATTTGATAATGAGATAGTCGGTAAGTGAAAAGCAGGTGTAATGCTTATGTCTTTATTTTTAAAGTACTCTATATTAACAAAACTTGGAAAATAAATTATTTGGCAGTTTTTTTTTTAAGGCTTAAATGTTTTTAATAACATCTAGGAAGTTGCATTATTCTCAGATTCTAAAATGCTATTTGAGGAACAAATTTTCCTTTCCCAGTATAGATAATAAAACATTTGTATGAAAAATAAGCATTTCCTTCAGACCAAAGTTTGCTTTAGATGAATTTTAACTGACATTCTTGATATGGAAACTTTATATTCAAAGGACAAAATAAAATATTAGGAAATATTAGTTGACTAAAATACATATTAACCAAACAGCTAAAATATTATGCTATGTTTGACACATGTGAACATTAGATTTAAGAGAGGAAAGGTGTTCGCAGTCAATTTTTGAAGCAAAAGAAATCTTGTTCTATTTCTAGGTAAAAGAAAAGTCAAAACACTTTCTACTCAGAGAAGAAATATATTTCAGAATTATTGGTTTTATGAAGCACAAGCATCTGTAAATTACTGTGTATTACATTTTTCTTAAGGAGGTCCTACATAACTCTTAGGAGCTCTGGTAGCGTAGTGCCTAAGGCACTTGACTGCTAACCCGAAGGCTGGCAGTTCAAACCCACCAGCCACTCCTCAGAAGGCAAGCTGGGCAATCTACTTCCAGAGTGATACTGCCTCGGAAACCCAAGGAGGGTCGTTATGAGTCAGGTCTGACTCGACGGCACATGACAACAACAACAACATGCCTCTGGTGGCATAGTGCCTAAGGCATTTGACTGCTAACCTGAAGGCTGGTGGTTCAAACCCACCAGCCACTCCTTGGAAGGAAGGTTGGGCAATCTACTATCTTAGTGATACCACTCAGAAACCCAAGGAGGGATTGCTATGAGTCCAAGGCACATAACAACAACTACAACATGCCTATATGTTGAATTCCAGTCTTTTCCCCCAAGGGTAATGAAGCAATCTTTCCTTCCAGAGTCCAGCTTCTTGATAAGAGAATGTGTGCTTGTTCTGTGCATTTCCTCACACCTCGCTCCACATCTAACTTTTGCTACACGATGTCCTTCCTCAGCACCCTCCCTAAAAAAGGGCAAACCAAATGGACTTTCTGTCCTAAAATTTCTTACTTTTTCAAAAGGATTTCATAATGTTAAAACTAACTTATTTTAAAAAACATTTGCTCCTATCTTCTGCAATTCTACTCTTGTTTTTTTTTTTCTCGATATTTTTTCACCTGGTCTCTAACTAGGGCTGTTTTAGGCTTCATTTTCAGTCTTTTTAACTTTTTACAAGTTTCTTATAGTACATCTTTATGGTCCATGGCTTCTGCTACCTCATATATTCTAATGGTTCTTGGATCTTTATGTCCAATGTAACAATATATCTGTATTAGAGCAAATAGCACTAACTGTCCCAGAGACTCTGAAATCTCAAAGGCTTAGTCCAATAACAGTTTGTCTCTGGCCTGCATCTTGGGCAGATGTGAGTTTGATGACCCTTCTCCAACACATAGTTATATCTCTGAACCATGTGGCCTCTAAGAGTCCAAGTAGCTTGGAGATAAAGGGTTGGTGGAAACAGGATGATTCTTAACTGCCTAGATCAAGCCTAGAAGTGATGGTGGATCTGTTTTTGCTAAACTCTGGGATGCTTCACCAAACATCTCTTAGCCTTTTCAGGTCTTTCATTCTCTGAGTAACCCATTCCTTGCATTGTATTCCCTGTTTCAATTACTGAGAGTGATTTCTGTGTTCCTGGTTGAACCATGACTGA
Organism: Orycteropus afer afer; assembly: GCF_000298275.1. NCBI lineage: Eukaryota > Metazoa > Chordata > Mammalia > Tubulidentata > Orycteropodidae > Orycteropus > Orycteropus afer. The sequence continues at coordinate 8,034,276 of NW_006921631.1, read as the reverse complement.
TGCCAATGCATCTCTAGAAAAGCTCTAGCCTCCTAGCCTGATTTCATGTGCTCCCACAGAACTCTGAGCAGGCAACACTACTGCCCCTATCACACCGTGTGGTTGCTGATTTCCTGTGTAGAGCTTTTAAAAATTTGATATGCATTACTTGGTCCTTGTTACAGCTCTTAAAGTAGTTAGATGCCTATTTACAGGTAAACAAAGAAATTACTTAGTTCAGCTCTCTTATCCAAGTTGCTATCATTAAGAATTGACTCAACAGTGGGTTTGGTTTGGGGTTTTACTCAAGACATGTAATGATAGATCTCAAGGACCACATTAATGTTTCTCAAAATATTACATCATGTCATTTGATTTTACTAGTAATGCTTATATTTTAAGTTTCACTTATAATAATTGCTCATAATATTTGCAAAAACTATATCAGCTCTGGTAGCATAGTGTCTAAGGCACTTGACTGCTAACCAGAAGGCTGGCAGTTCAAACCCACCAGCCACTTCTTGGAAGGAAGGTGGGGCAATCTACTTCATAGTTATACTGCCTCGGAAACCCAAGAACATGTCGCTATAGGTCGGGTCCGACTCAATGGCACATAACAACATATTTATCAAGAGGCATATGTTATCTGAATGCATCACTATAATGGGTTTTTATTAATAATCAGTGTTCTTCATTTTAGGAGCTCTGGTGGTGTAGTGCCTAAGGCATTTTACTGTTAACCAGAAGGCTGGCAGTTCAAACCCACTAGCCACTCCTCAGAAGGAAAACTGGGCAATCTACTTCTGTAGTGATACTGCCTCAGAAACCCAAGGAGGGGTCATTATGAGTCAAATCGATTCAATGGCAGTGAGTTTCATTTTTGGTTTTATTTTGGTTCTTCATTTTAAAGAAGGAAATACATACTTTCATCTGTTCTTAATACTGATAGACTTTTTTCAGAAATTAGATTCTATCTCTCCTGGCTCCAGTTCAGAATACTCATTACACATGCATTACTGATTCTTTACTTCACCAATGTTGTTGTTGTTGTTGTTATGTGCCGTCGAGTCGGCCCCAACTCATAGCGACCCCTCCTTGGGTTTCTGAGGCAGTATCACTACGGAAGTAGGATTGCCCAACCTTCCTTCCGAGGAGTGGCTGGTGGGTTTGAACCGCCAGCCTTCTGGTTAGCAGTCAAGTGCTTTAGCCACTATGCTACCAGAGCTCCTACTTCACCAATATTACTTCACCAATATGGTACCTAAAATATAGAAAACATTAAGACCCTAAAATTATGTTTTATATGTACATATATTAAAATGATGAATTTAAGATTAAAATTAGTTCTTCCAAAAGAAAGCAACATATTTTTTGTTTGTTTTTGTTTTCAAGTGCAATTGAGTTGGTTCAGACTCATAACATACCTCTAACAGAGGGAAACACTGCCCAGTCCTGCACCATCCTTACAATCTTTGCTATGCTTGAGCCCATTGTTGCAGCCACTGTGTCACTCCATCCCGTTGAGGGTTTTCCTCTTTTTCACTGACCCTCCACTTTACCAAGCATGATATCCTTCTCTAGGATTGGTCCCTTCTCATGGTGGTATGAGAGATGAAGTCTTGCCATCCTTACTTCTAACAAGCATTTGGCTCTGCTCTTCCAACACAGATTTTTTTGTTCTTCTGGAAGTCCATGGTATATTCAATATTTTTTGCCAGCACCATAACTCAAATGTATCAGTTCTTCTGTGTTGTTGTTGTTGTTATGTGCCGCCAAGTTGGACCCGACTCATAGTGACCCCTCCTTGGGTTTCCGAGGCAGTTTCACTACGGAAGTAGATTGCCCCATCTTCCTTCCAAGGAGTGGGTGGTGGGTCAATTCTTCTGTACTATTCCTTAATTCCAGTTTTCTCATGCATATGAAACAATTGAAAATACAGTGACTCAAGTCAGGTGCACCTTAGTCTTCAAGGTCTGACATTTTTGCCCTCTAATACTTTAAAGAGGTCTTTTGCAGCAGATTTGCCCAATGCAACACATTCTTTGTTTTCTTGATGGCTACTTCCTTGAATGTTGATTGTGTATCCAAGGAAAATGGGATTTCTGACAACTTCAATCTTTCCTCAGTTTATCATGATATTGTTTCTTGGTCCAGTTGTGAGGATATTTGTTTTCTTTGAGGTGAAATCCATACTGAAGACTGTGGCCATTGATCTTCACCAGTAAGTGCTGCAAGTCTTCACTTTCAGCAAGCAAGGTTGTGTTTTCCTCGTATTGCAGATTGTTAATAAGTCTTCCTCCAATCCTGATGCTGCATTCCTCTTTATATAGTCTAGCTTCTTGGTTTATTTGTACAGCATACAGATTGAATAAGTATGGTAAAAGGTACAACCCTGATGCACACTATTCTTGATTTTAAACCATGCCATATCCCTTTGTTCTGTTCAAAAGACTTCCTCTTAGTCTATGTACAGGTTCCTCCTGAGCATAATTCAGTGTTCTGGAATTCCCACTCTTTGCAATATTATCCATTTAATCAGTAATGCATTTCTCCTTAGCTTTAAATTACATAGGCATCTAGTCTTAATTTTTTTCAAAAAAATAAAAAATGGCTGCTAATATACATGACAGATGTTGTATATTGTATGACTCTTTTGTGTTGTTGTTGTTTGTTGTTGTTATGTGCCATTGAGTTGGACCTATTATAACCTGGAAAATAAGGATAATAATATGTTTCACAGGATTTACTTAGGCAAAATATGTGAAAGACCCTTTATAAGGCATAAAGTGTTACAAAGTGCTGAAATACTGAGGAATGGATGTCTGTATGTACATATATATGTACAGAAATATATTGAAGGAGATTGAGAGACTGAGACTAGAAAGGTGTATATAAAAATACTTAAGGTAATTGTCATGATTGAATATTCTTCTCTGTAATTTTCTATGAAAGTATGATAAATATGTGCTGCTTTTGTGAGTAGAAAAAGTACCATTAAAAAAGTGAAAAAGAGAGGGGTTCCGGCAAGATGGCACACTAGGCAGAAAGACTGCACAGACCTTCTTCAACAAAGAAAAGGGAAACCAATTAACACAGACACAGAAGATAATCCTACACCCCTGAGCCCTGAAGGGAAGGATATAGAAGTGAACTAAACCCCAACTAGCAGAAGAATTTGCGTGAAAATACCAAAAAGGAGACATACGGAGCCGTGGTCTGGCAGCGATCCTGAGCTATCCTGATGGCACAATCAGCTTGGAGATTCCAGAGTGGTAGTAGGACATAAAGAATTAACCTAAAAATCACCCTGCTAGCCAGGGACTCCACGGAGGACTGTGCACGGTGGCTGGGGAACAAACAGAGAAGGTGAAGAGAAAGGTGGGCTGAGCTGTGGATTTTTGCCAGTCCAGAGGGCGCCACCATTTTGAAGGTTTAAAAAGCGGCTTGACTATTTTGGATA
>NW_006921631.1:8008537-8028276 GCF_000298275.1 Orycteropus afer afer | reverse complement strand
AAGAGGTAACTATGGGGAGGAAGTGGGAGGGGAGCTGTTGCATTGTGGTAAACTGTGGTCAATGTCATGAGACAAAGTATATGTAAACTGCTGCTGTATGGAACGTGAATTTGCTCTGTAAATCTCCACCTAAATCACAGTTTAAAAAAAAAAAAAGTGAAAAAGAAAGTTAGTTTTCTTATATTTTTTATCCTTTTCCATCTGTCACCACAAGCAGGTCTTCCTGACTTCCCCTCTGCCCAGGACTCCCCAGTTACCTCTCAGCCTAGGACTCTGATTCTCATCCAGATCTGTGGGCAGAGAGCCAATCCATATCTTCCTCTGTTATTTTCACCCTTTGGTGTTCTGTTTAAGGAGCTCTGGTGGCCTAGTGCCTAAGGCATTTGACTGCTGGTGGTTCAAACCTACCAGTCACTTCTCAGGAGGAAGATTGGGCAATCTACTTCCGTAAAGATTTACTGCCTGGAAAACCCAAAGGGGGTCTCTATGAGTCAGAATTGACTCAATGCCAGTGAGTTTTGTTTTGTTTTGTTTTGTTTTTTTGGTGTTCTATTTGGGAGTCCCTGAGTGTATAAAGGAGCTCCGGTGGTGTAGTGCTTAAGGCAATTGACTGCTGGTGGTTGAGACCCACCAGCCACTCTTTGGAAGGAAGGTTGGGTAATCTACTTCCATAGTGATACCGCCTCAGACACCCAAGAAGGAGTTTCTATGAGTCAGATCCGACTCCATGGCAGCAGTTACATTGTGTTTTGCATTTGGGTGGTACAAATGGCTAATGCACTCTACTGCTAACTGAAGGTTTGGAGATTTGAGTACATCCATAGGTGTCTCAAAAGAAAGGTCTGCATCTCTATTTCCGAAAAGTCAGCCATGGAAACCCTGTGGAGTGCAGTTCTAATCTAATCACATGAGGTCTCTGTGAACCAGAATCAACTTCACAGCAACTGGTTTAATTGCTGTGATTCTACATACATTTTTCTCTTCATGTATTTCTGTTTTTTCTCCAACACAATTAATTGCTTTTTTTTTTTAACTATTTACCACAGATATCATATCTCTCAGCAAAAGTAATGGAAAATTGAATCTACTTTCTCTGAAAAAACTAAACCAAGTACCTCATAATTTGACATATTTAGAGATATCTTTTTAAACTGCTAGTGTTTTATTATTAAAATACAGTGGGTGCCTTTTTCTTAATAGGAGAAGCCTGAGGGTGGCAGGCCAAGTATCTATAAATCTGCCACCAGCAACACTTCCAAGGAAATGACTGCCTACAGTGATTACCCTTTTCCTGATCATCATCCCAACTACTTGCACAATTCCAAAATCATGGAGTACCTCAGGATGTACACCAAACACTTTCACCTTATGAAATACATCCAGTTTCTGGTAAGTGAGAATGCTCAGCATATGTAGAACCCAAGAGCCAAGCCAGAACAAAGTATGGTAAGTTGTCTCCTCAGTCTTAGAGGTGACCACACCACCATGGTGTTTGCTTTATGTACATCTCCAGTGAAGGCAGCTTCTTATCTCACTTCCTTCAGGAAAAATGCATGGCAGATAGGCTAGAACATCAGACAGCACATCAAGTATTGGCTCACCACTAAGCAGGATATGTACTCAGAACCACAGTTGGAGCAAATCAGACTATGTCTCTACTTCAAAAGGTCTTGATAGGGAAAGGCAATTATAAAGAAATTTTTTGTGGAACCCTAAGAACAGAAATCTGCTAAGGGAGAGTAGCCAGTACTGACTTAATACAGTAAGGCAAAGATTCTTGGGAAACAAGGGAAATTGGGAGCAGTTCTCATGTGTCTGGGTTTATCTCATCCTCAGTCAAAGGTGTGCAGTGTGAGGAAGCGCTCTGACTTCTCCTCCACGGGACAATGGGATGTTGTGGTAGAGGCTGAAGGGAAGCAGGAATCCTATGTCTTTGATGGGATCCTAGTGTGTACTGGCCTTTATACTGATCCCTTCTTACCATTCGAGAACTTTCCAGGTATGTCATATAGATCTCTAAGGCAATGATTTTGTAAGCTTTGTAATTGTTGCTGGAGCTAATTTTGAATAAAGTTTATAACTCTGAAAGTCACTATATTTTCCAAATAAATATACCTTTTTTCTGATATACAACAATGCATGTTCTTTGAAAGACCACTAAAATAATTCATAATGTTATAAATTGAAGTTAAAAATTACTAATGTCTCATCATCACTACTTCTGATTATTGGAAGCCAAAATGTGGGAATTGTTTTGTGTTGATAATAGAGTAAATGGTAAAATCATAGCTACAGAAAATATTTTAAGATTTAGATTTATTAATAAATGTGTCTGTATGTGCACAGCACTATGAATACAAATGTTAATGTATTAGTGTCACCACCCACATGTACCAACACAGACTGCCAGTGCTGATATTTACCACTTGGAGCCTTAAATACCTGTGTTCTGGTTACCTAGTGCCACTCTGACAAGAATATACCACAAATGGGATGACCATAACAAACTGGAATTTATTCTCTTACAGTTTGGAGGCTTTAAGTCCGAGTTCAAAGTGCCAGGCTCTAGGGGCTGTGTGAAAGCCCCTCAGCCTTGGGCTTCAGCTTTGCCTCTTGCTCCCAGCTCACTAAAGCTAGAGGCATCTCTTCACTCAGGCACTTACTGGTTGCTGAGGCTGACAAGCCCAAGGTCCACAAATTAAAAGGCACAGTCCTGATGTTACCAAACCACATGTCAGGCCATTAATTCAAGTCTGTTGTAAGTCCCAAGGTCGGCAGATCATGGCAGGCTGCTGAACAACGACACAGCTATAAGCAGGATCCAAGCATGTCATGAATTAGAAACCATTCCCCAAGGCTTCTGCTTATATACAGGAAGCAGACCACATTCCCTAAGGCAGCTACTCAGCTGCTCCCAGTAGATTCCACCATGGAGTTGATTACAGTCTCATCATGGGGAATACTACATCCAGCTGCCCAGCCACTCAACCAGGCCCGGCCAAGTTGACACACAAACTGAACTACCACCACCTGCATGAAAGGAATAGTGTAGAAATGATTTATCTGCAGGAAGTCTCCTTGTTTATCTCTAGAAGCAGGATATGTACTCAGTCTTCCTGGAGAAGGCTGAAGCATAGACCCTTCTGGGGTTCTCGGGAGATATTGGACTCTCCCACCGATTTGCTATGAATGTCTCTGTTTCCAACTATTAGAGAAGATAAAGAAGGTAATAATTGGTCAAGAGAAAGGTTATTTTTAGTTACTTAATTAGTCAGAGATTTGAACATTTCTGTATTCATTCATTCAAGAAATGCTTATTGAGATATGAGCTGAACATTTACATTAGGTAGTCACACTCCTTGGAGAGATCAATCATGGGAGAACAGAATGGCTGTGTATGCACAGGGAGACAGCTCAGGGGTCAGGAGTGCTTGGAGGGAAGGACACAGGGAAGAGGTAACTATGGGGAAGAAATGGGAGGGTAGCTGTTGCATTGTGGGAAATGGTAGTCAATAACATGAGGCAAAGTGTATGTGAGCTGCTGTATGGAAAGTGAATTTGCTCTGTAAACTTTCACCCAAATCACAATAATAATAAAAAAAAAAAATGCTTATTGAGTACTGACTGTGTGTCAGAGATTCAGTAGAGAACAAAACAGACATAACCTCTGCTCTCAAGGAGTTTGCTTGAAAGTAGATGGAGACAGACCAAATAGGATAAGTATGTTGGAGGCTACAACTGTTGAGGAGAAAAATTAATCAGGGAAGGGGATAAAGCTGTCAGAGTAGGGGACTATGTTACAATATCAGATCAGGTGACTGTGCAAGACTTCAGTGAGAAAGGGAAATTTGAATAATCTTGTAGGGTTAAAGGAACAGGGCAAGGACTGAACAACAATCAGGACTAAGTGAGACTGTCCAGTGTCACAAGAAAAGCAGGGAAAGTCCATATGTCCATATGTGCAGATTCCATGTTGATAAAAGAGGAAATGGTATGAAATGGCTTTGCTATTGAGGCTTCTCTTTAAGTCGGAGCAAATGTGTGAGTAAAAAATAGAAAGTTCTTACATTCTCTTAGCTTCAGATTCTGTAGGTTGAAGCCTTTGCCCCAGGAAGAAAGCAGAGTGGATAGTGCTAGCAGGAAGGGTATACTGTGCCCTGGAGGAGATGAAGACAAGGTAGATCAGAATGAAGCTTGGGTCAGAAAGCAAAGCAGAGGGAATCAGTCAGTCCAGTGCAGTAGTTGTAAGTAACAGGTATGACAGGTCAGGAAGATGTATTACTTAATAAGAGTGAGCTTGTCCTTGAAGACTTGGCAGGATGTTGTTGTTGTGCTGTTATGTGCCGTCAAGTCGGACCCGACTCATAGCAACCCCTCCTTGGGTTTCTGAGGCAGTATCACTATAGAAGTAGATTGCCCAACCTTCCTTCCAAGGAGTGACAGTGGTTTTGAACCTCCAGCCTTCTGGTTAGCAGTCAAGTGCCTTAGGCAGGATATAAAACCATAAAACCAAAATCAAGTCAATTCAGACTTATAGCAACCCCCATTGGGTTTCCGAGGTTGTAAATCTTTACAGTAGTAGATTACCCCATCTTCCTTTCACTGAGCAACTGGTGGGTTATGAACAGCTAACCTTCTGGTTAGCAGCCAAACACCTTACCCACTACACCAGATAAGTGAAATGAATGCAAAAATGAGATATCTGAATTTCTTAGAGGCTTTAGCTCTGTTTGAGCATGGAATTTACAATTTAGAAAAAAACTGTAGAAAGATTCATTCTGTCTGATGATGTATGGTAACCACAATCCCCAGAACTATCATCAGTAGATCAGTAAATGAGAGGTCTCAAGAGAATTACCAAGAGTTGGTCAAACTGTGCAGTTGACGGCATAGTCCTCCAGACAGCCAAGGATGCCCAACACTTCTGACATCAATTGCAAGTTTAAGAGCTTCCCCAAACCACACTTACTTCAGACTAGCTGGCTACAAATTTTAGGGACCCCACAACCTCCCTCAGGTTTAATAATTTTCTAGGACTCACCAAATCCACTGAAAGCTATTATACTAATTGTTTATTACAGGCAAAGATACAGGTCAAAATTAACCAAAGAAGGTAATGCTTAGGGTAAGGGCTAGAAAAGATTCAAGCGCAAAGCTCCCAGTCATCCTATCCCCATGGAGTCATGGATGATATTATCTTCTCACAGCCATGATGTTTAACAATATACAAAGAGTATTGCCAGCCAAGAAAGCACACCTGAGCCTTTGGTATCCAAAATTTTAGAGGCTCAATCATATAACCAAAAGGTTGGCGGTTCAAACCCACCACCCACTTTGTGCAAGGAAGTTGGGGCAATCTACTTCCATAAAAATTTGCCACCTTGGAAACCCAATGGGGATCGCTATGAGTTGGAATTGACTCAATAGCAGTGAGTTTGGTTTGGTTTGGAAATGACATACTGTCTGCATGTCTCATTTTTACTCTCCAACCCTTCCCAGATATTAAGCTAATACCTTTAGTCTCCACTTCCTTGAGAGATTGGAGCTTATATCCTGAAGTCCTCATTCATAAATCACATTGCTAGATTGTCTAGTGGCCAAAGCCCCAGGTTAATAAAGATACTTCTATCAGATACAGCATTCCAGGTGCCTAGAGATCATCTCCCATTACATGAGGGCATAAGTCACACCTCTCTTTCGGTAAAGTAATGACCAAGGCTTGAACAATTCTGTTCTTACCCATAGGGATCAAGAGGTTCAAAGGTCAATATATCCACAGTTTGGAATACAAGAGGCCAGATAAATTTCAGGAGAAGAGAATTATTGTGATCGGCATTGGAAATTCTGGAGTTGATTTAGCGGTTGAGCTCAGTCATGTAGCTGAACAGGTTTGGCTTCTAAAATTTTCTTCTCATTGTGTCCCATCCGATGCCCTCTGAGATAGAAGTAGTGTATGAAATGTGTGTAAGCATGTTCTCACATTGCTTCAGTCCTGATGGTTAATTACCTCTTCATACCTGTTTTACCTGAAGACATTTCAATAATCTACTCCAAAAAGTAGTGGGAATGAAACAAAAATAAATATTGCAAACTTTAATGACTGGTATATTGTTTATTTTTACCAAAGAATGTGAACTTCATCAGCTCAGCCAAGAATTTTTTAAGTGAGCATAGCAGAACACCATATTTTCAAATCCTTTTATTGTTCATTGATGTGACATTTAACATTACCACCCAACTCTGATCCCTTCCATACCTAAATTCCTCACTCACTGCTGTCAAGTCAGATCAGACTCATAGCCACCCCTCCTTGAGATTCCAAGGCGATATCACTACTGAAATAGATTGCCCAAGAAGTGGCTGGTGGGTTTGAACCACCAGGCTTCTGGTTAGCAGTCAAATGCCTTAAGCCACCAGGGAGGGATACATATGAATTAAATATTATAAATCTTACAAAATTGTAATTAGCACATTGATGGGACCTTATATGTCTATTTGTTGATTTCTAGTCTTCTTCCATTATTTGGTTATTCAGAATTTAAAATTTAAGACATTCCAGACTTCAAATACTGCTTTGGTGAAGGTTCAAAGGGATAGTGGGTGAGAGCTATAGGAAGGTTTGGGCTGATCTCTGGGGCCCTAAGTAGTATGTCAGGTGTGTGTCTGTGTGTGTGAGCATGTGTAGCTATCTGTGACTGTATCTGTTGCATAGCTGGTAAAAAGGCAAGAGAGTTCTTATCATTTCTCCTAGTGAGCCAAACAAAAGATATATGAGGTACTGAGAAAAGGATGCTATGAAAGAAAACTTAACATTGTGAGGCAGATATTTTTAATTTATGTGCACTTACTCTTAGGTGTTCCTCAGCACAAGGCGGGGTGCATGGATTTGGAACCGGGTCTGGGATTATGGGATGCCCACGGACACTATTCTTTTCACTCGTTTCAACTCTATCCTCAAAAAATTCTACCCAACATCTTTAATGAACAGATGGGCAGAGAATAAATTAAATGCACGATTTAACCATGACATTTATGGTTTGCAACCTCAACACAGGTATGTTCTACTATTTTTGTTTGTTTGTTCTACTATTTTTTAAAAAAATAATTGTGTCTGCAATTTGGAATAATTAGATCAGAAAATATACTTAACCTTCTTATGAGAATATTTATCATAGTTTCCTTTCTTATATTTCTTTGGAACATTCTACTCAATTAACTTATAGGAAAAAAATGAGTTTTAGGAATATGATGGCAACTTCATCTGCTTCTGTCCTTCATGTTCTCAGGCTGCTGTTTCCTTCTTCTTTAGACTCTGAGCCTTTCAAATGGTGGACGACAAGGCTCAGATGTGATAAAAATCAACTCCATTTTCCCAGGCCGATGGAAAGAATCAGGGATTGGGTATTATAATGTAGTAAGATAAGAGACTTGGAGGGAATCTTTGAAATGCAACACACATTTTCTTTGTCTCAAATAGTGTTCTGATAGAGAGAAAGCAGGAGAGAATGGAGATTGGGCATGTGCTTTGGATCCAGACAGTGGGAGTTTGAATCCTAGATTTGCCACTTACTAAAAACCAAGAAAAAAAAACTCACTGCCCTCAAGTCAGATCTGATTCATAGCAACCCCTGCTTGGGTTTCCGAGGCAGTATCACTACGGAAGTCGATTGCCCAACCTGCCTTCTGAGGAGTGGCTGGTGGGTTTGAACCACCAACCTTCTGGTTACCAGTCAAATGCCTGAGGCACTACACCACGTAAACTTGTGCTCCATTTATATACAAAATTGGGATATCATTAGTATCAACTTAGAAAATTGTTTTGAGCAATAAATAGGAATATATACATATAGCTTATAGTAGTCCCCAGCAAAGAGTAAATATTCAACAATTTTGTATCATTTTGTATTTACTGACATCCAGTTTGTAGCTTCAATGACTGAGTAGAGAGTATATCATATTACAAAGGTAAGGAATTCTGAAGAAAAGCAGCTTTTGAAGGTAAGAGGAGGGTGGCTGATAATGTAAGTTTTAGAAAACTGTTTCTGCAATATTTATGAGGTATCTGAATACAGATATATAGCAGACATTAGGAGAGATAAACCTGAAATTCCAAGTAGACGTTAAGCTTGGAGAGAGTGATTTCAGAGTCTCAACCCTGGGAACAGATATCAAAATGTCAGTGGTGGAGGGTGTAATTATCAGGATTGGGAGGAGGCAGACTGGTCAAGTTTGAACAGGTATCTCTGGTATTCTCCTTTTTACACATTCAAACACACACACACACACACACACACACACTTCTCCCCCCACATTCCCACTCTGGCTTAAGAACCAGTGTTCTGGAAAGAGAAAAACTGAAGCCCTAGATCAGAAGGCAAGAGATCCCAAGAGTTAAAGGGAGCTGAAGAAAAAAAGTAGTCTTTAATGAATACTGAGGGAGGAAATAGAATCAGGAGTAAGGAGGAGAGAATAGGAAGGAGAATATCACAAAATAGTGTAAAGTGTACTAAGTCAATAAATATCATCTGAGCCCTTGCTGTGCTCAGATGTACTATTACATAGTAGCAAGCAGGTAAGCTAAAAGAATTAACCCATCAACTGCTGTGGCCCAAAACTAGTGTGAGGGTGTGTGTGTGAGGAAAGGTGAGACTCATCAGGAATTTACTGAAAACAAATCAGGACACATTACCCAACTTTTGTACAAATGTAGAGTGGTCTATTCTGCACACTAAATCTTGAGAAATACACAATGAAGCCAGAAAAATCTTCTGGGATAGACAATGAAAACAGAGAAGGTACACGAGATGTCTGCTGCAAGAAGACACAGCAGAACTCTGCAGAGGTGAATTTCATCAATTCCTTAAATACAAAAAAAGTAAAAAGAAAAAAAAAAAAAACTCATGAAGTTGAAAAGAGCAATATTTAGGAAAAATACAAATATTGTTTCCCAAAAAATTCATGTCAAGCCCTGTCTAGTACTTGTGAACCTGACTTTGGTTGGAAATAAGATTTTTGAAGATGTTATCAGTTAAGTTAACATGAAATCATCCTAAAGTTGGGTAGGTCCTAATTCATTCTGAGTGGTGCCTTATAAAGGAGGAGAAGAAGCACAGAGAGACAAAGAGAAGATTGCCATGTAAGGAAGGACGCAAAGAAGGTGTTATACTGCAGGAGGAAGCCAAGAAACATTCAGGGCTACCAGAAACCAGAGATATATTAGAAAGGATTTTCCCTAGACCCTTACCAGAGAGTATAACCCTACTGACACCCTGAATTTAGAACATTAACATACAAACCTATGAGACAAAAAAGTCCATTCTTATAAGCTACCTAGTTTGTGGTACTTTGTTGGGATAGGCCCAGGAAATTAGTCCATCTTTTGTGAGAAAAAAAATATATATATATGTTAAAAAAAAATGTGATTCTTTCATTAAGCATTAATTAATTTCACTCCTTTCCAAAAAGACTATATTAATTCTCTTGAACTTCAATTCTTATTTACCATATGTGTTATAGAATAAAATTTTGTTTGAAAACATTAGGAAAGATAGAAGAAAAATATTTTTCCTTTAGTGAATATATAGTCATCTCCAGGATAAAGAATATAAATTTATTTGTGGTTGAAAATATCTTTTGAAAAAACCATGAATGATAAATTCATTTTGTCTTCAGTGAGAAAAAAGATACTTTAATTTATATGCCCATATATATCAGGTTTACTATGTTGTTGTTGTTATGTGCCTTTGAGTCAGACCCGACTCATAGCAACCTCTCCTTGGGTTTCGAGGCAGTATCTCTATGGAAGTAGATTGCCCCATCTTCCTTCCAAGGAGTGGCTGGTGGGTTTGAACCACCAGCCTTCTGCTTAGCAGTCAAGTGCCTTAGACACTATGCCACCAGAGCTCCCCAGGTTTACTATAGAATAGAAAATTATATGCTCTCACAAAATGCAGTTTTTGTGCACTATGAGAATTAGTACTATGGGCACTTTGAATCAAAGCCGTGGCAAAGTAGAAAAAGCACAGGCCCTGCCATCACCAGACTTGTCTTAACAAATATCTAATGTTTATTTGCCACATAACCATGGGAAAGTAGCATAATAACATTTTCCCTCTCTTTTGTCTTTTTATGTTGGTAAAATGAAATCATTATCTGCCTATCTCTTGTGAGGTGTAAATGGATGAATACATAAAATTATCTATCTAATTCTGCCTATTATAGATAAGTAAATTCAATGAATTTTTTTTAGTTCCTACTGTGGTCAAGTAGGGTTTTGGGTTGTGGCAGTAGAGTAGTGACTATGACAGACAGAGTCTCAGCTCTCACTGGGCTTCCTTTCTAGGAGGGGAGAAACCAACAAGTCAACATACAATACAATAACATGGAGTAATGTGTGCTATGAAGAAAACTTAAGCAGTATGGGGGAAAGAGAGGAACAGAGAGGTCCTTTTTTAGATAGAGTAGTTAAGAGAACTTATCTGATGAGCAAGCATATAAGTAGGCATCTGGAGGAAGCAAGAGGTGAATGTATCAGATTACCTGAAGAAATAACATTCCAGACAGATGAAACATCAGGATCAAAGGCAAGAATGAGCTTGATTTGTCCAAGGAAGAGCAAGAAGCCCAGTGTAGTGGAAGTACAGAGAGGAGAAAGTGGTAAGAAACGAAAGCAGAGAGGTAGGCAGGGACCAGACTTCAGATCTCTGCGCAAGTAGATTGCCCAATCTTCTTTCTGAGGAGTGGCTGGTGGGTTTGAACCACCAGCCTTCTGGTTAGCAGTCAAATACCTTTGTTACGCCACCAGAGCTCCCTTTGTAGGACGAGGGCATGGTAATGATGTTGGATTTTAGTTTTAGTGAAATAGAAAGTCATGGAGGAAAGAATATCTTTACATTCTGAAAACATCACTCTGGCTGCTGAATGGAGAAGAAATTGTAGGCAGCTAAAGGTGGGAACAGGGAGACCACTTAAGAGCCTATTAATGCAATCCAAGTGAAATAAAACTGTGCTAAAATTATATAACAAATGTTAGTAAAATTTAGAAAGTCAGCATATTGGTTCTTATGCTTTAATAAAGCACAGGTTCTCGAAATAAAAATGGAAATCAGAACATGATATGAATTTCCTGTTCCCATATGAACACCTTGACTTTTTAAAGAACTTTTTAAAAGTTCTGCAAGGAAAGTACAGAATCAATCCATGTAAATGAAATCCTTGACAATTTCAACATTTTCTTCATTTATCATGATGTTGTTTATTGGTCCAGTTGTGAGGATTTTTGTTTTCTTTATGTTGAGGTATAATCCACATTGAAGACTGTAGTCTTTGATCTTCATCACTAAGTGCTTCAAGTCATCTTCACTTTCAGCAAACAAGGTTATGTTATCTGCATAACACAGGTTGTTAAGGGGTCTTCCTTCAATCCTAATCCCACATTCTTCTTCATGTACTACAGCTTCCTCTATTATTTGCTCAGCATGTATTTTTAATAAGTCAAGAAATCAAATGACATATCACATTGGGCGAATCTTTAAAATGCTAAAAAGTAAAGATGTCACTTTGAAGACTAAAGTGCACCTGACTCAAGCCATGGTATTTTCAGTCACCTCATACCCATGTGAAAGCTGGACAATGAGTAAAGAAAACAAAAGAAGAATTCATGCATTTGAATTGTGATGTTGGCAAAGAATATTGAATACACCATGGATGGCCAGAAGAACAAATAAATCTGTCTTAGAAGGACAGCCAAAATGTTCATTTGAAGCAAGGATGGCAAGAGTTTGTCTCTGGTACTTTGGTCATTTTATCAGGAAGGAGTCAATGGAGAAGGATATCATTCTTGGTAAAGTAGAGGGTCATTGAAAAAGAAGAAAACCCTTAATGACATGGGTTAACACAGTGACTCCTACAATGGGCTCAAGCATGGCAATGATTAGGAGAATGGCACAGGAGTGGGTAGTGTTTTTGTCTGTTGTACATAGGGTCGCTATAAGTCAGACCCTACTTGACTGCACCTAACAACAACACAGAATCAATGTATCACTGGTATATGCTTATAAACCCCTTTTCAAAATCTTCTCTTTGCATATATTAAGAGTTTAATAACATTATTGACTGACTGATATTAATGTGTATACACTAGCTCTGAACATTCAGTTATAATTCAGAAAAACATTGAGTGCAAGAAATCTTTTGTAAAAACTACAGCTCTTCCATTAAGCATTATTTAGCTCAAGTCTTTTCCAAAAAGACTTCAGTGAAAACTGAGAGCTGGAACTCAGCAGGACTGCCTTGTTTTTCTGAGTCTCAAACGTTTTCTGCCTTTGACAGGGCACAGTCACTACTTTTCTATCACTCTCTATTTAGTGGAAAATCCTATAGAAGCTGTGAAAGCTGGAACCTGTGGAAGAAAGAAACTTGTCAGAGAAGGAAAACTGAAACATTTCCCACTAAATAGAGAGAGAAAGAAAGGTAGTGACTGCACTCTGTCAGAGGTGGAAAACTTGTGAGACTCAGAAAAACAAGGCAGTTTCATTGAGTTCCACCTCTCATAGTATTTCAGTTTTCCTTCTCTGATAGGTTTCTACCTTACACGAGTTCTGGCTTTTGCAGGTTTTACTGTATATTAATTTTCCTGGACTTTGATTCTTATTCTGCAGATTTCTGAGTCATCAGGCTACTTTCAGTGATGATCTACCCAACCACATAATTTCTGGAAGAGTTTTGATGAAACCAAATGTAAGAGAGTTCACTGAGACGTCAGTTATCTTTGAAGATGGCACAAAAGAGAACATTGATGTTATCATTTTTGCCACAGGATATACTTTTTCTTTCCCTTTTTTGGAAAACAATTCAACAATTCTGGACAGCCATCACTCCATGTTTAAATTTGTCTTCCCTCCTCAGCTAGAGAAGGCAACACTAGCTTTCATCGGCATCCTCCAGCCAGTGGGAGCCACCATTCCCACATCAGAACTCCAGAGCCGATGGGCTGTACGTGTATTCAAGGGTATGTGCTGAACAGGTGATGTGATTTCAAAGTCATTGCAAGGGTCTTCTGGTGCAAAACATCTCTGCAGTTAACCTTACAGTATTTGAGATTCTGCCATTTGAGCTCCATTCAATGTTTGATAGCTAACTAATCTTTATGAAAATTACAATAGAAAAATACTACCTCAAGCTATGATTGGATGGCATCTTATTGGCAAAGAGCCACTATAGCACTGTGGTGATATACACAGTGCAGGAAGTGGGGACCGTAGGAGATAGGAGCTATCAACCTTTGGTCTTGGTGGGAAATAGAGTTATTTTACTTCCCACTGTTGCCCAGCTCATTCTGAAATGAGCCAAAATCAAAGGTAGTATTTTTGCCTGTTTCTCAAATGTTTCATCCAAAATATAAAGAGGACAAATAGGTGAATTATGGCAGAGTAATAAAGTAATGAGAACAGCACCACACTACAATCATACCCATTGCCACTGAGTCAGTTCTAACTCACAGAGACCCTATTGGACAGAGTAGAACTTCCCCATAGAGTTTTCAAGGCTGTAAGTCTTTATGGAAATACACTGCTTTATCTTTCTCGTATGGAGTGGCTGGTGGGTTCAGACTGCCAATCTTTTTGATTAGTACCCAAATGCTTTAACCACTGCACCACTAGATCTCCTAGAATCAATTCAGACTCATAGTGACCCCTCCTTTGGTTTCCAATGCAGTATCTCTACAGAAGTAGATTGCCCACTCTTCTAAGGAGTTCCTTCTGGTTAGCAGTGAAATGCCTTAGGCACTGTACCATCAGAGAGAATCATAAGAGTAAGGACTTCATAATCCAATAACTCCTAGGTTGCAATCCATCTCTACCATGTACTAACTGCATGATTTTGCATATTACTTGACCTCGACCTCCACAACGCTCAATTTCCTCATCTATAAATACAAGGATATTTATATCTACTTTGCAGGGCAATAAGAATGAAAAGTTAAGCATTTTGACTTTTGTAGGCATTTAATAAATATTGATCAAAAGAATGAAGACCAGCCATTTGTTGTAATTCTTTATTATCATTATTAGTTTTAAGGGGGAGACTAAATTGGCGAAGGCAGATTCAAACCCTACTTTTATAAGATGATCTCTATCACATTTTAATGTCTGCCCATTTATTTCTTTCTCCTTTAAAAAACTCCCCATATTTCCTTGGAACATTCTGTCTCTCAAAATGTGGGGTGTCAGTTATCACAGGAATGAAGGAGAGTTGGGAGGTATCTTCCATGAGTTAAGACACAAATTTAGTAACAAATCTCTGTCCAATGAAAACAATGAGGAGACAAATGTCATTAGCACTTGCAGTTATATATTTTTAAACCAATCTATAATATAAATGCACAAGAGTATCTCACTATTTAAAGGAGAGCCAAAGTGAATACTCCGGTGATGGGACTATTAAAAAAATTAAAAACCAGTAGCTGTGGAGTTAACTCCAACTCATGGTAACCTCATATGTGACCGAGTAGAACTGTGCCCCATGGAGTATTCACTGGCTGATTTTTCCCGAAGCAGATCACAAAGCCTTTCTTCTAAGGCTCCTTTGGTGTATGTCAACCTTCAAACTTTCCAGCCAAAAATGTTAACCATCTGTCCCACCCAGGGACTTCCACATGGATCTATAGACATCTTAATTTATGTCTTGTTAGTTGAATGTGACTCCCTTTAGTCAGTACTTGTTCTAGGGTTTAGGGTCTGCTAGTCAAGACTCTAATGTGACTCATACATGTGACAAGGACAAGTTTTTACATCTGTCAGGATGTGCACCTAATAAAACCATGAGGGGTGGGCATTGCAGAGCAACCCCAGGGTTCATCTCCCCAACTCCTGCATCACCTCCCTCATGATGCTCTCTATGATATTGACTCTCGGGTTATCTTCTCATTAAGAAAACAATATTCATGTTTGCATTTTTTTTTCCCTAGGATTAAACCAATTACCTTCAGTGAGTGACATGGTGGCTGACATAACAAAGAAGAGAAAAAAAAATGAAAAAGAGTAAGATACGTATTTCTTGGTATAAATCAATTTCAAGTGTTTAGGTGAAGCTGTTTGCCAATTAAATATTCTTTAAATTTTCCTCATTAAGGAATCTGGGTCTGTTTGCCTAGATGAGATCTCAAGTTGTCAACTTTTTTACTTTCTCTCAACTAAGCATAATTTCATGTATGAAATGTTTATGGGGTAGAATGGATACAGAATGGTCCACCATGAAAATATCAGAACTGTTGTTGAAAGTCCATGAAAAACTAGATACATTATGCAATTGTAAATTATGTCATGTCATAGCCTTAGAGACAGGATACATATGAAAATTAAGGTGATGGAGATTGTTTCATTCTTTCAAAGAGCTGGAAAGATAAATCAATGTGAGAAATGAGCTGGTAAATCACTACAGAATCTGATTAAAATTTTGTAGGTTGTGCCAAATCTTCTCAATGGAAAATTATTTTCAAACACTGGCATAAGGAATGTAGTTTATTTTACTCAACAAATATTTGTTGAAAATCCACAATGTGAATGTCACAACATGTTTCCTAAAATTCCTAAAAGAGATTATATCCTAAGAATAATCAGTTTTTCAGGAACTTTGGTTAAAAAAGGTGGGCCAGGAATTGCATCTCAGTAATACATAAAATCAAATGAATTTCATACATACCCAAAGCTAAGAAGTGGAATATAGTCAGTCTCACAGTGGCCTGTGAAATTCACATATAGTTTTAGTAAGTGCCCAAATGAGATTATTCTGATGAGAACCAAATACATGGCAAAAATACAATGTCCTCAGTTACAGAATTTAGGTAAGGAAGGATATCATTAATAAGACAAAAATCTTCTTACACCCTCTATTAGTATCCAAAACCCTTGGAAGAATTTGAGGGGGGGGGCGGTAAATGCATATGCATGAGTATTTCATTAGAGACCACTGAGAACAGGGTAACAGAAACCTGAAAAGCAATTTTCTCTTTCACTTTTTGGAGAAATCATCAATTGCTTGTTTTTGTTAGGTGCTGTCCAGCCAATTCTGATTTATAGAAAGCCCATGTGACAGAGTCAAACTGCCCCATAGAGTTTTCTAGGTTGTAATCTTTATGAAGGAGCTCTGGTGGCACAGTGATTAAAGCATTCAGCTGCTAACAAAAAGGTCAGCGGTTTGAATCCACCAGCTGTTCCAGGGGAGAAAGATGTGGCAGCCTGCTTCCGTAAAGATTTACAGCTTTGGAAACCTTATGAGGCAGTTCCACTCTGTCCAATAGGATTACTATGAGTAGGAATCAGCTCGACAACAGTGGATTTGGTTTTGGGTTTTGGTAATTTTTATGCACAGACCACCTTCCCACGAAGCCTGTGGGTTGATTCCAATTAACAAGCTTTTGGTTTGCATCTGAGCATCTAACTGTTCCACCACCAGAGCCCCTTTATCAATGGTTTGCTGTGTGTTGTTAGTTTCTATTGAATCAATTCCAACCTCTGGTAACCTTGTGCGTGCAGAGTAAAACTGCTCCATAATCTTTCCGAAGCAGATCACCAGGCACATCTCCAGAGATGCCTCTGAGTGGATTCGAAACTCCAGCGTTTGGGCCAGTATTCAAGCACTTAACTGTAATTGTTTTTTTCCCACAGATCATCCCTTCACACAAGGTCCACACATTGTTCAGAGGCTGGGCATGTGTTGGAAGGGTTGGAGTTTATCATCTGTCTTAGGGTTTCTGATGTGTCTCCTGGTTTCAGATTCCTGAATAATCCCCGTGATACACGCCGAGTGCAGTATGTGGATTACATGGATGAAATTGCCTCTGAAATCGGAGTGAAACCCAACCTGTTCTCACTGTTCCTGTGGGATCCAAAGCTGGCCATGGAGGTTTTCTTTGGTCCGTGCACCCCATACCAGTACCGCCTGCAGGGCCCAGGGAAGTGGGCTCAGGCCCGGGAAGCCATCCTGACCCAGAGAGAGCGAATCATCAAGCCCCTGAGGACTCGCATCCTCAGCTCTGGCCAGCATCCCTCATCTGCACCGCTTTGGCTTAAAAGTATCTGTGCAGCCCTTCTCCTTTTCATTCTCACTATCATCATTATTAAAGGATAATTTTCTATGGTCATTTTTATATTATAGGCCAACAATGACACACACTAATTAAGAGGCTAGATATGTGCAATTACTTTTCCCTCAATTCCAACTAGGTTAGAACAGTGAATTACCTCATCATTCCAAACGTTCTCAGGCATGAGTATCTTGAGCAAAATTAGAGATATCATCAAGAGATTTCAAATGGCATGATTCTCATAAAAGTTTAATGTTGAAATTTCTATAATTTGACAAAGCTACATGAAATTCTCCAAGGCCCTCCTTTATAGTAAACTCACAAGTTACTAGCCAATGAGGTAGTTTTGCACCTAAAGCACAGTTGGGTGGGGGGGAGTATTTCTTCAAATGATCTGGAAAATGTTACCAGTAAAAAAAAAAAAAAAAAAATGTCTGTCAGAAACTCTTTCCAATAAGATCACATTCTATAGCATCATGGAAATTGAGGTAACTGGTTATTTCAGGTATTATTGAGGGATTTCTTTAGGGCATGGAGGGGAAAAGGGGACATAATAGAAGGCAGGAATCAAATACATTTTTGTGTTCTATTAAAACTATCAAAAGTACATAGAGTAAGTGCTATAATAAACATACAGAAATCTATAGAAATACTCAGGAGTAAAAATGGTGGGTATGTGGAACATTCTCAGAGACTTCTACAATTAATAAGAGAGATGAAATATTCCTTTACTTCCTAATCAAATCACTCAATCACCAGGCTCTGTCTAAGCTTTCTTCTGATATTCTGTATAACAGTTTGTATTCGTTTCTCTAAACTGTATTATTCATCCTTTCATTTACTCAAGAATCTATTTCTTAAGCATCTTCTGTGTCAGACATTGGGCTGAGCACTAGGAATAAACAGATGCAGTGGCTGACATCTGGTCTCATGGCTTTAATTATAATGTTATTTATGCCCTAATGATGCCCACCTCCTATCTCCAGGCCTGACCGTTCCTAAAGCTTAGACCCACATCACCAAATGCCTATTCAGCATATTCAGACTAAAGCAAACTCCTGAGGTTTACCCCTCAACCTGCTCACCTGTGGGCATCCTTCAGTTCTGTAAATGACAACTTCATCTTTTTGGTCTCCAACCAAAAAGTTTCAAGTGCCCTTGATTATTCCCTTTCATATTTCACAACCAATTTGTCAACAAATCTTGCCACTTCCAAAATAGATTCAGGATCTCACCACTTCTCACCACCTCCACTGCTGCATCTTGGTTCATGTCACCACTGTGGTATCATTGTGGTAGTCACTTACCTGGACTTCTTCCTAAACCCTAATTTCTATGTCTACTCTCATTATAAGGCACATTGGTAGTGCAGTGGTTAAAGGACTCAGCTGCTAACCGAAAGGTTGCTAGTTTGAGCCCATCAGCATTTCTGTGGGTGGAAGGTATGGCAATTTGTTTCCATAAAGATTACAGCCTAGAAAACTCTACAGAGTAGCTCTACTTCATCACATGGGGTCGCTATGAATTGGAATCAACTGTAAGGCACTCGAAAACAACCATAACATTCTCATTGTAACAACCAAAATGATATTCCAAAAATGTAAGAAGTCAGATCATGACACCTTTCTGCCCAAAATCAACTATAGCTTCCATATCACTCAGAATAAGAGCCAAATACTTCTCTGACCTCATCCATTACAACTCTCTTCCATGTTCCTTTATTGAACAAGCCATTGTTGTCACTGTTGTTAGGTGCCATCGAGTCATCTCCGACTCATAGCGAGCCTACACACAGCAGAAAGAAACACCGCCCACTCCTGAGCCAGCTCCATAATTCTTGCTATACTTAAGCCTATCACTGCTGCCACAGTGTCAATCCATCTTGTTGAGGGCCTTCCCCTCTTTCATTGACCCTCCACCTTACCAAGCATGACATCCTTTGCCAGGGAAAGGTCCCTTCTGACAACATGACCAAAGTATGTAAGACGAAGTCTGGCCATTCTCTCCTCCAAGGAACATTCTGGCTGCACTCCCTCCAGGACAGACCTGTTAGTCCTTTTAGCGGTCCATGGCACTTTCAGTATTCTTCACCAACACCACAGTTCAAAAGCATCAATTCTTCTTTGGTCTTCCTTATTCATTTTCCAGCTCTCACTTGCTTATGAGGTGAATGAAAATAGCATGGCTAGTGTCAGGTGCACATTAGTCCTCAAGGAGATGTCTTTGCTCTTCAGCACTTGAAAGAGTTCTTTTGCAGCCAGTTTGCTCAGTGCTATACATCGTCTGATGTTCTGACTGCTGCTTCCATTGGTGCTGATTGTAGAACCAGGTAATGTGAAGTCTTGACAATTTCAATATTTTCTCCATTTATCATAATGCTTCGTATAGGTCCAGTTGTGAGGATTTTTGTTTTCTTTATATTGTGATGTAATCCATACTGCAGAATGTATTTTTCAATCTTCATCAACAAGTACTTCAGGTCATCCTCACTTTCAGTAAGCAAAGTTGTGTCATCAGCATTTCACAGGTTATTAATGATTCTTCCTCCAATCTTGATGCCTCTTTCTTCTTCTTATAGTCCAGTTTCTTGGATTATTTGCTCAGCATACAGATTGAATAAGTATGGTGAAAGGATACAACCCTGAAGCACTCA
>NW_006921631.1:7985241-8007992 GCF_000298275.1 Orycteropus afer afer | reverse complement strand
CAATTCCTGGAGCCTTGTTTTTCACCAATTCCTTCAGTGCAGCTTCAATTTCTTCCTTCAGTACCATTGGTTCTCGAACATATGTTGTTGTTGTTGTTGTTATGTGCCATCGAGTCAGACCCGACTCATAGCGACCCCTCCTTGGGTTTCTGAGGCAGTATCACTACGGAAGTAGATTGCCCCATCTTACTTGAACATATAGCACCTCCTGAAATGGATGAAGATTGACCAGTTCTTCTTGGTACAGTGACTCTATGTATTCCTTCCATCTTCTTTTGATGCATCCTGCATCGTTCAATATTTTGCCCATACAATTTTTCAATATTGCAACTCAAAGCTTAAACTTTTTCCTTGGTTCTTTCAGCTTGAGAAATGCTGAGTGTGTTCTTCCCTTTTGGTTTTCTAACTCTAGGTCTTTGCACATTTCATTATAGTAATTGGCTTTGTCTGGTCAAGCTGCCCTTTGAAATCTTCTGTTCAGCTCTTTTATCTTGTCATTTCTTCCATTTGCATTAGCTTCTCTGTCAACAAGGCCAAGTTTCAGAGTCTCTTCTGACATCCATTTTGGTCTTTTCTTTCTTTCTCATATTTTCAATGACCTCTTGCTTTCTTCAGGCTTGACTACTAACCAGAAGGCTGGTGGTTCAAACCCACCAGCCACTCCTCGGAAGGAAGGTCGGGCAATCTACTTCCGTAGTGATACTGCCTCAGAAACCGAAGGAGGGGTCGCTATGGGTCGGATCTGACTCGATGGAAAATAACAACAACAACAACTTGCTTTCTTCATGGATGATGCTCTTGATGTAATCCCACAGTTCTTCTGGTTCTCAGTCATTGGTGTTCAATGCATCAAATCTATTCTTTAGTCTCCAAATTCAGGAGGGATATATTCAAGATCATATTTTGGCTCTTGTGGACTTGTTTTAATTGTCTTCAACTTCACGTTGAACTTGCATATGAGCAGTTGCTGGTCTGTTCCACAGTCAGCTCCTAGCCTTGTTTTGGCTGAAGATCCTGACCTTTTCCATTGCCTCTTGCCACAGATGTAAGTCAATCTGATTCCTATGTACTCCATCGGGCAAAGTCCACATGTATAGCTGCCATTTGTGTTGTTAAAAAAAAATATATTTGCAATGGTCGTTGGTCTTGCAAAATTCTATCATGCAACATCCAGTGTCATTTCTGTCACCAAGGCCAAATTTTCCAACTACTGGTGATTCTTCCTTGTTTCCAACTTTTGCATTCCAATCACCAGTGATAAGCAACACATCTTGATTGTATGTTTGGTCAATTTCACACTGCAGAAGTTGATAAAAATCTTCAATTTCCTCATCTTTGGCTTTGTTGGTTGGTGTGTAAATTTGAATAATAGTAGCATTAACAGGTCTTCCTTTAGATGTATGGATATTATCCTATCACTGACAGCATTGTACTTCAAGACAGATCTTGAAATATCCTTTGTGATGATGAATGCCATGACATTCCTCTTCAATGTGTCATTCCCAACATGGTTGTCTGATTCAAAATGCCCAAAACCCATCCATTTCAGCTCGCTAATGCTCTGGTAGCATAGTGGCTAAGACACTTGCCTGCTAACCAGACGGCTGGCGGTTCAAACCCACCAGCCACTCCTCGGAAGGAAGGTTGGGCAATCCTACTTCCGTAGTGATACTGCCTCGGAAACCCAAGGAGGGGTCACTATGAGTCGGGGCCGACTCGACGGCACATAACAACAACAACAACAACAATGCTTAGGATATCAATCTTTATGTGTTCCATTTCTTTTTGACAACTTCCAATTCTCCCAGATTCATACTTCATACATTCCATGTTCCAATGATTAATGGATGTTTACAGCTGTTTCTCCTCAATTTGAGTCATGCCATGTCAGCACATGGAGGTCCTGAAAGTCTTACTTTATCCATATCATTAAGGTTGGTTTTACTCTGATGAAGCAACTCTTTCCCAGTCCAATTTTGAGTGCTTTCTGACCCAACGGACTCATCTTCCTGTACTGTGTCAGACAATGTTTCTGAGCTATTCATAAAGTTGCCCAGTAATGTATCAGATAGTGTTTCTCTGCTATTCATAAGGTTTTCCTTGGCCAGTTTTTGAGAAGTGGATGGCCTCCTCTTTCTTCCTAGTCTGTCTTAGTCTGTAAGCTGCAGTGAAACCTGTGCACCATGTGCAACTCTGCTGGAGTCTGAAACACCAGTGACAGAGCCTCAAGCCTCACAGCAACATATAAGCCCCACAGGATGACAAACTGACAGACAAGTTTGTCTCCCTTAGCTGTTGGAAACCTCTGTGTCCTCCCCCTACCTAATTCTTACCTGGAACCTGCCACTTTGTGCTCCCCGGCCACTCCTTTCCTTTCCTGGCTCTAGGGGGCTGGGGTCTTCCTTGCCTCCTCTCCTTTTACCAGGATCCTGCCACTCCTGTGGTCCATGGATACTCCTGCTCCCTCCCTTTCCTGGCTCTAGGGGGCTTGGGGCCTAGCTTTGCCTCCCGCCCCTTTATCTGGATATCCTGCTGCTTCTGAGGTTCCTGGCCACATGAACAAGCCATGCCCCCTCCCAATTCAAAGCCATTTGCATTGCTGCTCCCTTTTCCTGGAAGATGCTTTCCCCTTCCCCCCCCCCCCCCCCGAATATCCACATGGCTCACTCCTTCACTTTCTGTAGGTTTTTATTCAAATTCCACCTTGCCAGTAAGGCCTTCTTGACTAGTTTGTATAACTTACACTGTATCAGTCCCTGTCAGGTTGACTCTGACTCATGGCAACCTTGCATATGTCAGAGCAGAACTGTGTTCCATAGGATTTTCAATGGTTGCTTTTTCAAAACTACATCACCAGGCCTTTCTTCCAAATCACCTCTGAGTGAACTCAAACTCCAAAGCTTCAGTTAGCAACCCAGCATGTAAATTGTTTGTACCACGCAGGGACTCTTCTGTATAAGATAGTACCCTCAAAACAGTCCCTCCCTATACTTTTTACTGTGCTTTATTTTTTCCCCTGTCATAGCATGTATTAACTATTATTTTATTTTTTGTTTTTTCTATTTCCCTCTTTTAGAATACAAGCTCAATATGGCAGAGACCTTCACTGTTACATGTCTAGAAAAGTTTCTGGCACAAAGTAAATAACAAAAAAACAAACTCACTGCCATCGAGCTGGTCCCAACTCATAGTGACCCCTCTTGGTTTTCCCACTTGCGTTTCCAAAGTGGTATCTCTACAGAAGTAGATTGCCCAGTCTTCCTTCCAAGGAGTGGCTGGTGAGTTTGAACCGCCAGCCTTCTGGTTAGCAGTCAAATGCCTTAGGCTTGCTTAGAAATATTTGTTGGATAAAATTTGAATTAACTTACAATTTTTATTTTAAAAAAAGCTTTGTAGGTAAGCTAAGGAGTAGATATTATCCCTGTCCTCCAAGAATTCACATTTTAATGAGAAAAAAAAATAGGCACATAGATAAAGAACAATACACTATTTATGTATCTGTCTATAACCAAAATATGAATAAAATACTGCTGCTGGAATACAGAAGATAGGGCAAATAACTCACTTAAGGGAAGTAGAGGTGAAGAAAGTTGAATTGGCTCTTTAAAGATGTTTAGGAATTTTTTCTGGAATAAGAGGAAGGAATCAACTGTGCAATGTGTGGGTAAGTGGGACAGCCTGAAATGCTGGATTGTTCAGGAAATGACTGCAGCACAGAGATAGGTGACAGAAGTAAAGCTGAAGAGTTGGCCTAGGGTCAGAATGGGAAGAAGCTCTGTCCTCCACACTGATCCACTCCCTCAGTTCACCAGAACCAGAACCATAGCCTCCCATACCCCATCCTTCATTTTGCTGCACCCAGCCTCTTCCTCATACCATATCAACGCTCACACTGTCACTGGAGTTGACTTTTTAAAAATCAAATCTGATCACATCATCTTCCTGTTTAAAACCAAACTCACTCTCTGTTGTCTATGGAGCCAAGCTCAAACTCCTTTGTTTACATAAATGTAGTCCCAGACTTATGATATATTTGAGTTACAATGAACCACACGTAGACCATCTGGGGTTTTCTTTTTTTGTTTGTTTGTTTTTGTGCATCTTCTCATTAGTAATATCTACAACATACAATGTTGCAGTAGGTTATTTCCTGATGTTATCATTCTCAGATGTTCACTCAGATGTTCAGAAATTGGGTTTATAACAATACTGGTAATGTTGTTGTTGTTGTTGTTAAGTGCCCTCGAGTCGTTTCTGACTCATAGTGACCCCATGCACAGCAGACCGAAACACTGCCCGATCCCGCGCCAGCCCCACAATCCCTGCTATACTTGAGCCCATCATCGCAGCCACCATATTAATCCATCTCATTGAAGGCCTCCCCCTCTTTCGTCGACCCTCCACCCTACCAAGCATGACATCCTTCTCCAGGGAATGGTCCCTTCTTACAACATGACCAAAATAGGTGAGACGAAGTCTGGCCATTCTTGCTTCCAAGGAGCATTCTGGCTGCACTTCCTCCAGGACAGATCTGTTAGTTCTTTTAGCAGTCCATGGTACTTTCAGCATTCTCCGCCAGCACCACAACTCAAAAGCATCAACTCTTTTTCGGTCTTCCTTATTCATTGTTCAGCTCTCACATGCATACCAGGCGATTGGAAATATCATGGCTTGTGTCAGGCGCACCTTAGTCCTCAAGGAGATATCCTTGCTCCTCAGCACTTGAAACAGTTCCTTTGCAGTTGACTTTCCCAATGCTACACGTCGTCTAATGTCCTGACTGCTGCTTCCGTTGGCATCGATTGTAGAACCAAGCAACGTGAATTCTTTGACAACGTCAATCTTCTCTCCATTTATTGTGATGCTGCTCATTGGTCCAGTTGTGAGGATTTTTGTTTTCTTTATGTTGAGATGTAATCCATACTGCAGACTGTATTCTTCAACCTTCATCAGTAGGTGCCTTAAGTCATCCTCACTTTCAGCAAGCAAAGTTGTATCATCTGCATATCTCAGGTTGTTAATGATTCTTCCTCCTTATTATACTGGTAATAAAAGGCAATAATAATGAAAGCTGAGAAAAAAAAAGAAGAAGAAGTGTTTGCCTTACCTCAAAACTGATTTAAGATGGAATCATCAGGACAGAACCCTATCGTAAGTCAGGGACTACCTGTAAAAGCTTCTTTACATAGGTTAAGCAAAGTGAAGTTTTCCATATATTATATATATATATATAAACTTTACAAATCTAGAAAGGCAGAATTGGAATTCAAATTTTAAAATGCAGCCGATTTCAGTTGCCCCATATGAGACCTCTAGCCAGACTTCTAAGGAAACTCACCATTATCATGCCCCTTTCTTCTTCCACAATCAGTTAGAAAAATAATCACATAAGAGCAATAATTCCAAGCATAGAAGAAGTTTTTCTTCTGCTTTTGTAACAGTTTGGATCTGGCCTCTCACTGACAAGTGATTCTCTCCAATGATGGTCCTCAAATTTCAACATGAACCCTTCCATGCTTCTAGAGAACTTGTTAAAATACACATTACTGCCTTCTACCCGCAGAGAAAGGCAGTGATGGTTCAGTGGTAGAATTCTCTACTTCCATCTAGGAAGCCAGACAGGTTCCAGCAGAGCTTATAGACTAAAATAGACTAGAAAGAGAGCCTTGGAGATCTACTTCCAAAAATCAGTCAGCAAAAACTCTACAGCTCATAGCTGTCCAATCCACAGCCAGTCATGAGATGGCACAGAAATTGGTTTGGTTCTATTGTGCACAGGGTCCCCATGAGTTAAGGGCTGTCTCGTGGCAGCTCACAACAATGCCCCCAGAGGTCCTGATTCAACAGGTCTGCGGTGGGGCTCAGGAATTTGTATTTCTAACAAGTTCCCAGGTGACGCTGCGGGTGCTGTCTGGGGACCACACTTTGAGAACCATTGCCCCAAAACAGCTGCAATCATGTGGCCAGCAAGCTCACTTCTGAACTCATTGTATATGTCTGTGGGAAGTGAATCCAGCTAAGAAGAGCAAAGCACAGAGGTTTTGGGGAATGTGACAGATGTTGCTCTTTCATTCTGGAGGAATTATATAGACAGATACAGAGATGGTAGGTACCAGGCTTTCCGGGATCCTGGGAAAGCCAGCCAGCACTTTATTTAGGTGAGCCAAAGAGGTATTATCTTCACCTTCATCTGGAAGACCTAAAGAGGAATTAGTTGGTCACAGAAAGTTATGCCCAAGGCTGATCCAGCCCATAGGACCTTTGATAGTCACATAAGTGGCAATAGAACCCTCTACTGTATCAACTTCTATACACACAACACCTACCGCAGAGCTCGTATCAGTGGAAGCTCACAATAAATCAACTGTATGATCAAGTTGCACTGAACCCAAATACAGTGGAGGAGTTTAGGGTGAATAGAAAGCCTTTTCCAAGTTTGTTTCTTGCTTATCTTGGGTCATTGATGGTGTCTATTTCAAAGAACCAGTAATTGCATGTATATTATAACTTTCCACATCAGATAATACTATGTACAAAATCCTCAGCATTCAAAAAGTTATAATATCTTTTAATCCTTGAAAAATTAAGCAGATATGTTAAGCTGTCTGGCCTAAGGCTGCACACTGAGTCACTGCTGGGTGTGGGGATGAAAACTCAGAACTCTTAAGAGCTCCCTCTTATGCTTGAAACAACACATCTACCCAGCCACAGTCCTTTCACTTTTCTTAGGGGGAAAAAAAAAAACTGAGAGCTTCAAAACAGAGAAATTATTAGAGATTACTAAAGAAAAAATAGAGGAATTATTCTCTGGAATCAGATAAACATAGAAATGTCTAATATTTATTTCAATTCCAAGTACAATACTGAGCACAAATGTCAATGGTATTTTCTGGGAAAAATAAGTTAAATAATGATCACAGCTTTAAAAAAATTATAATGGAAATCTAGATCTAAAATCTGAAATTAAGGCACATCGAGATAAAGGAAATTAAGAGAGGCTTAACTCATCCTAAATTCCCTGTGTTAATAGAGGTTACTCAGAAGACACCATTTTACTTGTGACCACACTGCACTAATTCTAAAATACCACTGTGAGTGAGGACTATTCTCTGACTCCACTTCCTGAAAGTTTGGTGTTCTGTGTGCCTCCAACCTGCCTCTCTCTGAGGGTAGTTATCCTCCTTCACCACATCTAAAATGGCTTTAGGAACTGTGGCCTCCTTGGTGACGAGGCAGCTTTAGTCTACATCCATAGGTGTATGGGAATCATAAGATCATTTTTAGTCTCAAATAGTCACAGTCTATTTTAGTTTAGACAGATGGCGTTTTTTATAATATACCTCTCTCAAAAACTTAGCTTTTTATCTATTTTGTTTGTTTCAGTTCCAAGTGCCAGTAGTCAAACCATAGTTTTTTCTACATATGCATCTTAAATTTGCTGTATTTCTTTGGCTCTCATACCCATGCCTCCACACCTCCACACTTCCTCCATACTCCTTCTTCTCTCTTATTCCCTCTCTCTCTCTCTCTTCACCCTTGAGTTAATTGTAAATTCTTTGGTCCTGTTAGATATTATTGGGAGAGTAACACCCTGTGCTATTTTGCTCAATCAAAAATATTTACTGGGCACGTTACCCAGGTTGGATCTTGAACTACAAGATACCTTAATCCTTTCAGAAGCTTTAACAGTACATGTGATGACTGTATCCTCAATTTGATCCTGACTCCAAGGCTTTTTATCAACTCTTGTCACTCAAAGGTCTCCCTAGTTTTATTTTCACCTATTTGGTTAAGAAACAGTTGCCTCTTCCAATCCTGCAAGCCCTAAAATTTTTGGATTCTCTTTTTTCTGTTCATTCTTGCTGGCAAATTGGTCAATTTTTTTTCTGTGATTATGTGTAATCAACACTCTTAGCATTTCTTTCCAACCTCTTTCTCTAGAATCTAGAGCAGAGGTCAGTCAACTTTTTGCAAAGATCTATATATATCTATATCTATATCTATCTATCTATATATATATATATAGCAAATATTTTACCTTTGCGAGTCATATATTCTTGTTACAACTAACCAGTCCTACCATTGTAGCATGAAAGAAGCCATAGGTAGTGTGTAAATGAATAAACATTGTTGTGTTTCAATAAAGCTTTATTTATGGACACTGAAATTTGAATTTCATATAATTTTCACATGTCATGGTATGACCAAAGTAGGTGAAATGAAGTTTCACCATTCTTTCTTCCAAGGAGCATACTGGCTGCACTTCTTCCAGGACAGATTTGTTAGTTCTTTTAGCAGTCCATGGTACTTTCAGCATTCTTCTCCAACACCACAACTCAAAAGCATTAACTCTTCTTTGGTCTTTCTTATTCATTGACTAGCTTTCACATGCGTATGAGATTATTGAAAATACCACAGCTTAGGTCAAATGCACCTTAGTCTTCAAAGAGACATCCTTGTTCTTCAGCACTTGAAAGAGGTCTTTTGCAGCAGATTTGCCAAGTGCATAGGTCGTCTGATTTCTTGACTGCTGCTTCCATTGGTGTTGATTGTGGACCCCCGGAATATGAAATCTTGGACAACTTCAATCTTTTCTCCATTTATCATGATGCTGCTTATTGGCCCAGTTGTGATGATTTCTGCTTTTTTATATTGAGGTGTGATCCACACTGCAGACTGTAGTCTTTCATCTTCATCAGTAAGTGCTTCAAGTCATCTTCACTTTCAGCAAGCAAGAAAACCAATAGTTACAATCTTATTAATAAAAGAAGAATGAAATTTAAGCCTTAATTAAGTACATAAAGAAAGTCTATGAGAGCTAAGGAAGGGGAAATGAGCTCCAACTAGTAAAATCCAAACTCTTATAATGTCAATTTAATCTCCATTATAAAATCCTTAGGACAGAGGCTTATTTAATTTACCAATCATAATTCAATCAATAAAGGTTAACAAGCAGTTGCCTTCTCTATGCAAATCAATTCTTCAATCTTTAATTTAACTCAAGAATCAAGAAGAACTTGCTGCTGTGAGTTTTGAGAGAAAATAGTTTGTTAGACAGATCTACTCATGTCAGGACCCTTCAGGCTCTGTAGCTAGAGGAGACTACACCAGATGAGGTCAGCTATTTTAAGTCCCAAGTTCTCTAAACTGGGGATTTGTCTTCCATCTTCTCTTCTTCTTCCTGTGACCTTGTATTTCCTCCTGCTCTTCCTGATACTAAGCTCCTGGGTCCTCTACTTTGTTTCATATTGACTTCACCTACTGCTTCCCCAGACCCAGTCCCTCATATCCAATTTTCACCCTGATAACTTCTCTCTAATTCCCAATGACTTCCTTTGCTTCAGTTCTGTTTTTGTTCCCTAGGGACTGTATCTGGCTTCATTAAACACAATAACTCAACAGACAAAGCCCGAACTCCTACTCTTGACAAATGTCTTTTAAGAATATGACATTGATCCTTGTACTTAAAAGGGAAGAAATGAATATAATTTAAACTAATTTTTTAGCAAGAGATCCAATTCTGTCATTTACAATTAGGTAAATGCTGTATAAACTACAAAACTGCTTCATGTGCTTAATTCTAAAAGCTTGTCTCATGTTACTATCATCTTAATCATACTTAATTTGTATGACAGCTTGGCACCTTTGTAAATTTGAGCTCTG
Source organism: Orycteropus afer afer (assembly GCF_000298275.1). Classification (NCBI taxonomy): domain Eukaryota; kingdom Metazoa; phylum Chordata; class Mammalia; order Tubulidentata; family Orycteropodidae; genus Orycteropus; species Orycteropus afer. The sequence goes on along the minus strand of NW_006921631.1, from coordinate 7,998,329 downwards.
CACATAATTATTCAAGTAATAAAGTAGACAGGGGAAAAGTCAGTGGGGAGAAAGTTTGCCTAAGAGTCACTGAAGAGACCACGGGTTACAAGTCAAACTACATGACTTTGGCACATGGCTTTCAACTAAATGCAATATTCAATACACAGAAGCATTTTTAAAGGGGTAATAAACAAATTCCACGTTATTAGAAGTTGAATCTAAAAAAAGTAATCTTTAAACTTTAAAATCTGTCCAGGAGCCATGGTAGTAAAATGTGTTAATAGCAGATAGTTCCAGTGTATTTTTCTTCAGCAAGATAAACAGCACTTGTTTCTACTTTTAAACTAAGAGGATAAAAATTGAAAGATTTCAGAACCTGAAATACTGGGAGCATAGAATTTTAAGAGTAATTCTTGCACAGTGCAAATTATTCAAAAATTGGGATATATATATATTTTTTTTTTTTTTCCTGTCTTGCACTTTGTTTTTTTCCTTTGTTGTGGTATCTTTGTTGGTACTCAGCAGATTGTCATACATCAGAAGGCACTCATTAAACTTTGAGTGACTGTGGTACAGAAATGAGGAGAGGGGCAACTCAGAGCAGAGTGAAGACCTTTCAAGTAGCCCTGAATTGGACACACATGATCAGTGGTAGTCATCATATGTTTATACGTCTGCCAAGGGACCAGAATGATTATTAATGACTATTCATAAATATACTGTACACATGATTAAACCTGAATATCACACCTACTGCCCTCAAGTCGATTCTGACTCATAGCAACATGATTAAAATGAAACAAATAGTATTGCTGATGAGGAGACCCAGATCAGCAGCTAGGCTGTTAGATCAGCTACTTAATTGATGTGACCATAAGGTTGTATGTGGGAAGAAACGTTGCTCATTTCTACTTAATCTTATTGTAAAACTATTAACTTGTGCCCAGGGTTCATCTCAGAGGATTATGTGCATTACCCGCCAAGGGATTTTTCCTCAGGCATCTTTACAACTGTGTTTCTGTTTCTGGAAGTAGGTGTGCCTAGGCTTTGGAAAATTTTATCTGCATTTTCTCTTTTTCGTATATGCGCAGAGGAACACAAACCTTGTAGATCTTTAATTCATGTTGTTATTTATACTTTATCTTGATCCAGAAAATACTTAAATGATTTTAACTTCTTTAAAAAAGAAGTTTGGAGGCAGGAAATGATACTAAAGTACTAAAGTTAAGAAAACAAATTTAAAAGGAAGGCACACCCACCTCCCACTCTGACCAGCTGTACTCTCAAGCCCACTTATTTTTTTCCATAGCACCTATCACCTTCCAACACACTACATACTTACTTGTTTATTCTATTGATTGTTTATTGATGATCTCCCCCTGCTAGAATGCACGCTTTGCAAGGGCAGGTACTTTTGCTTTCTTCACCCACATATTCCAGGTGCCTAAAATAATGTCAAGAGCCCTGGTGGAACAGTGGTTAAAGCATTCAGCTGCTAACCAAAAGGTCATGGGTTCAAACTCACCAGCCACCTCATGACAGAAATATGTGGCAGTCTACCTCAGTAAATGCAGTTCCACCTTGTCCTATAGGGTCACAATGAGTCCGAATCTACTCTACGGCTGCTGAAGATGGCAATGGGTTTGGTTTTAGTTTTATAACAATGTCTGCCATACTCCCCTTTTTCATATAGTCAGTTTCATGTAATAATCCTGCAACAACAATAGAAAATATGTATGAGATTTTTATTTTACATAATGTATCACTTCTACAACAGGTGTGTATAATAAACCAGGATTGGCAAACTTTTTCTATAGGAACTTTTTTTCTTTTCCAGTTGCCATTGAGTCAGTTCTAACTCATGGCAACCTCATGTGTGGCAGAGTAGAACTGTGCTCCACAGGTTTTCAATGGCTGACTTTTGGTAGATCACCAGGCCTTTCTTCTGAGATATTTCTGGGTGGGTTCAAACCACCAAATTTTTGATTAGTAGCCCAGTACTTAACTCTCTGTGCAAATTATGGATAACATTGAGAAGAATGGGAATTCCCAAGCACTTGATTGTACTCATGAGGAATCTGTACCTTGACCAGGAGGCTGTCGTTCGAACAGAACAAGGGGACACTACATAGTTTAAAATCAAGAAGGGAATGCGTCAGGATTGTATTCTTTCTCCACACTTATTCAATCTATATGCTGAGCAAATAATCAGAGAAGCTGGACTATATGAAGAAAAACGTGGTATCAGGATTGGAGGAAGAATCGTTAACAACCTGAGATATGCAGACGATACAACTTTGCTTGCTGAAAGTGAGGATGACTTAAGGCACCTACTGATGAAAGTTGAAGAATACAGTCTGCAGTATGGATTACGTCACAATATAAAGAAAACAAAAATCCTCACAACTGGACCAATGAGCAGCATCACAATAAATGGAGAGAAGATTGACGTTGTCAAAGAATTCACATTGCTTGGTTCTACACTCGATGCCAACGGAAGCAGCAGTCAGGACATTAGACAGCGTGTAGCATTGGGAAAATCAACTGTGAAGGAACTGTTTCAAGTGCTGAGGAGCAAGAATATCTCATTGAAGACTAAGGTGCACCTAACACAAGCCATGATATTTCCAATCGCCTGGTATGCATGTAAGAGCTGGACAATGAATAAGGAAGACTGAAGAAGAGTTGATGCTTTTGAGTTGTGGTGCTGGCGGAGAATGCTGAAAGTACCATGGACTGCTAAAAGAACTAACAGATCTGTCCTGGAGGAAGTGCAGCCAGAATGCTCCTTGGAAGCAAGAATGGCCAGACTTCGTCTCACCTATTTTGGTCATGTTGTAAGAAGGGACCATTCCCTGGAGAAGGATGTCATGCTTGGTAGGGTGGAGGGTCGACGAAACAAGGGGAGGCCTTCAACGAGATGGATTGACGCAGTGGCTGCGATGATGGGCTCAAGTATAGCAGGGATTGTGGGGCTGGCGCACAAACAGGCAGTGTTTCGTTCTGCTGTGCATGGGGTCGCTATGAGTCGGAAACAACTCGATGGCACTTAACAACAACAACAACACCCATCTATTTACCCATAGACTAATGTTTGTTATCACTGATAATACAGTATTATATATGTAAAAGTGTTGATCTTTGTTGTCTGTACCTCTTGACAAGCACATACACACTTGAATACCAAATCTATAACCTTAGCTTCAATCATTCTGCACATATTCAGATTCATATATCCAACTGCCTTCCAGACACAGCCTAAACTGAAGGCATCGTCTTCCTTCCCAACTGCCAAATCACCTGGCCTCCATAATCACTGCCCTCCCTGCAGCACCTTGCTATACCTTTACAATGGCATACTTGTTTGCATGTTTACGGAAGTAGTGATACTGCCTCAGAAACCCAAGGAGGGGTTGCTATGAGTCGGGCCGACTCGACGGCACATAACAACAACAATATTGGCCACTAAAACAACTTCCTCGAAGATATGGCCTGTATCCTGTCATACTTTTACTCCAATGCCTAACCCAATGCCTGCCTAAAGCAATGGAAGTCTCAAAAATGACTACTGAACTAAATGCAATGAGGATGCCTTGATTTTCTGCTCAGTGCTAGAGTTCCGTACAAGAAGTGGTGATTGTCTACATTCCACTTCTCACTTGAACTAAGGCACTCTGCCTAGGGCACAACTCCAGGGAGCTGGTTTCTATTCCCCATGCCTCAGCACTGTCCCAAATGGATGGGTGTATCATCCAGAGCTGTTTTATCACATACCTCTTTGCATTTGAATCTTAGCTGCCTGGAACCGTTAGCTACCATGTCCTACTCACTGGACAGAATCCTTGCAATATGAATATGATTTTTATCATTAAAAGTACCTTATCTCTTTCTTTACTTTTATTATTTTTTTTTTTTATTAGGATTTGGGTGAAGATTTACCGTTATCTCTTTCTGACTAAATATTTTCTTGAAACCAAAATTCCAAACATTTTGGATCTCTAGGAGATTTCCTCAATAAAATTTAAAAGCTTAAGCCAATCTTTATTGATTTGCCCACCAATATGCTAACAGGCAGGAGCCCTGGTAGTGTAATGGTTATGCACTCAGCTGCTAATCAGAAGATCTTTGATGAGAACTCACCAGGTCCTCTGCGGTAGAAAGATGTGGCAGTTGGCTTCTGTATGAAGCTGTTCTACTCTATAGTAGTAATTTGACTTGAGGGCACCTAACAAAAACATGCAAGCAGGCATAACTGGCTAGTAGAAAGGTGTTTTCCTTTGAGATGCAAATAAGCTCATTTGAATTTAACTTCTACTGTACCTCTTTTTTGTAACAACCCATTTGTACAAATATTTGGATTAGCATAAAATAAAATGCAATGCACTGAAAGGTTAGCAATTCAAACTCACTCAGAGGTGCCTCAGAAGACAGTCCTGGCAATCTGCTTCTGAAAAATCACAGCCTTGAAAACCCTGTGGAGCACAGTTCTATTCTGCACACATGTTATCACTGTGAGTTGGAATTGACTCAAGGATGATTAACAGCAACAAAAAGCACAATGGATGAATGATTAACATAGAAACATCTCTGTTCTAGTTTATATCCTATTGTCATCAAGTTCCCAAATTGCTTTCTTAAAAACTCTATTAAATTTTCTTCAGTCATGATAAAACATAATAAATGGAATATAGAACATTATCTTTTTGACCTATGTTATACCAATTGACAAAGTTGTCGCATGCTCCATAGGGTTTTCAGCAGCTGATTGATGGATAAAATTACTGGTGGTAAATTAAAAAAAAAAAAAAAATGCTGTCCAACTCACAGTATTTTGTATTAATGAGTGTTACTAAAGCTCCAACTTTTAACAAAGCTCTTTTGAAAAATAAATGTAAGAGTTCATCCATGGTCTTGCACATGTTCTCATCTGTTATATGGAAAATTATGCACTGAGCACAACATCACATGAAAAGTCCTAAAGAAGTGGAGCAGGTCAAGAAGAAAATAATAAGAACGGTAATGGGATTTCAAATTATGATATATGAGGAACTGCTACAAAAGTAGAAATATTTCATCAAGAAAACAAAACTTTATATGGCTTTGAGAATTGTCATATAAATATGGGGCTGGATTTGTTCTACAGCACCTCAAAAGGCAGAAGTAGGATTGATGAGTAGTTACTATAAAGAAACAGATTTCAGCTCAAAGAAAAGATTTTTTGAACAATCAGAGCTGTCTGAAACGAGCAGGCTGACTTGGAAAGTGACACAATCTCCATTTCAAGGTCGTTTTAAGGAGAAACTGGGTGACTTGTTCTCAGAATATTATTATAAAGGACATTGAGACAGGTGGTGCGAGACTGACTGATGACACCTTACCTATCTGAAATTCTGTAATTTTCTAACAAAAGGAACAGGGTACAATTGCTCTCCTTTCTACTTTTTTCTTTTTTGAGAGAGAGATATCAAAACCTCCATAGGGGTAAACTCACTGTCATTGAGTCAATTCCTACTCATAATGACCCCATTGGGTTTCCAAGGCAGTAAATCTTTATGGAAATAGATTGTCCTATCTTCCTTCTACAGAGGGGCTGGTGGGTTTGAACCACCAAACTTCAGGTTAGCAGTCAAATGGCTTAGACACTGTGACACCAGAACTCCTTTCCATAAGAGTAAGTACTTTGTTTTCTCCAAAGTTTGAAATGTCTGTGATTCTTAGGAGAGTGCTGTGGTCTCATGCACAACAACCAACTTCAATTTGTAATAAAATCAGGTAAATTCATATGTACACACACAAACATACATACACAGAAAGAGAGATACAAACATACTATAAGGATGTTTGTACACTTATATATTTAAATATATCTTGGTTCATAATGCATAAATAAGACTGTAAAACTTATGAAAATGTCTAGAGTTTAATAGGATTCTAAACATTAATAGGATTGAGAGACTTCTAGTTCTAATACTCTGATAAATTGAGCTAACATGAGCAACAATTCACCTCTTCCCACTACAAACAAATATAACAATATAAAACCAAAAACCAAACTCACTGCCATCAAGTCGGATCTGACTCATAGTGACCCCTACTTGGGTTTCCGAGCCAGTATCACTATGGAAATATATTACCCAACCTTCCTTCCAAGGAGTGGCTGGTGGGTTTGTACCACCAGCCTTCTGGTTAGCAGTCAAATGCCTTAGGCACTATGCTACCAGAGCTCCCATGACAATACAAATGGAATTCAAAATGTTGTTGTTAGGTGGTGTGGCGTCGTCTTTGACCCATAGTGACCCCATGCACAGCAGAACGAAACACCACCTGGTCCTGCACCAGCTCCATGATCCTTGCTATACTTGAGCCCATCACTGCAGCCACTGTGTCAATCTATCCCATTGAGGGCCTTCCCCTCTTTCGCCAACCCTCCACCTTACCATCATGACATCCTTCTCCAGGGAATGGTCCCTTCTGGTAACATGACCAAAGTATGTGAGACGAAATCTGGCCATTCTCACTTCCAAGGAGCATTCCAGATACACTTCCTCCAGGATAGATTTGTTAATTCTTTTAGCAGTCCATGGTACTTTCAGCATTATTTGCTAACACCACAACTCAAAGCATCAACTCTTTTTGGGTCTTCCTTGTTTGTTGTCCAGCTCTCACATTCATATGAGGCAATTGAAAATACCATGGCTTGGGTCAGGTGCACCTTAGTCCTCAAGGAAACATCTTTGCTCTTTAGCACTTGAAAGAGGTCTTTTGCAGCTGATTTGCCCAGTGCTATACATTGTCTGATGTCCTGACTACTACTTCCATTGGCATCGATCGTAGAACCAAGCAATGTGAAGTCTTTGAAAATGTCAATCTTTTCTCCATTTTTTGTGATGTTGCTTATTGGATTTTTTTTTCTTTACATTGAGATGTAATCCACACTGCAGACTGTATTCTTCAATCTTCATCAGTAAGTGCTTCAAGTCATCTTCACTTTCAGCAAGCAAAGATGTGTCATCTGTGTATCACAGGTTGTTAATGAGCCTTCGTCCAATCCTGATGCCATGTTCTTCTTCACATAGTCCAGCTTCTCAGATTATCTGCTCAGAATATAGATTGAATGAGTATGGTGAAAGGATACAACCCTGACACACTCCCTTCTTGATTTTAAACCATGCAGTCTGTCCCTTGGTTCTGTTTGAATGACGTGATCCTGGTCTAAATACAGGTTCCTCATGAGTACAGTTAAGTGTTCTGGAATTCCCATTCTTCTCAATGTTATCCACAATTCGTTATGATCCACCCAATCAAATGCTTTGGCATAGTCAATAAAACACAAGTAAACATCTTTCTGGTATTCTTTGCTTTCAGCCAAGATCCACCTGACATCGTTCCACATTCTCTTCTGAATCCAGCTTGCATTTCTGAATGTTCTCTGTCAAAATACTGCTGCAACTGTTTTTGAATTATCTTCAGTAAGATTTTACTTGCATGCGATATTAATGATATTGTTTGATAATTTTCACATTCTGTGGCATCACCTTTCTTTGGAATGGGTACAAATATGGATCTCTTCCAGTCAGTTGGCCAGGTAGCTATCTTCCAAATGTCTTGGCATATCCATGTGAGTGCCTCCAGTGGGGCACCCGTTTATTGAAACAGCTCAGTGGGTATTCCATCAATTCCTAGAGCCTTGTTCTTCCTTCAGTGCAGCTTCAATTTCTTCCTTCAAAACCGTTGGTTCTTGAACATATACCACCTCCTGAAATGGATGAAGATCGACCAGTTCTTTTTAGTACAGTGACTCTGTGTATTCTTTCCATCTTCCTTTGATGCTTCCTGTATCATCTAATATTTTGCCCATAGAATCTTTCAGTATTGCAACTCGAGGCTTAAATTTTTTCCTCAGTTCTTTCCGCTTGAGAAATGCTGAACATGTTCTTTCCTTTTGGTTTTCTAACTCCATGTCTTTGCACATTTCATTATAGCAATTGGCTTTGTCTGAGCTGTTCTTTGAAATCTTCTCTTTAGCTCTTTTATCTTGTCATTTCTTCCATTTGTTTTAGCTACTCTTCACTCAAGGGCAAGTTTCAGAGTCTCTTCTGACATCCATTTTGATCTTTTCTTCTTATCTTTTTAGTGACCTCTTGCTTTCTTCATGGACAATGTTCTTGATGTCATCCAACAATTCTTCTGGTTTTCGGTCATTGTGTTCATTGCATCAAATCTATTCTTTAGATGGTCTCTAAATTCAGGAGGGATATAGTCAAGGTCATAGTTTGGCTCTGTGAACTTGTTTTAATTGTCTTCAACTTCAAGTTGCTCTGGTAGCATAGTGCCTAAGGCACTTGACTGCTAACCAGAAGGCTGGTGGTTCAAACCCACCAGCCACTCCTTGGAAGGAAGGTTGGGCAATCTACTTCCGTAGTGATACTGCCTCGGCAACCCAATGAGGGGTCACTATGAGTCAGGTCTGACTCGATGGCACATAACAACAACAACTTCAAGTTGAACTTGCATATGAGCAGTTGATGGTCTGTTCCACAATCAGCTCCTGGCCTTGTTTTGGCTGAAGATATTGAGCTTTTCCATTGTCTCTTGCCACAGATGTAGTCAATCTGATTCCTGTGTACTCCATCTGGCAAAATCCACATGTATAACTGCTGTTTGTGCTGTTGAAGAAAGGTATGTGTAATGAATTAATCGTTGGTCTTACAAAATTCTATCATGCGATCTCCAGCACTATTTTTGTCACCAAGGCCAAATTTTCCAACTACTGGTGATTCTTCTTTGTTTCCAGCTTTTGCATTCTAGTCACCAGTGATGATGAGCACATCTTGATTGCATGTTTGGTCAATTTCAGACTGCAGAAGTTAATAAAAAATCTCAATTTCCTCATCTTTGGCTTTGGTGGTTAGTGCCTAAATTTGAACCAGTAGTATTAACTGGTCTTCCTTGTAGGCATATGGATATTATCCTATCACTGACAGCGTTGTACTTCAGGGCAGATCTTGAAACATCCTTTGTGATGATGAATGCCATGCCATTCCTCTTCAAATTGTCATTCCCATCATAGTAGATTCAAAATAAATATTTTAAGTCCCTTCTGCATTGAAGATATGAAGAGGGAACTTAATGCCAGAGCAGTAAATTCATGATCTGATCTCAAGATGATCAGAGGAAATATCAAGCTAAAGAGACCTTATGGGCTCTGAGCTGAAATTTTGGGGGGAAAACAAAAACACTGAACACAGAGACCACATAGCATGGGGGTCGTGAAGTATGACCCTACATAAAAGCAGGAGTTTAGAGAAGCTACCCTTTGAATGAAATAAAGTCTATAATAACTTTGATCTTTACCATAAGGAGCCATCAAGATTTATTTTTGCATGGGTAGATGGGTGGGGAAAAATAGGCTTCCATGACAAATAGAAACTTCTATTTCTATATGTGGGTGTAGAATCCAAATTTATATTACATGTAAGGTTATAAGTTCACAAGGCAAGCAATATAAAGAGCATAAAACTGTTACAATACCAGAAAAAAACAGATGTAAAATTGTTCTTATGTACTTCAGGTTGCATGGGGCTTCCAAAGAAAGAAAATCCCCCACTGAAGATGAGATCACAAAAACAAATTTCAAACTATACACATAGAAATGATCCAAGATGAGACTGTGTCAACAGACACAAAAAAATCCAAAATTAGTCCCTCCGATATTTGAGATAATAGAATAATCTCAAATGCAAGACAATGGAACAATCTCAGGGAAAAAAAAATATAAAATGTATTTAAATTATTAAAGATATAAAAAATGAATGTAAATCATATGAAAAAAGTAGAACTAGAAATAAAAATATATGTAATAATTAAAGTAAACATAACTGAAGACAGAATGAGAGAATTGGAAGATATACTGGAGGAATTAACAAGAATGCAACATAGAGATAAAGTAATAAAAACATTAACATAGAAATTAAAACATATTGAGGCTAGTATGAGAAGATTTAATGCATAACTAATGTTGTTGTTGTTAGGTGCTGTCCATTCAGCCCCAACTCATAGCAACCCTGTGTATAACACAACATGTGCCATCCGCACAATCCTTGCTATGCTTGACCCTGCAGGCACTGTGTCAATCCATCTCATTGAGGGTCTTCCTCTTTTTCACCAACACTCTACTTTACAAAGCATGATATTTTTCTCCAGGAACTGTTCCATCCTGCTAACATATAACGTAAAACAAGAGATGGTCCAAAAAGAAGGAATTAAGGACGTGACAGGCAGTCTTTAAAGAGACAATGGGTCAGAATTTTCCAAAAGTGATGGCTACACAAATCCTCAGATTGAATAATTCTGAGAAGAATAAGTTTATTAATTACTATGGATTGAATTGTGTAGGTATAATAACACCTGCACAAGTGAATGAAAGCCTATTTGGAGAAATAGGGTTTTTCTTTGCAGATGTTCTCAGTTAAATGAAACAAGTTCATACTGGAGAAGGATGGGGATGCTAAAATCCTAACACCTCTGAGTGGTTTTATGAAAGGGAGAGGCACACAATGAGAGTAGCAGATACAATGTGACAACAAAGTCAGGAGCATTTATAAGCAGCAAATGAATGTCAAAGATTGTCAACAGCCACCAGCAACTAGGAGAGAGGCTCATAGAAGAAACCAACACAATCAAGACCCTGATTTGGACTTTCAGTCTCCAGAATAGTAAGAAAATAAATTTACGTTCTTTAAAGTCACCCACTCATGGCATTTTGTTATGGCAGCCCTAGGAAACTAAGACAAAAATACTCAAACTTAAACCTATTATAATGAAATTGTACAATATCAAAGCCAAAGAAAAAAGTCTTAAATACACTCCTATATAGGAAGAAAGGGTGCGCTGGTGGCATAGTGCCTAAGGTATTTGACTTCTAACCAAAAGGCTGGCGGTTCAAACCCACCAGACATTCCTCGGAAGGAAGTTTGGGCAATCTACTTCTCTAGTGATATCACCTCAGAAACCCAAGGAGGGGTCACTATGAGTCAGATCCAACTCGACAGCAGTGTGTTTATATAAAAAGAAAAACCCATTATCATCAAAGGAAAAATAATTACATTAACATATTTCTTATCAGCAAAGAAAGAGAGGAGAAAAATTTCTTTAAAATGTTGAGGGAAAATCATTCTAAAGCTAGAAATTCTATACACAACTAGACTATAATTCAAGAGGGTAATATATAAAACTTTTTTTTTTTAGCCAAACCTGAGAACTTACCATTCACAGACCCTAAAAGAAGAATTTTAAAGCACATCATTCAGAGTGAAATAAACTTAACCCAGAAGGAAAAAGCAGGATACAAGACGCAACAGTGTACAAAACGCTACTAAACAAATTAGTGCATCTAAAGAATAATTAACTACAAGAAAAGATAAAAGCCATAACTGAGGACTTAAATAGGTAAAAATAAAATAGCAAAAAAATGTTAATTTGGAATAGGTAAAAATTGAGAGAGTAAAATGTGATTGGAATTAAAGTTTTCTGAGGTTCTTATATTATTCATTAAGTTGTTTGCTGTTGTTATGTCCTGAGTCGGCCTGGACTCATAACAACTCCTCCTTCCGAGGAGTGGCTGGTGGGTTTGAATCGCCAGCCTTCCGGTTAGCAGTCTGGTTAGGCTACCAGAGCTCCCACTATTCATTATATTATTAAGTAATAAGTGGAGGGTCAGCAAAAAAGGAGGAGACCCTCAACAAGAAGGATTGACACAATGGCTTCGACAATGGGCTCAAGTATAGCAAGGACTGTGAGGATGGTCCACAACCAGGCAGTGCTTTGTTCAGTTGTACATAGGGTAGCTATGAGTCAGTGCTGACTCAAGGGCTCCTAGCAGCAACAACAATAATCAATATTATTCATTAAGGAGCTCTGGTGACAGACTGTTTAAGATATTTGCCCGCTACTGAAAAGGTCAAACTCACCAGTTTCTCCTCAGAAGAAAGATGGGACAGTCTGCTCTTAGAAAGATTTACAGCCTTGGAAATCCTATTGGGCAATTCTACTCCATCTTGTAGGGTCACTATAACTCGGAATCTACTTGATGGCTGTTCTGGTTACCTACTGCTGCTCTGACAGGAATGCAACACAAATGGGATGGCCTTAATAATGAGGAGTTTATGCTTACAATTTGGAGGTGTTAAGGCCCCGTTCGAAGTGCCAGGCTCTAGGGGCTAGGTGAAAGCCCCTCAACCTTGGGTTTCAGCTCTGCCTTCTGCTCCCAGCCCACTGGAGCTAGAGGCTTTTCTTCACTCAGAGAGCTGCTGGCTGCTGAGACTAACAAATCCAAGGTTGACAAGTAAAAAGGCACAGTCCCGATGTTAGCAAATCACACGGCAGGCCATTAATTTAAGTCCACTGAAAGTCCCAAGGTCGGCAGAGCATGGCAGGCTGCTAAACAACAGCGACATGGCTACATGCAGGGTCCAAGCATGCCATATGCTAGAGACCATTCCCCAAAGCTTCTGCTTATATACAGGAAGCAGACCACATTCCCTAAGACAGCTACTAGCTGCTCACAGTAGATTCCACCATAGAGCTGATTACCAGTCTCATCATTGGGAGTACTACATCCAGTTGCCCAGCCATTCAATCAGGCCCAGCCAAGTTAACACAAAAACTGAAGTACCACAAAGGCAGTGGGTTTGGTTTTTTGTTTTGTTTTTAAAATTATTCATTAGCTGTCATGGTTACTCACATATGTATATTTAAGATTTAAGAGTAACCAGTAAAAGAACAGAAATATAATATGTAACTTCCAAATCAGTAGAAGGAAGTAGCATGGATGGCAAAGAAGTAATGCAACCAATAATACTGAAAGGGAAAAAGTTAACAAAGGAAAGAAATGCTAAATAGAAAATAAACTAGTAGGTTAGCAATAAATCAAAATTTATCAGTAACTCTGAAATATGTAACTGAATCAAATTTTAATTATAAAAATATGATGTCTAATTTAAAAATAAATTGTGAGAGAAAGAACAGCAAGAAAAGCCTATAGTCACCAGAAGAAAGGAAATAATCAAGATTTGAGCAGAAATCAATGAAACAGAAAATAGAAGGGC
>NW_006921631.1:7914006-7981281 GCF_000298275.1 Orycteropus afer afer | reverse complement strand
AAACTGTGGGCAATGACATGAGACAAAGTATATGCGAACTGCTGTATGGAAAGTGAATTTGCTCTGTAAATCTTCACCCAAATCACAATAAAAAAAAAATTGTGAAGCAATATTTACAGTGTGAGTTCATGTATGTAAAATTTACAAATACATGTTACTGTAGATTACTAATGTACTTAAATGTGTAACTACAGCATTACATGTGCACATGAAGGACACACACCACTCAACAGTTAACTTTGGGGGGGGGGATTGGAAAGCAGTGATGGAGAGAGGGGCTAGCTGTATCCCTAATGTTTTATTCCTTCAAAAAGTATTCTAAAGCAAATGTGCCAAAATGACAATATATGTAAAATCAGACTGGTGCATACATAAAATCTTGTAGCAGTATTTCCCAGTCCTTTTTACTTCATGGAACTATTCTTCATGGAAGTATTCATATTAAAATGATAAAACTTTTATGGCATAATGAGTCAACACTTGAGCTTGGTTATAGTTCAGTGTGACTGGCCTGGAGGAGTTAACAGCCCCAGGACTCTCCTAGTCACCCCCAAGGGCAGAGGGATTATAATATCCCAGAACCTACCAATTGTCACACACCAGAGCCATTCTACACACACTTGGGATGCTCTGCTTTATATTATGTCTTCGTTTTTTTCTGTAGGTTTGAGCTGTTCTAAAGTGAATTGGAAGCCATATTTCTCAGGTACCTCAGCAGAAGATTCCAAACAAAATAAATTGGACAGAAAGGGGGGTGATGATATTACCTCTTCCTAGGCACAATAAAGCTAACACATAGTTCCTACTCCTTTATGCCTTCACAGAAAGCCTGGTGGAGTTTCAGCTGCACTGAGTAGGGGGTAGAAGTACACCATGGTGGTAATGTTTGACAATGCAGAGACTAGAGAGGGATCTGGGAGTGCATTCCAGTCATACTGCTACTTTAATGCATCTGTAACTAGCATCTTAAACCAAAAAATCAAACCAGTTGTCATCAGGTTGACTCCAGTTCATAGTGACCCCACGTGTGTCAGAGTAGAACTGGGCTTCATAGGGCTCTGAAGCAGATCATCAGGTCTTTGTTCCAAGGAGCCTCTTGGTGGTTTGAACAGTCAATTTTCTGGTTAGTAGCCCAGCACTTAACTGTGATACCCAGGGGCTCCTACCAAACCAAACCAAACCCACTGCCATTGAGTCAATTCTGATGCATAGCAACCCATATTGGGTTTCCAAGGCTCTAAATCTTTAGGAAAGTAGATTGCCTCATCTTTCTCCCGCAGAGCAGCTGGTGTGTTTGAACCACTGACTTACTGGTTAGTATCCAAATGTCTTACCCACTATGCCACCAGTAGACATAAAGTGCTACACTATGCTAATGGTATGTTGTTGTTGTTGTTATGTGCCATCGAGTCGGACCCAATTCATAAGGACCCCTCCTTGGGTTTCCAAGGCAGTATCATTACGGAAATAGATTGCCCAACCTTCCTTCTGAGGAGTGGCTGGTGGGTTAGCAGTCACGTGCCTTAGGTACTATGCTGCCAGAGCTCCTTCCTCATGAATAGAAAGCCTACTGGCTACTTATTTTTAGAGGCACTGGCACAGAAACAATACCATAACACTTTTTGCAATCCTGTCTTTCTAGTCTCTTTTTGTCCTTTTCTTCTTATTATGAGGAGACCTGGTGTCACAGTGATTAAGCATTTGGCTGCTAACCTAAAGGTCAGAAGTTCAAACCCACCAGCCATTCCATGGGAAAAAAGCATGCCAGTTGCTTCCGTAAAGACTGTAGCCTTGGAAACCCTATGGGGCTGTTCTCTGTGCAATAGGATTGCTATGAATTGGAATGGACTAGATGTTTTTGGTATTCTTATTATGCAGATGAATGATAAAGACTCTGTAAGAATTTCATCTTGTTGTAGAGGTGCAGGATACATAAAAATACAAAAATACAGTGAAATCAAATGTATCCCAGGTAAGTGTTGAGGGTGTGCTCTCAGAGAAGACTTTCTAAATGGAAGGAGCACCGAGTGGTGGTGGTGGTGGTGGTACTGTTGGAACTGGAACCAGAGAGAAGAAATCAGGATAACACAGCAGTTGTGACAACAATCCTCAAACAAGTTTACACTATCAAATTAATATTTTTTTGAATATTATCAGTGAGAGTAAACAATTCATAGAAGATTATTTTCTTTAATGTGAACCTTTAACTCAATTCAGCCCTGTAGAGTCAACTGGAATTAGAAAATGTTGACAGCATGCTAATTTGTACAAGTGTATCAAACGTACTAAAGCCAAGTGGTGAACAAAGATAAACAAGGAGTCATCTTCATACATAAACCACCACAAAAAAAATTAAACTTAATGCAGAAGAGAGCAAAGTAGACAATGTATTCACTCTTCATGTTTCAGGAATATTCACATTCATTTCTCTGTCACACTGAGGACTTCAGAGTCAAATCTAACTTTTCTGTGGGGACCAGGTTTGCTGGTCCAATAGAGCCTGGTGGAACCACTGAGACTATGACCCCTAGCTGACCTTCAGGTCTGGAATTGAACCCACACCTGTTGTTTCCAGCCAAACAAAATACAGACATATGAGTTAAACATTTACCTCAAGTAGATACACTCCTTGGAGAGAACAATCATGGGAGAATGAAGGGCTGCTTATGCACAGGGAGACAGCTCAAGGGGCAGGAGGGTATGGAGGGATAGACACAGGGAAGAGGTAACTATGGGGAGGAAGTGGTAGGGGAGCTGTTGCATTGTGGTAAACTGTGGTCAATGACATGAGACAAAGTATATGTGAACTGCTGTATGGAAAGTGAATTTGCTCTGTAAATCTTCACCCAAATCACAATTAAAAAAAAAAAATCTGACTTTTCTTCTTACTTAAGGTTAGTTTTAATGTGTTTTATATTTTTCTCTGATTTTTTTTCTTCTGAAAGCCACCCCAGCTTGTTTCATGTACATATCTTCTTTTGTCTATATAAAGATATTTTATCTTTTGCTTTATAATTTTTTTTTCCCGTCATTATCCTGTTTATCTGAGTTCCTTTTTCCCTCTTTGTTTGGTTTCTATTTTTTTGTGTTATAGTCTTTCTTTACATACCTCTGGTACCCATTCATATTTAAGAGTGAAGAGAAAGGTTTATTGAAAATCCTATAGGCATAGGTAGGGCCCATCTTAGGGTGATTTCCACTGTATGGTCATCAGACAGAAATAGAGATTTCTTAGTGGAAAGTTCTAAAATGTCGATGGCACTGAGTCTGGGTTTTTTGGTTTAGTACTGGTCAACTCAACAACTATTTATTTAGGACCCAGAATAGCTATTATGCCATACATTGTGTTTAGAGAACAGTTGAGTAAATTGTTAAAATTTCCGTGGTTAAAGAGGTTATATAGTATATGACACCTATCTTTAAGAGTCATCCACAGGAAACAGAGGGAAAGTGTAGAATGAAGACTTTTATGTATGTTTTAGAGAAGTAGATGTCAATGTAAGATAAAACAAAGAACTTCCTAATGACTAGAATTTTTCAGAAACATAATGTACTACATTGTGAAAAGGGGCTCTTGTGGTACAATGATTAAGAGCCTGGCTGCTAAACAAAAGGTTGGCAATGCGAATCCACTCACCTGGCAACCTGCACCCATACTGCCTAGGAAACCCTACGGGGCAGTTTTACTCTGTCACATGGGGTCGCTAGGAGTTGACCCTATGACACCCAATAGCAATAACACGTTGTGAAGCAGTAACAGCTTCATCATTGCATGTAGTCTGGCAGGGGGAAAAAAACCATGTAGTCCAGACCTTGATAAGTACATGTTTAATGCTGTAAACTGAAATCCTATGTTTGGTAGAAGGTTGGACTAAAACACCTCTCTATTCCTTTCTAAGATAGGAACCTATCATTCTTCCTGAGTTAAAACTGAGAGCCCAAAGCTCAGATATTCTATCACCATCACTTTGTTTTAGATATATGTATTTTTTAAAGCAGAATGATAGAAAGATTAAAAATACAATCACTCATTACCCAAAGCCATTACCCAAATACAATCATTCATAAGATTTGCTGTATTTCTCTTTTTTTGATTTATAGTTTATTTTTTAACATAAAAGTGATATTATAAGCATTTATTGGAGATTATTTTCATTGTCCACTCTAAAAACTTTCTTAATAAAAATTATCTGAAGGGATCAAAAAAGTTTCAACTTGTCATCAGTGAGTTAACAACATTGCTTATTTCCCAAAACCTTGGCTATGTTTTCCCAAGCCAATGCAAATGATATTGCTTAGACAGTCTTTTCAAGTGCCAATTAGTATTAAAATTAACTGCAGACCAATACCGGTAGGTGAGTTGTAAATACCATCAAATTAGACATGGTCCCTTCCCTAAAAGGCTCATGGCGATTTTTTTAATCCAAATTAGAAGAGTCGTGGGAAGGGATCACACATTAACTAATTCAATAAGCTATAAAAGCCCGTACATTGCTGTGCAATGACTGTTTTCAAGAAGACAAAGGGAGCAACATAACTACTTTCACTGAGAAGCTGAAATTAAACTCGGATTTCCTTCTTTCTGAAGGTTGGTCTCTTATCTTTCCCTTATAATATATGTTGGGTTTTTTTGTGTGTGTGTGTGTGTGTTGGGGGGAATTGTGAGGATAATAATTAAAATCTTTTATCTGGTTATAGTTGTATGGTAAAAAATAATGCTCTTACTATTCAACCATGTTAGCAAGTGAAAAAAGAAGAGTTTAGAAATTAATTCAGTCACTTCAATTCAATAGACATTTATTCGGTGTCAGCAATGAGTCTCATATCTTTCTAGGTAGTTATTACTTGGTCAAAATAAGATAGACAGGATAATAAATAATAAAATCATGTGCTAGATGTAATAATAGCGGTCTATACAAGTCACTGCGTGTTCCCTAAGAAGAATGAACGTTAATATGCTTGAGAAGTTCAGGAAAGGTTTTACACAGGAGATAACCAGTAGAAGAGGGAGGACATCCTTGCAGTGGAAACAGCATTTGCAACATAGGGCATTACCAACAAGGCACTGTATATATGGGTTGCTACATGGTCACTACAAGTGAGTCAGCAGAGTAAAAGCACAATTTGCATGTATTTTAACCTTCACAGTTCCAATGTGGTGGATTTAAGTTTGTCTGTACTCCTTTCGATGGAGTTCTTGAGGTCAAACACTTTGTAATATTCTTATTTGTGGCCTCAGCAGCAGGCACAGTACCCAATACATGACTGGGACTCAATAAGAATTTGTTGAATGAACAAATAAATGAATAAATAAATGAATGAACAAATAAATAAAGCTAAGGCTCAAGGATCTTTAGTGACTTACCCAAAGCTAGATTTATCGATACTTTCCTAATAATTTTTGACTTACAAATTTTTCAAATTTCCCAATTATTTCAGTTAGTTGGTTTTCCTAGGTTGTTAAAGGAGAGAGAAAAATAGTAATATGTTGGTTTATTTTGTTTGCATTGGTTTTTCTGAAGCATGTTTAACATTTACTGCATCTTCTTTCTCTGATCTTATTTTTTCTTCAAATTGCTCTAAGATGGTTTCTGCTTCATTTTTTACTGAAACTTCTCTGGAAAAGATCAATGATGACCACTACAATGACAAATCTAATATTCAATCCATTTCAATTCTTACGGTACAAAAGTCACTAGACTACTTTTGCTCTTACTGTTATCTGCTGTCTGGAATGTCACACTCACACATACACCACACACACCACCACTACCACCATCACCACCACCCTTCCTGGTCTCTTACCTAGCTAACTCCTACACACCCTTTTGTTTAAGCTCTTGTGTCCCTTTCTCCAGAAGTTCAGATATTCCTTCCCAGTGCTACTGTGGAACATTATACTATACCACAAAGTATAATGTTATCATTGCACTTATCACATAGCATGGTAATTGCATGCTTGTCTCTCCCTGACTGTACAGAGAACTTTCTGAGAAACTAATTTTACTTTCATTTGTGTTTATACCTATCATAGGCTCTGATAGGTGTAATTATATTCTTCTTTCTCTCTCCCTGAACTATATAGAGAATTTTCTGAGAGAAGAAATTGGTTTTTGTATACTTTTGGTATGTAAGAGTGTCCCTTATATTTACCATAGACCCTGATGAGTAGTCAACATATTGGTGTTTTCATTGTCCATAAGAACCATCAAACTTTAGGACAGGAAACTATAGGTCTTTGCAACAAAGTAGTTTGTGTTTAAATGGAATGGAAGTTGATAAGAGAGCTCTCAGTTTCTGCCAGCCAGCTGCAGCACTATGGCCAAGAAAAGGATTGCTGTGATTGGAGCTGGAATTAGTGGACTGGGAGCCATTAAGTGCTGCTTGGATGAAGACTTGGAACCCATTTGCTTTGAAAGAAATGATGATATTGGAGGTCTCTGGAAATTTCAAGTAAGTTTCCATTTTGTCTGGTTTTAAGTATGTAACTTTTAAAAATGGCTGAAACCATTGGGATGATGGTGTTCTCAAATGGTATACAGCACTCCACATTTTAAGAATTACTTCTTCTTGTTGTTGGGTGCCATTGAGTCAGTTCCAACTTACAGCAGCAGATTATAACTGCCCCATGAAATTTCCCTGGCTGTAATCTTTATAGAAGTAGATCACCATGTCTTTCTCCTGTGGAGCTACTGCGTGGGTTTAAACTGCCAACCTTTTGATTAGCAGCTGAGCTTTGAACTATTGCACCATTAGGGTACTTTCAGAAAAATTACTTAAAGACTATAATACTCTTTCTTACATTACTATTTAAGGAAATATATAAATATCTGTCAATTTCAGGCTTACGCATGAAATTTGTAGGATTCTATTTTGGATAGCTAAGATTCCATATGACCATCAGAAATATTACAATGCACTGGAACTCTTAATTGAAAATTCTTTCAACTGATCAGGTGATATTATGCTCAATATTAGAGATGTCACACATTGTTTCTCTTGATTTAGCATGGTTATAGGTGGATTAAGGAGTTCTGGTAATGTAGTGGTTAAGGCTATTGGCTGCTAACCAAAAGGTTAGTGGTTCAAACCCACCAGCTGCTCCGCAGAAGAAAGATGCTTCTATAAAGATTTACAGCCTTAGAAACCTAATAGAGGTTGCTATGAGTCAGAGTTTGCTTGATGGCAGTGAGTTTGTTTTTTTTATTTCATAGGTGAGTTAGGACTGTCCATTGCTGACTTCTAGCATACAATTTTACATTCTCTTCTGGTCAACCCCACTGACCGGCTTCTCTTCTCTTAACTATCAGCTGAATTTTTTTTTTTTCCTCTCAGCTCTTGGTAGCAAGAGATTTACTGCCTTGAGCGGTTCAAGCTTGGTTTCAAATGTTGAATAGGCTTAAATTCCAAGTGACTCCAACTTATTTTGGTATTTCACTCATCTGTCATTGGAAATGTCCTTGACAGGTGACACTCTGATCAATATTTTCCAGTTCTGATAACCCTACACAGTCACCCTGCTCTGATGAAGGAGTGTTTTTGCTCACCAGTCATGATTGGCATCCTTATGGGTGTGATGGATGGGTTTATTTTCTTATCTTGCTCTTGGCTTTTATTCCCACCTAGACCATGTGTCAAGGGCTGAAATATGAGACCTTTCCAATCCTGTGGAGAGTGGGCTTATTGGCACTGTAACTGACATCACTGTCCCATAAGAGCTCTGATGGTGTAATGGTTAGAGCATTCAGCTGCTAACCAAAACATTAGTGGTTCAAATCTACCATCTACTCCACAGGAGAAAGATGAGGCAGTCTGCTTCTGTAAAAATGAAAATCCTATAGGGAAGTTCTACTCCATTGTATAGGGTTGTTATGAGTCAGTATTGACTCAATGGCAGTGGTTTGGTTTGGTTTTTTGGTCCCATAAAAGCCATTTCCTGGTGCCTTTGGAGTAAACCCATGGCCAAGGAACATTCCTAGCAGCACTCAGATGATCCAACCTTGTGTGGGGTCATGCAAATTTCTCTCTCTTTTTATGTATTGCTTTAATTGTCATTCAATTCTAAATAATCTATAACACTTATTTTGTTTATTTAATTCAAGAATTCATTCATTCATTCATCAAATATTTATTGAGTGTTTGCTATGTGCCAGACACTTTTCTAGATGCCGGAGGATATATTCGTAAATATAACATACAAAATGTCCAAGGGAGTATACATTGTAATGGAGTGTATAATAAATAAATAATATGATCCGTGGTGTGAAATATACTACTGTTGTTATTGTCATTGTTAGGTGCTGCAGAATCAGCTCCAACCCATAGTGATCTATGTACAACAGAACAAAGCACTGCCTGGTCCTACACCAGCCTCACAATCCTTGCTATGCTTGAGCCCATCATTGCAGCCACTGGGTCAATCCATGTCATTGATGGTCTTCGCCTTTTGCACTGACCCTGTACTTTATCAAGCATGATATCTTTCTACAGGGACTGGTCCCTTCTGACAACATAACCAAAGTCGGTGAGACAAAAGTCTGGCTGTTCTCCCTTCTAAGGAGCATTCCAGCTACACTTCCTCTAAGACAGATTTCTTCATTCTTCTGGCAGTCCATGGTATTTTCAGTATTCTTCACCAACACCACAGTTCAAAAGCATCAACTTTTCTTTGGTCTTCCTTATTCATTTTCCAGTTTTTACATGCAAATGAGGTGATTGAAAAAACCATGGCTTGGTTTAGGCACACCTTAGTCTTCAAAGTCTTTTGCAGCAGATTTGCCCAGTGCAATATGACGTTTGATTTCTTGACTGCTGCTTCCATGAGTGTTGATTATGGATCCAAGTAAAATGAAATCCCTGACAACTTCAACCTTTCATGTTAAGTATACCAAAAAGAAACCAAACTCACTGCTGTCAAGTTGGATCCGACTCACAGCGACCTTTCCTTGGTTTTTGGAGGTGGTATCACTACAGAAGAAGATTGCCCAACCTTCCTTCTGAGGAGTGGCTAGTGGGTTTGAACCACCAGCCTTCCAGTTATCAGTCAAATGCCTTAGGCACTACACCACCAGATCTTTTTGTGTTAGAATAGTAGAGAAAAATAAAACAGAAAATGAGTTTGAAGAGTATAATTTAAATAAAGGGTCATAGAAAGCCTCAGTAAAAAGTGATTTTGAAAAACAAATAAGAAAGCAATCCTTGACACTATCTAGGGAAAAGCATTCAATAGAATTTTCAAGTGCAAAGCCCAGAGCATTCCTGGCATGTGAGGGGAAGCACCAAGAGGCCAGTGCAGTCGAATGGTACTGCAGAAATATAAAAGATGGTTGAGGGGTAATGAGAAACATATAGACCATGATAAAGACTTTGACTTGGATGGACATTGAAAGCCATTAGTGGTTTTAAACAGAGTAATAATGTTATTTGACTTATGTTTTAAAAGAACCACCCCAGCCTCTCTGTTGGAATAGATCAAAGTGGGAAAGGGCTGAAAAAATCTGTCCTGTTTGAAAACTACTCAGTAATTACCCAGGTGTGAAATCATGGTAGACTGTACCAGGAGTAGATCAGAAGTATTTTTTCAAATTTCCAAATGCATGAATTAGTTTTTGGGAGGGGAGGAGGGATGTGTTATAGTCTTATATGTGTTGATTTTTTCTATTTTTCCTTGCATTTATATCATATATATGAAAGTTCTGTGGCTGTATTAGTTTCCTAGGGCTGCCATAACTGCTTACCACAAACTAAGTGACTTAAAACAACAGAAATATTTCCTCAAAATTCCGGAGGCTACAGGTCCAAAATCAAGTTGTCATCAGGGTCATGATCTTTCTGAAGGCTCTAGGAGAGGATTCTTCATTGGCTTTTTCTAGCTTCTGATGGATACCAGCAATCCTTGGCATTGCTTGCTTACAGCCAGCTACATCACGCCTATCTCTGCCTCCATTTCTACATGGCCTTCTTCCCTGTGTCTTTCTTTGTGTCTCCTCTCCCCTTCTTAAAAAGACAGCAGTCATATTGGATTAGGTCTCATGCTAATCCACTGTGACCTCATCTTAACTTGAGTACATCTGCAAAAACCCTATTACCAAACAAGGTCACAGTCACAGAGACTTCAACATATCCTTCTTGGAGGACACAATTAAATCAACACTAGTTGCTAAGCTTTTTAAAGTTTCTTGGCTGTTACATGTTCTTGGTGAATTGCTCCGATTATTAATGTGAAACATCTCTTTTCATTACTTTTATTTTCAATTATATTGATTTGGTATTAATATTACTGCACTAGCTTTTTTGTTAGAATTCAATAGCTTATCTTTTTCCATCACTTCATTTCCTAGGATGGTATGTCATTTGTTTTAAGTTTGTCTACATATACCCTGACTTTCTTTTATTATCTGATATGAGAGTTTCTATATATGTATAGTACTAATCTTAAATCTACAGATTGATCATTATTATTTGTGAATACACTTATATAACCACTACTCTGATCAAGATATAGACTATTTCAAACCACGTAAGACTCATTGGAATTCCAGAACAAGAAGATGTGAAAAAAACCATTGAGAAAATTGTGGAAGAGCTGCTAACAGAAAATATCCCCCATATCATGAAAGAAGAAAAGATATTATCCAAGAAGTTCATAGAACCCCACACAAGAGCAATCACAAGAAAAAACACCAAGGCATATTATAATCAAATTCTCCAAAATCAAAGACAAAGAAAAAATTTTGAGAGCTGCCCAGGAAAAAGAAATATTACTTATAATAATCAAACAGTTAAGCTGAGCTCCAATTACTTGGCGGAAACCATGCAGGCAAGAAGACAATGGGATGGCATATATAAAACACTGAAGGAAGAGAACTCCCAACCAAGAATCCTATATCCAGCCAAATTATCCATCAAATATGAGGGTAAAATCAAGGCATTCTCAGACAAACAGAAATTAAGGGATTTTGTAAAAACCAGACCAACCTTACAAGAAATGCTTAAGGAAGTTCTTCCAATAGAGAACCCACAACAGGGATCAACAAAATCAGGATACATGGTATCAACACTAAAACCAAATCAGAAATAGAAACTCAAAATAAAACCATAAAACATTGTACTCTAAAAACCAAGGAATTCAATCAGTACACAACAAAGCAGCTAACCTATCAGAAGGAACAAAACTTATAGGTACAAACTTCCAAATGGAGAGGAAAACAGGACAATGACTTCACAGTACGCACTGTTCTAAAAATGTAGAGACAAGAATATACTCCAAGGTAACCACAGAGAAAAGTAACAATCCCCCTAAGCAAATCCAGAAAGAAGGAAAACATATGGGTTTACTAAGCACAAAACCAACAATAAAGAAGAAAAGGGAGAAAAGCATTGGCCAACAAACTGAACTTAGCACAGAAAAGTATATGGACCAAGGAAACACCAACAACATAACAAAGAAACACAATAGAATGACAACAATCAATTCATATCTATCACTAATTACACTCAGTGTGAATGGACTAAAGGCACCTATCAAGAGAAAGAGAGTAGCAGACTGGATAAGAAAAGAAGACCCGTCAATATGCTGCCTAAAAGAGACACACCTTAAACAAAAAGATAAAAACAAATTAAGAGTTAAGGGATAGAAAAAATATATCAAACCAATGGAAACCAAAAAAGAGCAGGAGTGGCAATATTAATTTCTAACAAAATAGACATTAAGGTGAAAAATATCATAAGAGATAAAGAAGGACAGTATATGATGCTGAAAGGGTCAACTGACAAAGAAGACATTACAATAATAGTTATGCACCCAATGAAAGTGCTCCAAAATACGTGAAGCAAATATTAAATGAATTAAAAGGGACAATAGACAACTCTACAATACTAGTAGGAGACTTTAATGCATCACTTTCAAAGAGGGACAGGTCAAGTAGGAAAAAACTCAACAAAGATATAGAAGAACTCAACAATACAATCAACCAACTCAACCTCATAGACATATACAGACATATACAGAGCACAAAAGCACAATTCACATTCATCTCCAGTGCACATGGATCCTTCTCCAGAACAGACCATATGTTAGGACATAAAACAAGCCTCAATAAATTCAAAAGCATTGAAATAGTGCAAAGCATCTTCTCAGACCACAATGCTATAAAATTAGAAATTAATAATAGGAAGAGCAAGGAAAAAGCATCAAACACATGGAAGCTGAACAACTCACTGCTCAAAAAGTACTGGGTAATAGAACAGATAAAAACTGAAATAAAAAAATTCCTGGAAACAAATGAGAATGAAGATACATCTTACCAAAACTTATGAGATACAGTGAAAGCGGTACTGAGAGGACAGTTTATAGCAATAAATGCATACATCAAAAAAGAGGAAAGAAACAAAATCAACACTGTAACTCATCTACTCCAACAACTAGAAATAGAACAACAAAAGATCCCTACAGTATCTAGAAGCAAGGAAATAACAAAGATCAGAGTAGAAATAAATGAAACAGAAAAAAAAAAAATAGAGAAAACCAACAAAACAAAGAGCTGGTTCTTGGAAAATATTAATGAAATCGATAAACCATTGGCAGATCTAACAAAATAAAAGAAAGAGAAGATCTAAATTACAAGAATTGTAAATGGGAATGGTGTCATCACAACAGAACCAACTGAAATTAAAAAGATACTGACAGAATATTATGAAAAACTGTACTCTAACAGATTTGAGAACCTAGAAGAGATGGACAAGTTTCTAGAATCACAAGACCTACCTAAACTATCTCACTCAGAGATAGAAAACTTGTACAGACCTATAACAAAATAAGAAATTGAACAGGTCATAAAAAAAACATCCCACAAAAAAAAGCCCTGGTCCTGATGGCTTCACTAGAGAATTTTATCAAATATTCAGAGAAGAGTTAACACCTATGCTACGCAAGCTATTCCAGAACACAGAAAAAGATGGAATACTCACAAATTCATTTTATGAAGCAAGGCATAACACTAATACCAAAACCAGGGAAAGACCACTAGAAAGGAAAACTACAGACCAATATCCCTCATAAACATAGATGCAAAAATCTTTAACAAAATCCTAGCCAACAGAATCCAACAACTTATCAAAAAATTAATACACCCGGACCAAGTGGAATTCACACCAGGTTTACAAGGATGGTTCAACATCAGAAAATCAATCAGTGTAATCCACCACATAAACAAAACAACCATATGATTATATCAATCGATGAAGAAAAGACATTCGATAAAATCCAACATCCATTTCTATTCAGAACTCTCAGCAAATAGGGATAGAAGAGAAATTCCTCAACATAATGAAGGTTATATATGCAAAGCCAACAGCCAACATCATTATTAATGGAGAAAGACTCAAGGCATTCCCCTTACGAATGGGAAACAGACAGGGGTGTCCTCTATCACCACTTCTATTTAATATTGTATTGGAAGTCCTAGCCAGGGCAATAAGGCAAGAAAGAGAAATAAAAAGCATACAAATTGGCAAAGAGGAACTAAAACTATCTCTATTTGCGGATGATATGATCCTGTACATAGAAAACCCAAGGGACTCAATTCAAAAAACTACTGGAACTAATAGAGAGGTTAAGCAAAGTGGCAGGATACAAGGTCAACATACAAAAATCAGTTAGATTCCTCTTCACCAGCAAAGAGTCCTCTGATAAAGAAATAAGGGAAACAATACCATTTACTATAGCTACTAAACAGATAATATATCTAGGAATAAACCTCAGCAGAGACACAAAAGACCTATACAAAGAAAACTATAAAACACTGCTACAAGAGACAACAAGGGCACTACATAAATGGAAGAACCTACCTTGTTCATGGATAGGTAGACTAAATATTGTGAAAATGTCAATGCTACCTAAAACAATCTACACATTTAACACAATCCCTAACCAGATTTCAACAAATTTTTTAAGGACATGGGAAAACTAATTACTAATTTCATGTGGAAAGGAATGAGACCTGGGATAAGCAGAGCACTTCTCAAGAAGGAAAACAAAGTGGGAGGTCTCACACTCCCAGATCTTAAGAACTACTATACAGCCACAGTAGTCAAAACACCATGGTATTGGTACAATGATAGACAGATAGACCAATGGAACTGAATTGAAAGTCCAGATATAGACCCATCCATCTGTGGACAACTGATCTTTGACAAAGGTCCAAAACCCATTAAATGGGGAAGAGATAGCCTCTTTTACAAGTGGTACTGGCAAAACTGGATATCCACCAGTAGAAAAATTAAACAAGACCCATAGCTCACCCTATACACAAAAACAAATTCAAGCTGGTTCAAAGACTTAAATGTAAAACCCAAAACTAAAAAATTCATCAAAGATAAAATAGGGGCAAATCTGGGAGCCCTAATTTACAGCATAAATAGACTGTCAAGCACAACCCAGAATGTACAGGAGATAGAAGAGAAGCTAGATGACTGGGACCTTTTAAAAATTAAAATCTTATGTGCATCAGAAGACTTCATCAAAAGGGTAAAAAGAGAACCTACAAATTGGGAGAAAATATTTGCCTATGACATATCTGATAAAGGACTTATCTCCAAAATCTATAGAAAACTTCAACACCTCAACACCAAAAAGACAAATAACCCAATTCACAAATGGGCAAAAGACTTGAACAGACACTTCACCAAAGAAGATATACAGGCAGCCAACAAACACATGAGAAATTGCTCACGATCATTAAGCATTGTTGTTGTTGTTATGTGCCGTGGAGTCAGAGCCGACTCATAGTGACCCCTCCTTGGGTTTCCGAGGCAGTATCACTACGGAAATAGATTGCCCATCTTCCTTCTGAGGAGTGGCTGGTGGGTTTGAACTGCCAGTCTTCTGGTTAGCAGTCAAGTGCCTTAGACACTATGATACCAGAGCTCCCAATTAAGCATTGTTGTTGTTGTTGTTGTTGTTGTTGTCGTTATGTGCCGTCGAGTCGGCCGCGACTCATAGCGACCCCTCCTTGGGTTTCCGAGGCAGTATCACTACGGAAGTAGATTGCCCCATCTTCCTTCCAAGCAGTGGCTGGTGGGTTTGAACCGCCAGCCTGCTGTTTAGCAGTCAAGTGCCTTAGGCACTATGCTACCAGGGCTCCCGGAGGACATTATGCTGAATGAAATAAGTCAATCACAGAAAGAAAAGTACTGTATGAGCCCATTACTGTAAAAAGACAAAGGGTTTGCTTGAGGAAGGGAACCCACTTAGTAGGTTATCGGGATGGGGAGGGAAGAGGAGGGATTAATTTCGGGCTAGTTGGGGCCCACATGCTGATGTGGGTAGGGGGAGGTATATGCGGGAAGGATCTGTGACCATCATGATTACATTAGGAAATGGAGGACACCAAATTGTGCACATAGAGATAGATGACAGATGCTAATACCAATCAATGTGTCCACAGTATTGCATTGCCATTAACACCAAACACTAGGCTACAGATACATACATAAACACTTGAGAGGATCAGATTGGGGTCAGTGAACAGGAGTAAACTCTAGACCAAGAATAGATTCAGCTGGGGCTAATCTTGCACAGACACCAATGATACAAAATACCTGCATTCCTTAACAGAAACAATAGAGGAGAGACACAGAGTAATCTCTCACAGACAACCAGACACTCTGGGAGAGAGATCCAATAGATCTACTGTCTCAGGACCATAGTACAGGGGACACCAGACTCAATTGGAACTATAAAATACATAAAAGCCTAGCTCTGCATCCTACATTGGTGAGTAGCGACTGGGGTCTTAAAAGCTTTCAAGAGGCCTTCTAGGATGCACCTAATGGTCTCCTAGTGTCGGAAGCAAAGAAGAACGCAAAAAAAAAAGGGGGGGGGCATTTGAAAGCAATCAGCCAAAGGACACAATGGCCCTTGAGACCAGAAGAACTAGATGGTGCCTGGCTACCAGTGCCAACCACTCAAGAAAGGATCAAATCTGGAGATCCTGGATAGAGTGGGAGGGAAAACGTGGAACCAACTCAAAAAAACTCAATGACCAGAATTACTGGCCAGATGAAGTCTCGTGAGACCCCCAATACTATGCCTGGAATACGTTCTGTGCCTGGCGTGAAGCGCACCCCCAGGGGCTGGCTCTCAGGCCAATAGTTAACAAGATGTACATGCAAACCACTCAATCCAGGATGATGCACCCACATACTCTATGGTAATACATCTCTTAGAGCAATAAACCACAGGGCACCAGAGGACCAACATTCAAATTGAGGAAATGCAGGACAGACAAGAGCATATGAATATGAGGGGCACAGGGGGAGGGTTACAGGGTAGGGAGGGGAGGAGACTGGGTTAGGGTTGAACATGGTGAATGGGGAGTGAAACTGAATGTTCACATAGTGTTCAATGTAAAACAAGCTCTTAAATATATATAGAATATTTCCAGAACTTTAGAAGGTTCCTGTCAATGCCCAGTTACCCCTAGAAGTAACCACTGTTTTGATTTCTACCACCCTTCATTAACTTTGCTAGTACTTGGAATCATTCTGTTATACTTTTTGCGTGTTGAGTCTTTCACTTGTCATCTGTGTACTGAAATTCATCCAAATTGTGTGTGTGGGAACAGTTAATTTTTAAATATTTCTTTGTTATATACACGCGTGTGTATATACTGTAGTATTGCAGTATATGAATATACTGCAATTTATTAATCTATTCATCTGTTAATGATTACTTGGGTTATTTTCACTATGTGGTTTTTGTGTCTCATTTCTTTCACTCATCATTTGTGTATGTGATATATTCATGTTATAAGTATAGAAATAGTTCATTTTTAATTTTTCCTTCTGTGTAGTACTTCATTATATGAATATAACATAATTTACTCAGCCATTCTTCTGTTGATGGCCATTTAGGTTGTGTTTATTATTTGGAAATTATGAATAAAACTTTTGTAAACATGCTTATACATGTCTTTTGATTAATATGCACTCATTTCTCTTGGGTATATACTAAGGAGTTAAATTCCTGGGTCAAAATATAGACATATATTTAACTTTAATGGATACTACCAAACAGTGCTCCAAAATGGTTGTATCAATTGACATTTCCACTAATAATGTAGGAGAGTTCTAGTTGCTCCATGTCCTTGTAGACACTTAACATTGTCAATATTTTAATTTTGGCCATTCTACTGGATGTATGGGAGCTCTGGTAGCATAGTGCCTAAGGCACTTGACTGCTAACCAGGAGGCTGGGGGTTGAAACCCAACAGCAACTCCTCGGAAGGAAGGTTGGGCAATCTACTTCCGTAGTGATACTGCCTTGGAAACCCAAGGAGGGATTGCTATGAGTTGAGTCCAAATCAACGATGCATAACAATAACAATTAGATGTGTAGTAAAGGTTTTGTTTCACATTTCCCTCGTGAGTGTTGAGATTGAACATCTTTTTGTATGTTTATAGGCAATTTGGATATTTTCTTTTGTTAAAAGCTTGTTCAAGTCATTTTTAATTTAGGTTGTCTGTTTCTTTTTGTAAGAATTTGTTACACATTCTGTATATGAGTGTTTTGTGAATACATATATTGTGAATACCTTCTTTCAGTATGTTAACTTTTTGCTATCTTAATAGTTTATTTTAATAAATTTTATTTATTAAAAATAAATTCTTATTTATCAAATAAATTTAATAAATTCTTAATTTTAATAAGGTGCTCTAATACGTGCATCTAGAGCTATAAGTTTTCTTCTAAGCACTGTTTGATTTCATCTACTAGTTTGATGCATTGTCTTTTCACTATTGTTCAATTCTAAATATTTTCTAATATCCTTGTAATATATTCTTTAAATGTGTTGCATAATTTATAAACAAAAGGGAGATTTATAATTATCTCCCTCTTATTGATTTTTAAGTTAATTCCACTGTGGTTGGGAAATATATTCTGATTTTAATCTTTTGAAATTGTTTCAGTGGCCCAGCCTATGGTTTATATTAGTAAATATGTCATGTGCCCTTCAAAAGAATGCACAGTCTGCAGCTGTGGGGTTTATTTGTCTATATATGCCAATTACATTAAGCTGTTTAGTTGTGTTCTTTAATCTTCTATACCCTCAGCAATTTTTGTTTTATTGGTCTATCATTTGTTTGGTGAAATGAGTTAAATTCTCTAGCAATGATTATGAGTTTATTTTTCCTATTAATTCTGTTGATTAAATTCTGTCTTATACTAGAATTGACCTTTATATCATTATAATCTCTCCCTTCTTATATCTAAACTTGTCAGAATGTCTATCTTGTGTTCACTTGATATATCCATATTTCAGTCTAACTTTATCTATTATAAACAACATAAAAGAGCTCTGGTGGCACAGTGCCTAAGATATTTGACTGCTAACCAGAAGGTTGGTGATTCAAACTCAACAGCTGCTCTTGAAGGAAGATGGGGCATTCCACTTCTGTAATGATTTACTGCCTTGGAAACCCAATGGGGGTTGCTGTGAGTCAGAATTGACTCGATGGCAGTAGGGTGGGGTTTTTTGCTTTTAAACAGCATATTGAAGGATTTTGTCTGCTATTATTTATTTTTTAATTTGAATAACTATAGGTAATGAACTGTGAACAGTTGAGCTTTAGTTTACTATATTCTTTATTATTATTATTTATCTCATATCTTTGTTGCTTCTTTATTCTTTATTTCCTTCTTTGGTTTTATTCGAATATTTTTATTCTTCTGTTTTTTTCTACGCTATTTATTTATAGATCTAGTCTTGCATTACTGTTAGTGGTTATCTTAGAAATTTCAGTACGTATTTCTGACTTACTACTCTCTAGTTTATGTTTGTATTTTTATCAATTTTCCGAATAAAGCAACGATTTTATAACCATTTTAGTTCATTTACCCCTTTCCATTCTTTGTATTGTTATCATGTATTTTACTCCTTAAATATGTTATAAACCTTAGAAGATTTAAAAAAAAAAAAAAAGTCAATCTTCTTTTGTGCTTATCCACATTTTTATGTTTTCTAGTTTCCTCCAGTCCTTCCTGTATTTACATGCTTCCATCTTGGTTCATTCCCATTCAGCCTGAAGAACTTTCTTACATATTTCCAAAAGTGCTGAATTTCTGGCCAAAAAGTCTCTCAGCTTGTTTGTCTGAACATGTTTATTTCACCTTCATTTTTGAAAGATGTTTTTACCAAGTATAAAAGCCTAGATAAACATTTTTAATTTCAGCCTTTTAAATGCAGGTACGTGTCACTTAATGTCAGTTAAGCCAAGGACACAGCATACTTCTCCGTAGTTCCATAAGGTTTTAGTTTTCCTTTGTTTTTTAAGAAAAAGTAGTAGCTCTCCTTTTGTTTATTTCCCCCTACTAGTTTTAAAGACCCCAAACCCAGACTCTTGCAGCACTGGGCTGCAAGGGTGGGATACAGGCAGGAGAGGCAGAGAACGTGGCTCTGGGTATAGGGTCTTGGGCTTTGTCCTGCAGGCAGGCAGGGGGAAGAGTGGGCCAGGCTGTGTGCAATCCACTCCCTCCCCACTCTCTTCCCCTTACTTCTGAATCTCAGTCAGCTCACAGCACCCTCTCAGCCACTGCAGTTACCGCTGCACATTCCTCCAGCCTCTCCCAGCACCAATGGCAGTGGCGGTATCAGCAAGGATGACCAGAAGTGGGCTCCCATATGATCTTAATATGTTTTCACACAAGTCAAAATCACACAACGTTCTGTTTCACAGAATGTATTATGGACAATAAACAATGCATACCTGTATTTCATTGCATTATTCTTTACTTCCATTTTTTCTACTCAGAAGTCAGTCAAAAGCCTTATTGTTGATTCAGTGTAACTTTTCTCTCTAGCAGATAGGGACTGAAGGAGAAAATATTTATAGAGAAAATGAAAGACAAATTACTGGCTTATTATACTTGAGATTATTTGTCTCCTTTACTTAAACGATGTTATTTTTATTTCATTGTTATTTAAAAATTTGATATTAAGAAAGGTTTTTTTTTTTTTCCACTGTAGAAAAATACTTCAGAGAAAATGCCTAGTATCTATAGATCTGTGACCATCAACACCTCCAAGGAGATGATGTGCTTCAGTGACTTCCCCATACCTGATCATTTCCCCAACTACATGCACAACTCCAAACTCATGGACTACTTCAGGATGTATGTCAAACACTTTGATCTCCTGAAATACATTCGCTTTAAGGTAAAATATAAATGAAATATTGAATTGTGTGTTTCAGTGTTTGTGTGTATGCAAGTACACATATGTAGACATGAGAGTTACACTGGGAGCTCTGGCAGCATAGTGCCTAAGGCACTTGACTGCTAACCAGAAGGCTGGCAGTTCAAACCCACCAGCCACTCCTTGGAAGGAAAGTTGGCCAATCTACTTCTGTAGGGATACTGCCTTTGAAACCCAAGGAGGGGTCACTATGAATCAGGTCTGACTCAATAGCATATAACAACAACAACAGTATCAAAAGAAGAGAAGATTAATGAATTTCCACCCCTGGAAAATCATCATTTTAATGAGGTAGTGTCTTGAAGATTCATTTGAATGTGAAACTGGAAATTATTGCCCATAAGGATCCATTCTGATAATACATTAGTGTGGCGTGGTAAAGGTCCTCTCTTGTAGCCTCAAATTCAAAAGGTTTAAGGACTTATGATAATTCCAATAATAATTGACCCAAACTATACAGCCTGAGGAACATATCCATTTATGTATCTACCTCCAAAACCCAAAAAACAAACCTATTGCCTTCTCTTAGTCCTCTAATGCTGCTATAACAGAAATACCCCAAGTGGATGGTTTTAACAAATAGGTATTTATTCTTTTATGGTTTAGAAGGCTATAAGTCCAAATTCAGAGTACTAGCTCTAGGGGCTGGGTGAAGTCCCCTTGACCTTGGGCTTCAGTTCTGCCTCTTGTTCCAGGCCCATTGGAGCTGGAGGCATCTCCTAACTCATGCAGCTGCTGGCTGCTGAAGCTGGCGAACCCGAGGTCAGCAGGTAAAATGGCATAATCCCAAGATCAGCAGGCAACACTTCAGATCACTGGTTTAAGTCCAGGAACTAGAGATGAAGACTCAGCCAGATGCAGGACCCAAATGTGCCAAAAAGCCAGAAATATTTTCCAAAGCTCTCTCATATATACTGGAGGCAGGCCACACCCCCAACTCAACTCCCCTTCAACTACTTAGCTGCTCACAGCAGATTCCACCATGGAAGTGATTACAATCTCGTCATGGGGAATAACTACACCCAATTGCCAAGCCATTCAAAACCACAGCCCAGCCAAATTGACACACAACCTTTACTACCATAGCTGTCAAGTCAATTCTGACTCATAGCAACATTATAGGATAGAGTGGAAATGTCCCATAGGGTTTTCAAGGCTATAAATCCTTACAGAAGCAGACTGCTACATCTTTCTCCCACAATATGGCTATGAACTGCCAACTTTTCAGTTCACCGATGAGTGCTTTAACCACAGCACCACCAGGGCTCCTTTATCTACCTCCACCATCCCTAATACACACATATAAAATACATCTCTCTAAAAGATATGATCTAATTAGAGTTTTAAAATGCCCATTCTGGAAAATGGATTGGAGATGGTCAAATGTGTAAGCAAGGAGGCCATTTAGAAAGCTTATTGCTGTAGAACCCCTGGACCAACAGTTCTTCACCGGGACCATTGTCTCAACAAATGGAAACCCCTCTTTCTCAAAGTTATAGCCAATGAAAATAGAATAGTCAAAAAGCATGTGAACTCCTCACAGCTACTAGAAATAATTTTTTTTAAATGCAAATTCAAAGAAAATTTTTAAACTGTTAAAATAGTAGGCAATAATCATAATGATAAGATGCTCAGTACTCAGGGGGGCACAAACTGGCATCCTCTACAATGCTAGTATAAATTTATTCAAAAGTAATTTGGCACACAGCTTCAAAAGGCTTAAAACAGTCAAATCTTTGACTCTTACATTTGGGGAAATGTGCTCTAAAGGAAAAATAAGTAGTAATGGGAGTTGAAGACAGGGAACCAGGTTTCAGTTTTCTACTGTCTTAGGGATAAATTACCACAAAATTATAGTTGTGAAGAAAACCCAAACCAAACCCAAAGCCATTGAGTCAATTCCAACTCATAGTGATACCCACCGGGTTTCTAAGGCAGTAAATCTTTATGTAAGTAGATTGCCCTGTCTTCCTTCAGCTAGGAGTGAAGAAAGGAGATTTTTATTTGGCATATGCAGCAAAGAAAAACAGAGATGGAAAATGGACAGACATGTCATCAGAACATTGTCTACTGAATCTGAGGAGTATTACAAAACCAGCAGTATATGTTACAAATTACAAATCTATAAAAGTTTCATCTTTCCATAGATACGCACAAATTGTTGAATCATCGTGATTGTTTCTGTCAGTTAATCAATGGTACAAGTTTTCAGTAACAACAGTCAGGAGGGTCTTCATTGGTCCCACAACCCAAAACAGGAACAAGATAAAGGTGGTAACTGTCCTTTATCAAATGTCTTCTCTGTTATAAAAAGATATACCTAGGTAAGTTCCATAGTTCTTTGTGTGAGGCCCTTTTCTGTCTAGCTTTCTGAGAACAACCTGCCCCTCCCTGGGTGTTCCCAGAATTATCTCAGCTACTGTCTTCTCTGGCAGCATAGTACCTAAGGCATTTAACTACTAAGCAGAAGGCTGGTGGTTCAAACCCACCAGCCACTCTTCGGAAGGAAGGTTGGCCGATCTACTTCTTAGTGATACTGCCTCGGAAACCCAAGGAGGGGTCACTATGAGTCAGGTCTGACTCAACGACACACAGCAACAACAACAACACTGCCTCTTCTTAGCCTTTCTTGGAATTATCATTACCATATGGGTGAGTAAAGTTAGAAAGGTTGGGGAAGTAATACAGAAAACTCAAAATGGAGTCTGAACTTAGGTCAAGGTTCAAGGTGGTATTAGGGTTCCAACTGTACGTCTTCTGCAAACCAAATATCTTTAGATTTTAGGCTCTAATGCACTACAACAATCAGTTCTTAAATAAGCTAATAAAATTATGTTTCTGAACTTGAAAGGAGAAGATAAGCCCCTGAGCTTATGATGAGTCCACAAATTCAGACTCCAAGCAGCAAGGCAGTCATGCTCCAACACCATCATTTAAAATGGAAAATGTTACTCATTTGGATCTAATTACAAAAGTCATACACATTACACAGAAATGTGGGTGGGAAAAGCAGGGAGGAGGGGAAAATGACACATACAAAAAAATTTTTCATAATTCCTCTACCCAGAGCTAATAAAACTTAAGATTTTGGTGTGTGTTTTGACATCTTTTTCCTAATATAAGTATAGCATGCTAACCCCCCCCAAAAAAAGGGTAATACTGAACATAGTATACTACATATACTGTTATTTAACCTCCTCTTCACCACTTAATATATTATGAATATCTGTTCATGCCTTTAAATATTCTTCTATGGTGTAGTTTTAAATAATTATATAATATTCCATTCATATGAGAGTTCCAAAAGTGAAGTGCTTATGGGATGACATATACAAAATGCTGAAAGAAAAATATTGTCAGCCAAGAATTATATATTCAGAAAAGCTAACCCTTCCCTTGGGTTTCCGAGGTGGTATCTCTACAGAAACAGAATAGATAGGCACTATCCCACCAGAGCTCCCATTTCTCAAATATGATGGTGAAATTAGAACATTCTCAGATAAACAGAAATTAAGAGAATTTGCAAAAATCAGAACAACCAAATGCTAAAAGGAGTCCTCTGGATAGAGAAGGGCAGACTACAACCAGAGATTAAGATATATGGCAACATCACCTGGAAATCAACCCAGAAATAGAAGTATCAAAAATAAAATTAACCTACAAGATAGAAAATAGAGAACCAGAGATACCAATTTGGAAATGATGATAACTACAAAGCAAAAAGAGGGAATAAATGATTTAGTTACAGAGCTTCCAAATGGAGACGAAGTCAAAACGACATCAAGATAGAATGAAAAATAAAAAAACTCACTGCTGTGAAGTCGGATCCAATACATAGTGACCCCTCCTTAGGTTTCTGAGGTAGTATCACTATGGAAGTAGATTGCCCAATCTTCCTTCCAAGGAGTGGCTAATGGTTTGAACCTCCAGCCTTCTGGTTAGCAGTCAAATGCCTTAAGCACTATGCTACCAGAATAGACTGCTTTAAATTGAGAAGATAATGATAAATGACAGTGTAACCTCAAAGAACATTAATAAATCTTCACACCAAAATAAAAAAGAGAAAAATCATAAGGTCTCAGAAAACACTAAAACAATAGTAATGAAGGAAATGATTTTTTTTTTAAAAAATCCATAAACAAAATGACCTCAGCACAGAATAAGCTAAAAAATCAAAGGATACAAAAATATATATCAAGCAAATGGCAACCAAAAAAGAGCAGGAGTGGCATTATTAATCTCTGATAAAATAGACTTTAATGTAAAAACCAGGAAAAGAGACAAGGAATGGCATTATATAACAATTAAAGGGTCAATCAAACAAGAGGCATAACCATAATAAATATCTACACACCCAGTGAAAGAGCCCCAAAGTATATACATCAAACTTTAACAGAATTGGAAAAAGTGATAGCTTGTATGAGACTTTAAAATACCACTTTCAATGAAGGACAGAACAACTAGAAAGAAACTTAACAAAGATATAGAAGATCTAAACAACAAAACTGAAGTGCTTGACTTGTGTTGGAATGATCCCCAATCTCATCTTAGCTTTTGCTTATTTCTGTGAAACCCTTTAACAGATATAAGTACATAACAGAAGATTTCCCCTGCAACTATCAACCCGTTAGACAGACAGAAGTGCATAATAAAGGAAACATTTTTCTCATTGGTTAAACTAAGGAGATGGAAAGAATGTTCCTAAGGGAGGGCTTTGACACAGACCCTTATCAGAAATCCACTCAGCAGCCCTAAGGAAATATTTTTAAATAAGTACCTTGTGATCCCATATTTAAACTAACCAATCCAAATAGCCTACATCCATATCTGCAACCAATCACTGTGAAGCCCCAACTGATCCTGCAACTTCCAAACAGAAGCTTTCCTTACCTCATAAATATGCTTTTTTGTTACTCCACCATTGTGGAGCATTTGATTTCACTTTGTGAGATCAGATATGTCCCTGTTTGAACTGTGTTGAAACTTCAATAAACCTCTTTGCTTTTATTTAAAAAAAAAAAATCCATTTCTTTAGGCAAGGTGAATCATTAATTCCTCTCTTAAACTCTAAAAGTCAAGCCCAGGGAAAGCAGACAGGACTATCATGAAATATGGAAAATATGCAATAAAATCTTTACTTTGCAAGTCTTTCTGGAAGGAGAATATTAGTCCTGTTCCTTCAGTCACTGTGTTCTATTTTTTTTTCAGTTACAACTCATCTATTTTCCATTTCTATAGAAAATTAGAGGAGCTCTGGTAGCGTAATGGCTAAAGCACTAGACTGCTAACCAGAAGGCTGGCGATTCAAACCCACCAGCCACTCCTCGGAAGGAAGGTTGGGCAATCCTACTTCCGTAGTGATACTGCCTCGGAAACCCAAGGAGGGGTCGCTATGAGTCAGGGCTGACTCGACGGCACACAACAACAACAACAACGACATAGAAAATTAGGTGGTTAATTAAAGACTCCAAATATCTTGAAATATACCCACAGAAAACTTACTATGGAAGCATCCAGGAGTGGGAACTAAATGAGCATAAATGCTTCACACGGGTTGTGTTATTCAGGTTTACGAGTTGTGGTTTTAGTTTTTTTTTTTCTTTTTTGGATGGTGGTGGTGGTGATGATGATAGTGTGTGTGTGGAGGGCTTAAACATGAGGACAGTAACTGTGTATGATCTGTGCTTGTGCCCTGTTCTCAGACAAAAGTGCGCAGCGTGAGGAAGCGTCCAGATTTTTCTTTCAGTGGACAATGGGATGTTGTGGTGGAGACTAATGAAAAAAAGGAGACTTTGATCTTTGATGGGATCTTGGTCTGCAGTGGCCATCACACTGACCCCTACTTACCACTTCATTCCTTCCCAGGTATGTCACTAAAGATCTGTTGGGGAGGACAGAACTTTCTACACAAAGAAAAGTGATTAGACATAAATTCTATTACTGGAGTTAATGAAGTGTCTCTGGTAATGTTAAATAACAAACAACATAAATATCCATCATTTCTGTTAATTGGACAAAATAGCTAATAGAAATATGAAAAATAAGCAAAGTCTAACAATTTCTATTTTTTTCTTACCATATTTTCATATAACTTATAATAAGAAAAATTACCCCACGTTTAAACAGCTTTAGTTTTACATCTTTGTTTGATCTCACTCCATTCCAGCAAAAGTGAAATGAATAAAAATAAGGAAGAAATGACAGGCAAAACAAGCAAAAAGATGGCAAAATTTTAAAAACTTAGAAACTAATTCTCTGCAGTGGGAAGGAGATTATGGATAATACCACAAAGAAACATTAATTTATCATGTATTTTTACTGATGAAAAAACAAACAAAAAGCTTATTCCTACCTGTGCATTCTGTGTGATAAAATGCTAACCGATCTACATGTTTACAAAGCAGACTCTTGCTTTAAAAACAAAAAGCAAACTGCTCTACTAACTAAACCCTCTCTCCTTACTTTTCCCCCATTCTGCCTCTTTTCCCATCAATTGCTACCTGAAATTAATGAAGAAATAATTGATATCTAAGTGCCTTTGTATGATGTCTTAGAAACCATCATAAAAAAACTCTTTTTCAGAGGTTTGAGATAACCTGAAAATAAGAGTCCTTGATGGAAATCAAAGGGCTTAAATTTGGATTCCAGTTGTCCAGCTGACTAGCTTATTTATGTAAGACAAGTGCCTCAATGTTTCTGTGTCTACACACCAACATCCTCATTTGTAAAATAAAAGGTTTTGCTCTTCTGAATTTTAAAATGCAAATATATTCTGAAAATCAGGACATAATCTCTAACCATTGCATTTTTATCAGCTTCTCTTGGACTTCCTTCCTTGCCAGGAGCAGCTCCCCGTACATGTGGACTAGGTATATTTGGATAAGTTTCAGGGGGGTAAGACAGAAACATGTCTATAACGAGACAGTGTCTGAGACTGCCAGACACAGATTGAGAGCTGTGATGAAGCTCTCAGCAGAACCAGGGACAGCACAGGGTATTAGTCACTTGGAAGGCAGAGGAGATGTCAAATTGATGAATAACGGCCCTACATCTTCATGCAATTGTTATTGTTAGGTGCTATGCAGTCAATTCTGACTCATGGCAACCCCATGTGTGCATAGTACAACTGTACTCCATAGGATTTTCAAGGCTGTGAACTTTCAGAATCAGATCTCCAGGCCTTACTTATAAGGCAACTCCAAGTAGGTTTGAACTGACAACTTTTTGGCTAACAGTACTGCACTTAATCATTTGTACCACTCAGGGGCTCCATTACTAAATGCTTTATAAGGTCACTAGACTATAGGAGCACTGGTAGCATAGTGCCTAAGGCACTTGACTGCTAACCAGAAGGCTGGCAGTTTAAACCCACCAGTCACTCCTCAGAAGGAAGGTTAGGCAATCTACTTCCATAGTGAAACTGCCTCAGAAACCCAAGGAGGGGTCACTATGAGTCGAGGCCGTCTCGACAGCACATAACAACAACAACAGACTATATTTGGACTCCACAGGTACTAATTCTCCTTCTTTACTCTTCTTTTCCTGGGCTCTAT
Organism: Orycteropus afer afer; assembly: GCF_000298275.1. Classification (NCBI taxonomy): domain Eukaryota; kingdom Metazoa; phylum Chordata; class Mammalia; order Tubulidentata; family Orycteropodidae; genus Orycteropus; species Orycteropus afer. Next base: position 7,953,473 of record NW_006921631.1, on the reverse strand, counting down.
GAAGTGTAAAGCATGTATGGCAAAAGATGGTACTTAATTTAGTGACCCAGGTGCAAAGTGTTGCTCTTTTGGATTATTTACAACTTTATTCTCTGAATTGAGTTAGCAATGTGAAGAGTATTCCTCAGAATGAGAAATTCTATTCTTCCACCACAGGCATTGAGAAATTTGAAGGCTGTTATTTCCATAGTCGGGAGTACAAGAGTCCTGAGGACTTTTTAGGAAAAAGAGTCATAGTGGTTGGCATTGGGAATTCTGGAGTGGACATTGCAGTGGAGCTCAGTCGTGTGGCACAACAGGTTTGTTTGTTAGAAATATCACCTGTGAGTACTGTGCTCCCTTAAATAATCCATCATATGAAACCAGTCAACAACTTCATTCATCAAAGCCTATGCATTTATGGGTGCCATCCAGAATATGGATTTGGTCTGTAAAGTATCAGAGAAGAAAGTAAAAAGCATGAGCCCTGGCCTCAAGATGTTTAACTTTAGGAGAACAGATGATAAATGCAGAAAAAAAAAAAAAAAAACCTTCTATTCACAGTGGGAAAACACTGGGTTGTGCAAACAGTTCATGTCCCTGGTTCCTAACTGAAAGGTTGTAAGTTCAAAGTAATCCAGAGGCACCTCAGAAGAAAGGTAATCCACTTCCAAAAAAGTCAGCCACTGAAAACTCTATAGAATATAAGACAACTCAGTCAATTGACATAACATAGCTCAAAAAGATAATGTTCTATATCCTAGTTTGCTGAGTTGTAGCTGGGGTCTTAAAAGCTTGCAAGCAGGCACCTAGATAGAACTATTGTTCTCCACTCATTTGAAGCAAAAGAGAATGACGGAAAACAAAGGCTCAAAGAAGAAATTAGTCCACATGACTAACACAGCCTACACAAACCATAACCTGAGACCAGAAAACCTAGATTATGCCCAACTACCACTACCAACCATACTGACCAGGGAGGAACACAGTAGAAGGTTCTGGATAGAATGGGAGAAAAATGTAGAACAAAATTCAAATTCCTCAAAAAGGCTAGACTTACTGGACCAATAGAGACTAAAGGAACCCCCAAAACTGTAAGATACCTCTGAACTTGGAACTAAAGCCATTCCCACCCAAAAAAAAACCCAAACTCACTGCCATTGAGTCAAATCCAACCCATAGCAACCCCTCCTTGGGTTTCTCAGGTGGTATCACCACAGAAGTAGATTGCCCAACCTTCCTTCTGAGGAGTGGCTGGTGAGTTTGAACCGCCAGCCTTCTGGTTAGCAGTCAAATGCCTTAGGTGCTATGCTACCAGAGCTCCCTTGAAGCCACTCCCAGAGGTCAACTTTCAGCTAAATAATAGATTGGTTTATAAAATAAGTACTGTTCTTCCTTAAATAATCAACTATATGAGACCAAGGAGTCAACATTTACCATAAAGCAAAGATGAGAAGATAAGGAGGGACAAATAGAACAAACAGAATGGAAATATTGAAAATCCTGACACATTGTGAAAAATGTATCCAATGTTACCAAACAGTTTGTATAAAAATTGTTAAATCCCAACCCAATTTCCTGTGTAAACTTTCACTTAAAACACAGTAAAATAGTTACATAAATTTTTAAGAACAAATAGATGGGGGGGGCACCTGTGGAGCACACACAGTTGTACTCTGACACACATGGGGTCACCCCGAGTCAGAATTGACTCACTCACTACTTTCTTTCATCAATTACAATTACCTGAGCTAATTAAGTGAAAGATTAAAATAGATAAAACAAAATATTAGATAATTAATCTGACTTTTCTCACTGCCACAGCTGACAAATATTTCAAAAGGAATAAAGACAAACAGAAGGGAGTCAAGCTAGGATCATTAGGTTTCAGTGGTAGGATTAAAGAACAGAAAAAAGGAGAATGGATGCGGATAATAAACATAACATATAATCCTCTTTTACAAGAAGTACTATCATGTATCTGTAGTGCTGGGGGAAGATAAAAGGAAATAATAAATTCTGCTTTACCTATGTTTCATTTCACACAAAAGCAAGTTATCCAAAAACACCATTTATTATTTATTATTCAGCATTACTTCTTCCATTGAAAAATTAATAATATCTAACTTTAGAAGAAAATTAGACAACTTTTGAATTCAGGATTATTGACTACTTCAATAGTCTTAATTATTTTAAAAAACAAAACAAAACCCTAGAAAGATGTTCAGATATCCTAGTTATCTTTACCTACTTTTATTGATCTTTATTTCTTATCATTTTTCTTCAGTTTTTAAGAAAAATCTACTTACAAATGATTTGCTTACAAAATTTTTTTTAAACATATAACCTTGGTCTCCAGGGCTCATCTCCTCTGTCATGTCCTCACAGATCTGGCCAATAAGAACTGAGATTCAATATGTTCCTCACCAAATTGCAAAAGCACCCATAATCAAACAGTTAACATATTTTCTAATTGTATCAGAATATTGGGAAAGTTTACAAATATATTACAAAAAGGTTTGAAAAGAGATTCTGGTGATATTCAGTTAAAAGCAGCACACTATTACTGATTAGCTCACATAATTGTCTCTATGAGTCAGATCCGACTCAACAAGCAATAAGTTTGGTTTGGGTTTTTCGTTTGTTTGTTTGTTTGTTTCAGATAATTGTAACTGGTGAAAGAAAAACCAGTTGCCCAAATGGATGCAGTGTAGGAGGCACTTACTCATTTATGCCAAGAAATTTGGAAGACAGCTACTTGGCCAACTAACTAGAAGAAATCCATGTTTGTGTCTATTCCAAAGAAAGGTGACCCAACAGAATGTGGAAATTATTGAACAATATCATTAATATCACAAGCAAGTAAAATTTTGCTGAAGATAATTTTAAAGTGGCTGCCACAGTACATTGACAGGGAACTACCAGAAAGTCAAGTTGGATTCAGAAATGTATGTGGAACAAGGGATACCATTGCTGATGTCAGATGGATCTTGGCTGAAATCAAAGAATACCAGAAAGAAAGTTACCTGTGTTTTATTGACTATGCAAAGGCATTTGACTGTGTGGATCATAACAAATTATGGATAACATTGCAAAGAATGGGAATTCCAGAACACTTAATTTTGTGAGGGAACTATACATAGAACTGTGCAAGAGGCTGTCATTCAAATAGAACAAGGGGATACTGCATGGTTTAAAATCAGGAAGAGTGTACGTCAGGGTTATATCCTTTCACCATACTTATTCAATCTGTATGTTGAGCAAACAAACCAAGAAATGTATTCTATGAAGAAGAATGCAGCATCAGGATTGGAAGACAATACATTAGCAACCTGTGATATGCAGATGACACAACCTTCCTTGCTAAAAGTGAAAAAGACTTGAGGAACTTACTGATGAAAAGCAAAGACTACAGTCTGCAGTAAGGATTGCACCTCACCATAAATAAAACAAAAATCCTCTCTGAACCAATTAGCAACATCACAATAAATTGAGAAAAGATTGACATTATCAAAGATTTCATTTTACCTGGATCCACAATCAATACCCATGGACATAGCAGTCAAGAAATCAGACATTGTATTGCACTGGGCAAACCTGCTTCAAGGGATCTCTTTAAAGTGTTAAAGAGCAAAGATACCAGTTTGAAAACTAAAGTGCACCTAACCCAAGCCATGGTATTTTCAGTAGCCATATATGCATGTGAAAGCTGAACAATGAATAAGGAAGACTGAAGAAGAATTGATGCCTTTGAATTGTGGTGTTGGAGAAGAGTAATAAAAATACCATGGACTGCCAGAAGAATGAACAAATCTGTCCTGGAGGAAGTGAAGCCGGAATGCTCCTTACAAGCTAAAATGGCCAGACTTCATCTCACCTACTTTGTTCATGTTGTCAGAAGGGACCATTCCCTAGAGAAGGATATCATGCTTGGTAAAGTGAAGGGTCAGCAAAAAAGGGGAAGACCCTCAACGAGATGGATTGATACAATGGCTGCAGTGCTGGGCTCAAGCGTAGCAAGGATTGTGAGAATGGCAATGTTTCATTCTGTTATACATAGGGCCACTAGGAGTAGAAATCGACTTGTGGCATGTAACCATGGTGCTGAAAAATTTCATTAATTAAAGTTTTTAATGTACATTTTATTTTGATGCAAACTATAGAGTGGAATTCTATAGTAGTTAATATAATCATTTACTTCTAAGTTCAAACCCTTATTTATATATAAACACCAAACCAAACCAAAACCCACTGCCGTCAAGTTGATTCGACTCACAGCAACCCCTCCTTGGGTTTCCGAGATAGTATCTCTACAGAAGTAGATTGCCCAGTCTTCCTTCTGATGAGTGGTTGGTGTGTTTGAACCACTAGCCTTTTGGTTAGCAGTCAAATGCCTTAGGCATTACTCCATCAGAGCTCCTATACCACGTTCATACCCAGCAATACTTTTTACAATAGGATTTCAGAACCATCCAGATTAATGAATAAAAAAATTTTTCATCTGAAAATTTGATATCATAGATGCAACATTTTTTTGGAAATCAGTAGAGAGCTCTGACAGAGCATTGAATGGTGACCACTGGATGGTATTTCACTTCTTATTCCTCAGTAATCAACATTCCTAAAACTGGGTAAAAGATAAAATAGGAATGAAAATCATCTCATTTACAGGGTTGTGTCCTTTGCTAGCTTGCTTTCTCTCTCTTTTCCTCAGGTATTCCTTAGTACTAGACGAGGAGCATGGATTTTACATCGTGTTTGGGAAAATGGGTATCCCATGGATAGTTCCTTCTTCACTCGATTCAACAGTTTTCTCCAGAAAATAGCAACTACGGCACTAATAAATAACCGCCTTGAAAAGATACTGAACTCAAGATTCAATCATGCACATTATGGCCTGCAGCCTCAGCACAGGTGATAGTTTGTCTTAATTTATGTATCTATATGTATATGTAAAAGAAGATTTCCTTTCAATTTCTAAGAATTTGCATTTATGGTGGTCTGTTAATCTCACACATTTATTAATCTAAAGCACTTATACTAGTACATAAGAGCACTGATGGCACAGTGGTTAAAGAGCTCAGTTGCTAATTTAAATGCTGATAAGTTGAACCCAACAGCCACTCCACAGGAGAAAGATGTGGCAATCTGCTTCTGTAAAGATTTACAGCCTTGGAAATCCTGTGGATATTCTGCCCTGTAGGGTCACTATGAGCTGTAATTGACTTGATGGCAGTGGGTTTGGTTTTTGGTTTGTATACTGGTACATAAATGTGAATTTGTTTCTTGATGCCATTTATTCACTCTCATTCATTCGACAGTCATTTATTATTTCATTGCTATGTGCCAAGCACAGCAATAAATAATGCATTGTTGCTCTCTTCAACTAAGCTTCAAGTCTAGAGGTAAGTGATAAGTATGAAAACAGATTAGAGCAAGGTTGTGTGATTGAGGCTGCAATAGATGTCAGTGTAAGATATAGTGAGTCTCAAAGTAGAAAGTGGTTAATTTAACTAAGGGTGGGTGGGACTGTCAGGAGAGCCACATGGAAGGGTAATGTCTAACCTTTGCTTGAGAACCCCAATGACTCCAGGTCTTTCCCCTGGAGATGCCTTGGTTCAGAATCCACCTTTAGCTTCCAATGAAAAGACAAAACATAGAAGTGACAATAATACAAAAATCTAAGTTAAGGAAAGAGAAAGAACAGAATGAAGAAGATTAAAATAAAAGTATTGACTTAGGGGATAATGGTCTGATATTATAAAGAAATAACTTCCTTTCATGTATGACTACTTAATTATCTCTAGAAGCAATTCTGAAAGGGAAATTCCTGAAATATTTTAGCAAATGAGAAAAAAGAAAGTGATGTTTATTTGTTCAATCATTAAAAGTAATTAATGAACATCTACTAACTACTGTAAATGCAGAATGAATCTGTATTCCACTTGAAGGAGACAATTTTTTAAAAAAAGTGGTTACAGAATGTGATGAGAGCTAGCAAGGAAATGAATAGGATCATGTGATAGAGAAACAGGTGGGGGTGGGTAATTTAATAGAATGTTCAAGATAGCATTTATTTTTGAGGGGTGATGTTTAAGGTAGCTAAAAACAACAAGGAGCCACAATGAGAAAAGTCAGGAGAGAAGGAGTCAGATAGAAGAATCAGCAAGTACAAAATTCTTGCACTAGGGAGGGCTTCGTGCAAACTGAGGAGCAGAAAGAAGACCAGTGTGACTGGAGCAAAGTCAGAAAGGAGAGAATGGTATGAGAGAAGCCTCCAGAGAGAGAGGCAGGAGCCAGGCCATATGCTTCTGGGCCATGGGAAGAGGTTGGATTTTTATTCTAAGAACAATGGGAAACCAGTAAGCATTTAAAGCATGGGAGGGTCCTGATTTGAGTCACATTTTTGAAGGACCACTCAGGCTGCTCTGTGGGAAGTGGAAAGTCTAGAGGTTAGGGGTGGGATCAAGAGGAGAAAAAAGGAGTGTAGGAGAGTAATTCAGTTGGCGTGGATTACTATGATAGAAGAGGAGAAGTGGATAGATTGAGGATATGCTTTGAGAATAAACCTGTGGTTCTTGCAGATGTAGTGAATATGAAAAGGGATAGCAAGAAAGAAAAGAAACAAGTACTCTTAACTTTTTTTACTTTAACAAGTGGGACATTGTGCCCTACTGGCACAGTGGTTAAACATTTGACTGCTAACTGAAAGATCAGCACTAGGAAGGGGCTCGGCTAGAACCCACCAGCTGCTCCATAGGACAGAAGACCTAGTGAACTGCTCCTGTAAAGATTACAGCCCAGGAAACCCTGTGGGACAGTTCTGCTAGGTCATGTATGATTCCTAGGAGTCAGAATCAACTCAATGGCACACAATCCCAACAATGGAACATTTACTGCATTGAGGGTGGGAAGCAGTCAGGGAAGGAACAGGTTTAGAAGTAAAAATTGAGAATTCTGTTTTGTCCTTGTTAAGTTTGATATGCCTATGAGACAGGCAGACAGAGATGAATTAACAAACAGGCGGTTGACTATGGGGATCTGGAAATCAGAGAAGAGGTCTGAGCTAGAGCTATAAATCGTGAAGGAAAAAATAATTTGACTGAATAATTTCTGCTTGGTTCACTCAAACACAATCACATTACTATTGTATTCCATTCTTTAAATATCTTTGATTACAAGGAAGAAGCAAAAGAGACAATTTTGGAGACAGAATGTGGTAGCTAAGGTTGTGTGTCAACTTGGCTGGGCTATGACTTGGAGTAAGTAGCTTAGCAACTGAATGCAGTTATTCCCTATGATGAAATTGGATAAGGTGTAATCGACTCCATGGTGGAGTCTGCTGCGAGCAGCTGATTAGTTGCCTTTGGACTGTGGCCTGCTTCCAGTACATGTGGGGAAGCTTTGAGGAAGGTCTCAAGCTTTTCGGCACATTTAGATAACCAGTGGCTTGCCATGTTTCCTGTTGATCTCGGGATTGTGCCATCTTACCTGTTGATCTTGGGTTTGTCAACCTCAGCAGCCAGCAGCTGCGTGAGTCAGAAAAAGCCTTTAGCTTGCTCCAGTGGGTCTGGAACTAGCGATAGAGCTGAAGTTCAAGGTTGAGGGGTCTCCACCCAGCCCCTAGAGGTGGCACTCTAAACTCGGACTTCTAGTCTCCTAAACTGTAAAAGAATGAATTCCTGTTTCTTAAAGCCATCTACCTGTGGTATTTCTGTTATAGCAGCACTAGAGAATCCAGACACAGAACAACAGGAATATGACTCCCTTTCCCTCCAATTCCAGCTCTATTCATCTTCCTCCCCTCAGCCAAAGAGTTGCTGAGGCCTAAGGGCGACAGATGTGAAGTAAAGCTTTGGTTTCTATGCAAGTCTTTCCCCCATGTGCCAGTTAAGTGCCTAGAGATCAGCGTCAGGGAACTCCAACAGGAGAACCTGAGAGCGGCAGTTTCCGGGAAGAACTTGGTGTAGAATTCTTTGGTGAAGTTCAGTGTCAGACCTGCATGAAGAATGCCTGGTCTCCCTAGCAGTGATAGGGTTAAGAAAAAAAATAATAATAATGAATGAGTGGGCTGAGTCTTCTCTAAGGCCAGGAATCCTTGTCAGAAGGAGTGTGGGAACAGAAAGGTTCCCTCCAGGTGCCTCATCAAGGGAAGGGCTATTTGCATGTTTCTCTTTACTGTTGGAACACATCATGTTTTACCATCTGCAGAACAGCAGCCATGAAGGGTACTTCAATAGCCAGACCTTAGCTCCAGTGAACTGTCCAAGAAAAATACCATCCCAAGTAAATGAAGCCAGCATCCAGAGAGTGTCATATTAGTTAGAAAAACAGAACACATACCTAAGGAGATAGAGGAGGAAAGAGAAGTTGACCTGAATAAAAATATAAAGTGATCTTAAGGAGGTTCAAAGATGGCACAAAATATTCTTTGGAGTTTAAAAATGTCATTTCTCAACTAAAGACAAGAATAGATAGATTGGAGAAGGATATGGTGAGCTTTGAGAACTGAATTAGTGTTGTGGGAGATCAAGTGCAAAAAACTTTTCTCTTTGTATCGTCACTTACTTGGGATTTTTGTTTATATACAGACCTTTAAGTCAGCATCCAACTGTCAGTGATGACCTGCCCAATCACATACTCTCTGGAAGAGTCCTTGTAAAGCCCAATGTGAAGGAATTCACAGAGACAGATGCCATTTTTGATGACGGCACCATAGAAGAAAAGATTGATGTTGTCATCTTTGCTACAGGATATAGTTTTTCTTTCCCCTTCCTTGATGATCTGATCAAAGTTACTAATAATGAGGTGTCTCTATATAAACTTATGTTCCCTCCTGACATGGAGAAGCCAACACTGGCTGTCATTGGTCTTATCCAGCCACTAGGTATAGTCCTACCTATTGCAGAACTCCAGTCACGCTGGGCTACACGAGTGTTCAAAGGTACGTGAGTAAATGCCAAGGTAATGCCAATATATTGGCTAAATTAAATTCTCAGTTTCTTTTTGACTCTTTTTCTCTTCTTTCAATAAAGTGTGCCCCTCCTATACTTGGAACCCTGCCAGACTCTGAATTTTCTCTTCTAGGGCTGAGCAAATTGCCCTCAGTAAAAAGCATGATGGCAGATATTGCCCAAAGGAAAAGGACAATGGAAAAACGGTAAGTAAATAATTATTACAACAAGTTGGGGAGCTCATGGGGTCATGGAATTCCTAACCTGGGATTCTAACTGTACACTTCATCTCACTCAATTACATGAGCTTTTTTTTTTTTTTTTAATTTTTATTGTGATTTGGGTGAAAGTTTACAGAGCAAATTCACTTTCCATACAGCAGTTCACATGCACTTTGTCTCATGATATTGACTACCATTTACTACAGTGCAACAGATCCCCTCCCTCTTCCTCCCCACAGTTACCTCTTCCCTGTGCCCTTCCCTCCATGCACTCCTGCCCCTGAGCTGTCTCCTGTGCATACACAGCCCTTCTATTCTCCCATGATTGGTCTCTCCAAGGAGTGTATCTGTTGTTGTTGTTGTTATGTGCTGTCAAGTCAGCCAAGGAGTGTATCTACCTATTGTAAATGTTCAGCTTATATGCTTGTCTCTTGTTTAGCTGGAAGCCATGGGAGTGGGTTCAATTCCAGACCTAATGGGTAACTAGGGGCCATAGTCTCAGTGGTTCCATCAGGCTCTATCAGATCAGCACACCTGGTCCTTTTTTTTCTTTTTAATGATTTTGAGTTTTGTTCCACATTGTTCGCCCACTCTGTCCAAGATCTGCTACATAGATCCCCCTCTGAGTGGTTGACAGTGGTAACTGGGCACCATATAGTTCTTCTGGTCTCACAGTCCTATAGGCTGAGGATCACATGGTGTGCCAGTTGCTTGGACTAATTGTTTCCATGTGTCTTTGGTTTTCTTCATTCTTCTCTGCTCAGGATGAAGAGACCCATCATTGCATCTAGATGGTTGCTTGCAAGCTTTTAAGATCCCAGTTACTATTCTCCAAAGTAGGATGTGGAACAATGTTTTCTGTAGTATGTTATGCCAATTGAGGTTTATGTCCCCTGTGACCATGGTCCTGAGCCCACAGGTCCAACTACTCACTCCCTCTGGGTAGCTGGCTGTGGCCAAGAAGTGACTACAACCTTGCCCCTTGTCAGCTCTACTATAAACCTGGGAATTCTTACAGCACATACAAATACACTTGTAGAAACATTGTCTGCCAACCCTATACATGGTCTTGGGCACACTACCCCCTGCATGGACATACCTAATAGTTCAGCCTATCCACCCATCTATTCGCTCGTATATCATGTTTGCCTTCACTGATGACACAGAACTGTATGTGCAAAAGGGTTCATCTTTGCTGTCTGAACCTCCCACTCACCTCTCTATGTCTTCCTCTTCCTCGATGCCACCATGTTGATTACTCACAATTATGTGAGTTTTTCATTTTCTTTTTCCTTCCTCCTTCTTTTCAAGGCACTACAGACATTTCCTAAGGAGTTGTGATGGTTAAAGCATTGGGCTGCTAACCAAAAGGTTGGCGATTTGAACCCACCAGCTACCCCATAGGAGAGAGATGAGGTAGTCTGCTACCATAAAGATTTATAGTCTTGGAAACCCTACAGTGCAGTTCTACCTGTCCTATAGGGTCACTGAGTCAGAGTCAACTCCATGGCAGTGGGTTTTTGGTTTTATATACATTTCCTGCATTATGTTATTATGCAACACAAAAATAGGTATGAATCTTAGTCCCCTAAATCAGCTATGAAGACTTCTTTATGGCATATGAAGTCTGAATTGCGGCCCTCAACCTACTAAACTTAGGGAATTCTGTCTCTGTCACTATTGAGGTATGTTCCCAGGACCTCCCCAGTATCTAGGAAGCTAGATTTTACCCAAAATATAGGAATAGTCTGATTTCCATCCCATCATATTTCTTACTGACAACCTCAATGCTTAAATCTAAATTCTCTCTTAACATCTAGAGGCATTTGGCTTTCCTGCCTTGGTAAGGTAAAGAATGATTGCTGGGGTTGGAGACTTCGGCAGAGATGAGCTTCCCTGGAACACCACCCAGCCATTCTTTCTGAAGACTTGCCAGGGCTTTCTAAAGACTATCTCACAGTAGACTTCTCTGTCATACACTGAAGTCTCTCCCTCTCCTCTCTTGTTGCATTCAAAGATATTTATCATACTCTCTTTCATGAGCTCAGAATTTAAGGAAACAAAAGCTAGGAGGGGAAACATCTTGCAAGCACAGAGTTTCTATGGTCATGTAAGAAAAAATTTCCCTGAAACAGGGGAACACAAAAGGCTTGGCCATTTTTGTAGAATGGTGGGATATAGGGATATAGATGGACACACACAAATTCCTATCTTAATAAATTACCATCACATTGTTTCAGGATCTAAAGACTTTAATGTGTGCGTGTGTGTGTGTGTGTCCATATCAACAAATGAAATGCATTCCCATCAACCCACCATACTTTATAATAAGTTTTGAAAAAGTTACACCCCAGAAAATATCATTGGTTGAGAAAAGTCAAGTTCCATACCCTTCAATAATTGGAAGGAGATGGGATGAAATGTTTCTAATTCATTTATTAAAAAATTATGCTGTGCCTACCATGCTGTGCATATTGCTAAGCATCTCAAATAAGATTATGCACAAGGTAAATGGAGAGAGTTATAAAACTGTTGTTTCTACTATGTAACAATACCTGAAACCAGCCTGTTTTACTGAGAAGAGGGTACAAACTCTATGTGATGGAGAACAATCCAGAACGTGGATCAAATGATCAGTCCATGCAAGAGAGAGGCCCATTCCCACAGGCCTCTAAAGTGACATTTTGTGCATCTTGTATCAGGAAGACATGCTATCCTTGCCCCCGTATTGTACAGCAGGGGTGGACAGGGTACTGCTATCCTATGAAACATATTTGTGCAAATTTTAAAAGGGCACTCTTTCGTCAAGACACTTAACTTCCAAATGCTAGAAAAGTATCAAAATAAAAACCAAATCCACAATATCTATAATATGAATGGGGCCTCTGGGGTTATGCAGTTATGGCCTGTTGTTGTTGTTGTTATGTGCCGTCGAGTCAAACCCGACTCATAGCGACCCCTCCTTGGGTTTCCAAGGCAGTATCACTACGGAAGTAGGATTGCCCAACCTTCCTTCCGAGGAGTGGCTGGTGGGTTTGAACCGCCAGCCGTCTGGTTAGCAAGCAAGTGTCTTAGCCACTATGCTACCAGAGCTCCATTATGGTATGCATGCTCAGAGCTGAAACATCTGGGTCAAAGGAGAGAAGCCCAAACAGCTGTCATTCCCAGCAGGGCTGCAGAGCCACTTTCCTCTGCAGAGAAGACTACACCCACTGCACCTTAGCCCATTGTAGCCACTAAGCTCCTGAGCCAGGTTACCAGTGATTATCCATTTATCCATTACCAGGCTGACTGCTGACATTCAGGGGGCTAGGAATTAAGAGTTTTCCATCCTATCTATGCAACACAAAAGAAAGTATTTAACTAGACAATAATAAAGCTGTTTAAAACTATCATAAAGAATAAGGAATCACTGCTGAAACCAATCTGTAATTCAGTCACCCTGGTGCAATAAAAAATGAATGGATCTAAGTAGGAGCTCTGGTAGCATAATGCCTAATGCACTTGACTGCTAACCAGAAGGCTGGCAGTTCAAACCCACCAGCCACTTCTTGGAAAGAAGGTTGGGCAATCTACCTCCGTAGTGATGCTGCCTCGGAAACCCAAGGAGGGGTCACTGTGAGTCGGATCCAACTCGATGGCAGTGGATTTGGTTTGGTTTTTGGTAAGTATGGAGAACTTAGTTTCTTTCTATATCCACTTTGCCATTAAACAGGAGCTCTGGTGGTATAGTGCCTAAGGCATTTGACTGCTAACCAGAAGGGTGGCAGTTCAAACCCACCAGCCACTCCTCAGAAGGAAGGTTGGGCAACCTACTTCCGTAGTGATACTGCCTCGGAAACTCAAGGAGGGGTTGCTATGAGTTGGGTCAGACTCGACGGCACATAACAACAACAACTACTACTGAGTGGCCTAAATGGTTAAGGGCTCAACTACTAACTGAAAGGTTGGTGATTCAAACCCATCCAGAGGCACCTTTGAAGATAGGCCTAGGGCTCTGCTTCCAAAAGATCACAGCCTTGAAAATCCCATGGAGCAGTTCTACTCTGCACACATGGGGTTGTCATGAGTTGGAACTGACTCGATGGCAACTGGTTTGTTTGTTTGTTTGTTTTTAATGAGTAGAAGTTGTGAAACTTCTTGTAATTTTCTGAGCATACAAATCTCTGTTCTCCCACACTCTACCTTTCTGTTCCAGGTATGTGAAGACCCCACGCCACACGATCCAAGTAGACCACATTGAGTACATGGATGAGATCGCCACCCTAGTGGGAGTGAAGCCCAATCTGTTGTTCCTCTTTTTCTCAGACCCAAAGCTGGCCATGGAGGTTTTCTTTGGCCCATGCACCCCATACCAGTACCGCCTGCAGGGCCCAGGGAAGTGGAACGGGGCCCGGAGAGCCATCCTGACACAGAGAGAGCGCATCATCAAGCCCCTGAGAACTGGCATTAGTAGTGAGGACACTCACTCATCATTACAGCTCTCTTGGATTAAGATAGCACCAATTGGGCTGGTATTTCTTGCTGCTGGCTTATCATACTTTAGATATATTCATCATGGGAAACAGAAATAAATGACTAGACATTGAGTGCAAAAGCTCCTAATAGTTTCTACTCATCCTGGATCATTGTATCATTTTTAAAAAACAATTAACATATTCCAATATTATTTAATAATACTATAACTACTATAGAAGATGTTATCCAGATATATTTTACCAATAGATTTATTCCTAAAAAAAAATAGGTACGCATTGTGTTTTTGCAAATAATATAGCAATATGAATGCATAAGGAGAGCCTATGACTAAAAAGAATCCTGTATAATCCCTAAGGATGCTTCTGCAACATAAAAAAAAAAAAAAAAAAAAAAGTGTACCTAAATTACTTTCGTAAAGCTAGAGTCTTCATAGGAATTTATGAATGAATTTTACTTTATCATTGATTTTGTTTTCTATATTATCCTTTCTTCCTTTCAAGTAATTGTATGAAATTCTCATCTAGACATGAAAGCTTCACTTTACAGTAGTTAAAAGACACAAAGAAAAATATTTTAGACTTCAAGTGATTAGAAACTGAAGACATCTAAAAATATTCTTCCTTTATTAAGTTCATTTGCACACAATCTTTGTGTTTTGTAGAAACAATTAAAGAAAAGGGTGCAATATATTTCAGAAGTCAGGATGAGTTACTCTACTGAAGAGTTACTCTGTAACATGTGGAGTTGTCATGAGTGGGAGTCAACTCCACCAACAATATTAGTTTCATGTTGCTGCAGTAACAAAATACTATAAATCGACTGGCTTAAAGCAGCATGAATTTATTATCTTCCAATTCTAGAGGTTTTGCTTGACTAAAATCAAGGTATCAACAGGACTACATTCCTTCTAGAGGCCTTAGGAGATAATGGGTTTCTTTGCCTTTTCCAGCTCCTAGAGGTTGCCTAGGAGCTCTGGTAGCATAGTGGCTAAGGCACTTGACTGCTAACCAGAAGGCTGGCAGTTCAAACCCACCAGCCACTCCTCGGAAGGAAGGTTGGACAATCTACTTCCATAGTGATACTGCCTCGGAAACCCAAGGAGGGGTCGCTATGAGTCGGGGCCGACTTGATGGCATATAACTACAACAACAACAACAGAGGTTGCCTACATTCCTTGGCTCATAGCCTTCTTCATCTACCATCCAAAATGCATCTTCTAAGATACATCATAGGCAGCTAATACTCTCCTATCATTGGAAGTGAAGAAGAGTGCAAAAAATCAAAGGCATTTGGAGGTAATCAGCCCTAGGACATGTTAGGAGCTCTGGTAGCATAGTGCCTAAGGCACTTGACTGTTAATCAAAAGGCTGGCAGTTTAAACCCACCAGCCACTCCTTGGAAAGAAGACTGGGTAATCTACTTCTGTAGTGATACCGCCTTGGAAACTCAAGGAGGAATCGCTATGAGTCAGGGCTGACTCGACGGCACATGACAACAACAACAACAACAGGACATGATGGACCTCGAGACCAGAACTAGGTACCCGGTTACCAATGCCAACCACTCGGGAAAAGACCAAACTGGAGATCCTGGATAGAATGAGAGGAAAAATATGGAACAAAATCCAAAAACACAATAATGACCAGAATTACTGGTCGGATGGAGTCTGATGGGATCCCCAATACTATGTCCCTGGGATACACTTCAGGTCTGGATAAAACTCACTCCCAGGGGCTGGCTCTCAGCCCAATAGTAAATAAGATGTACATGCAGACCTCTCAACCCAGGGTGACGCACCCACATACTCTATGGAGGTGCATCCCTTGGAGCAATCAACCACAGGTCACCAGAGGGGCAACATTCGCATGGAGGAAATGCAGGACACACAGGAGTGCCTAACTATGAGGGGCATAGTGGTGGGGGGAGGTGTTACTGGGAAGGGAAGGGAGGGGATGCTAATTGGGGGGTGAAACCAAATATACGCAAAATGTTGAATGTAAAACAAATTCTGCTCTGTAAACTTGCACCTAAAGCACAATTAAAAAAAAAGATGCATTATAGCATCTTGTCTTCTCTCCAACCTGTATTTCCATCCTTACATCTTCTTTCTAACTCTAAATTTATTGCCTCCCTCTTTTAAGAACTCTTGTGATTTTACTGGTGCTACCCAGATAATCTAGAAAAAAAAAATCTCCCTATCTCAAGATCCATAACTTAATCACATATACAAGGTCCCTTCTGCCATATAAGACAACATATTTACAGGTTTTAAGGATTAGGACATGAACATCTTTGATGGGCCATTATTTGGCCTACCACAGGATCCCTAGATGAGCATATACTACTTTTTTTTTTTTTTTTTGATAGTTAACAGTTTTAAAAAGTGAGGCAGAGTGGCAACAGAGAGGAAAATGTGATAATAGTCTTGCCTTGAAATACCTTCATAAATTAGAAGTCAAATTTAGGAAAAATGTTCTACATATAGATCTGGTATAAGTCAGAATCAACTCAATGACACACAGCAATAACAACAAGAAAAGAAAGGAAGGGAATTAATATTACCATGAGTTACACTGAGCATTGTTTTCCGAATGCTAGAAATGTAAATCTTTGTAGGAACCTTGTCTCCAGAATGTCTAGCCCCAGAAGAGCCAATGAGAAGTTGAGGGAACTTGTAATTGCTAATTGTAGTGTCCAACTGAGGGTAGAAAACAGGATGGGTAAGAGAGAGCTGTAAATATCATGAGAGCTACCTTTAGATGTTGTGATGAAAACTGTAGATGCAGATAAAAGAGATTAAACAAGCAAGGTAGCAAGCAGAGATGAGGGAAGAGAGATGCCAAGCCACATGAAGATTGATCATGATCAGAAGCTCAGAAGAGACAAGGACCTTCCTCCAGACTCGACACAGAGGGAAAGTCTTCCCCTAGAAATGGCACTCTGAATTCAGATTTCTAGCCTCTTAAACTGAGGAACTACAGCTGGAATGCTTCCAAGAAGCAAGGATGGTGAAACTTCACCTCTAGTACTTTGTACATGTTATCAGCAGGGACTAGTCCCTGAAGAAGGATGTCACACTTGGTAAAGAAGATGGTCAGAAAAAAAGAGGAAGCCCTTCAACTAAATGGATTGACACAATGGCTACAACAATGAGCTCAAACACAGCAACAATTGTCAGAATGATGTGGGACTGGGCAGTGTTTCATTCTGTTGAACATGAGGTCACCATGAGTCAAAACACAACTCAAAAGCACCTAAAAACACAACAACAAAACTGAGATTATAAAAGCAATCTAACAAGCAGAGATGTGAGAAGAGAAATACCAAGCCACATGTAAAACATCCAGGAGCAGAAACTCAGAAGAGACAAAGACGTTCTTCCACAATCAACAGAAAGAGATAGACTTCCCTAGAGCCAGCACTCTGAATTCAGACATCTAGCCTCCTAAACTGATATACTACGTGCCATTGTGATGTAGAGTAAGCGATGAGAACCACTGCTCTATAGTCAATGTTCCATGAGGGTAATTAACTCAAAGGCTCCAAGGAAGTTGTGGCTATAAGACAATGTATTGTGCAGAACACAGGTCTCATGCTCTGAAACATGTTTTAGGTTGTCTATTGATTTCCTTAAAAATTAGATATGAACAGAGTTGTCTTTTCTTCCAAATATTTGTTCTCTATATTAATATTATCTTCTATTTATACACTTATTATGTAACACCGTATTTTAAAAAAGGAAATTGTAAATGCAAGGAAAAAAGTATTCTAGGTGTGGCAGAGAAAATTTTGAAGTAATGAAGGAGTTAATTAACTAACATATTACATCATTTTCTCTGGTTCTGGCCAGAAGCCAGTGTTTATCTCAAACCCAGCCACGTGGTCTCCCCATCCTTCCTCATTCTTTGATATGTATAATTGAATTTCTCTTAAATTTAGGTAAAGTAGTATGTAAGTGAAACTTCAAGGCAATTTTTTTCAGTCCCCTCTTCTCCCTCCTCTGCCTGCCCAACAGAACACCATTCCTGTGACCCTTCTGCCCTCATTCAGGAGTATTGACCCTACTTACACTAATGGAATCATGTCAGACCAACAATCAATGGGCCACTTCTCCTCAAAGTATTCTGAGGTTTTATTCAGACATCTACATATTGAACATTAGACTGTGACCTTTAAAAGGATAGGAACTTTGTTTTATTCATTGTTTTATATTCAGGTTCTATCTTAGTTATCTATTGCTGCTATAACAAAAAAAAAAAACCCACAGTAGATGGCTTAGCAAACAGAAATTTATTTTTTCACAGTTTAGGAGGCTAGAAGTTCAAATAAAGGGTGGAAGCGTTTCTGTCTTTGTCAGCTCTGGAGCAAGGTCCTTATCTCTTCATCATCTGCTTTCTGGTTCCTGGTTTCTTGGACATCTCCATGTGTCTTGGCATCTATCTTACCCCATCTCTGCTCTGCTCCCTTGTTTAATCTCTTTTGTATCCCAAAAGAGATTGACTCAGTAGAAGATCAACATACAAAAATTGGTTGGATTCCTTTACATTGATTTTCTGAAAAGGAAATCAGGAAAACAATACCATTTACAATAGCCACCCAAAAGATGAAGTACTTAGGAATAAATCTAACCAGAAACTCAAAAGACCTATACAAAGAAAACTACAAAACACTATTCCAAGAGACTAACACGTACTTACATAAATGGGAGAATATACCATGCTTGTGGAAAGGAAGACTTAACATTGCAAAAATATCAACACTACACAAAGCAATGTACAGATATAATGCAATACCAATCCAGATTCCACCATCATTCTTTAAAGACGTGGGGAAACTAATCACTAAGTTTATATGGAAAGGAAAAAAGACCCCAGATAAGCAAAGCACTACTAAAGAAGAAGAAAAAAGTAGATCTCACACTCCTGGACCTCAAAACCTACTGTACAGCCACAGTAGTCAAAACAGCCTGCTATTGGTACAATGACAGACACATAGACAAATGCAACAGAATTGAGAACCCAGAAGTAAATCCATCCACCTCTGGACAGCTGATATTTGACAAAGGAACAAATCCCATAAATGGGGAAGAGATGGTCTCTTTAACAAATGTGCGGTAGTGGTGTTGTTTGCTGTCGAGTCGTACCCAACTCATAGCGACCCCTTTTTGGGTTTCCAAGGCAGTATCACTATGGAAGTAGATTGCCCCATCTTCCTTCCAAGGAGTGGCTGGTGGGTTGGAACCGCCAGCCTTCTGATTAGCAGTCAAGTGCCTTAGGCACCAAGCTACCAGAGCTCCGCTTTAACAAATGTTGTTGTTGTTGTTATGTGCCGTTGAGTGGAACCCGACTCATAGTGACCCCTCCTTGGGTTTCCTAGGCAGTACAGTATCACTATGGAAGTAGATTGCCCTATCTTCTTTCCGAGGAGTGTGGTGGGTTTGAACCATCAGCCTTCTGGTTAGCAGTTAAGTGCCTTAGGCACTATGCTACCAGAGCTCCTTTTTAACAAATAGTGCTGGCAAAATGAGATATCTATTTCAGAAATATGAAACAGGATTAGTATATCATACCACATCCAAAAACTAACTCCAGATGGATGGAAGATCTAAATGTAAAACCTAAAACCATAAAAAGCATCAAAGAAAAGACAGAGGCAAACTTAGGGGCCCTAATACATAGCATAAATACACTATCAACATAACTAAAAGTACACAAACAGCAGAAGATAAACTAGACACCTGGAACCTTCTAAAAATTAAATCATTATGTTAATAAAAATGATGATGTTTTTGGGGTCCCAGGGAGAGACCCCAACCCACCAAAAAGGGACCTTTTCTTCCACTGACCAAGAATGACCAGGTGAGACAAAGAAAAGATTTATTATAGGAAGAGTCTGGCCAGAGGACATGGAGAGGATTGTAGGCATCACAAACCCCATCTCTCCAAGCACAGGGTGGGAGATGTTTATAAAATTTCTGGTAAATGTTTTCTTCACTAAGTTTCTGGGAAAAGCCAGGTATTTCAGGGGAAATGGTAGGTTCTGTGTTGAGTTACGGTCTTTGTGGTAGTTAAGTTTGTGTGTCAACTTGTCTGGGCCTGGTTGAGTGGCTGGGTAGCTGGATGTATTATTCCCCATGATGAGACTAGTAATCAACTCCATAGTGGAATCTACTGTAAGCAGCTGAGTAGCTGCCTTACGGATGTGGTCTGCTTCCTGTACATAAGGAGAAGCCTTGGGGAATGGTCTCTAGCTTATGGCATGCTTGAACCCCTGCATATAGCCATGTTGTTGCTCTGCCAACTTTGGGACTTTCAATGGACTTGAATTAATGGCCTGCCATGTGGTTTGGTAACATCGGGACTGTGCCTTTTTACTTGTCAACCTTGGGTTTGTCAGTCTCAGCAGCCAGCAGCTGTCTGAGTGAAGAAAAACCTCCAGCTTCAGTGGGCCAGGAGCAGGAGGCAGAGCTGAAGCCCAAGGTTCAGGGGCTTCCATGCTAGAGCCTGGCTTTGAACTCAGACTCAAAGCCTCCAAACTATAACAGAATAAACTCCTGTTTCTTCAAGCCATCTCATTTGTGATATGGTCTTGTCAGAGCGGTACTAGGTAACCAAAACAGTCTCTCCCTATCCAGAGCAAAGAATAGTGAAAATCAAAGATGCAAGGAAACAATTAGTCCAAAGGACTAATGGCCTATGTGAATCCCAGCCTCCATAAGCCTGAAACCAGAAGAACTAGATGGTGCCCAGCTACCACTCCTGACCATTCTGAAAGGGATCACCATAGAAGGTCCTGGATAGAGTGGGAGAAAAATGTAAAACAAAACTCAAAATCATTAAAAAAAAAAAAGATACTGGGCTTCCTAGTCTGATGAAGACTGGTGTAACCCCTGAAACTATGGCCTTCAGTCACCTTTCAAGCTAGGCACTGAACTTAACCCTCGTGACTCAACTGGCAGCCAAACAATAGACAGGCTTATAAGGTGAACAGTAGTATCAGAAGGGTATGCATTCATTAGAACAATCAACCACGTGAAATCAAGAGGGTAGCTTTCTTCCAGGGATAGAGCTAGGAAGGCAGAAGGATGAAGCAAAGTGGTGGGTGCGGGAAGCAGGAAGAGTGTTGTTGCAGTGTGGGGATTGAGTGAATGTCACAAAATAGAATGTGTGTGGATTATTGAATGGAAAACCAATTTCTTCTGTAAACTCTCACTCAAATCACTATAAAACAATTTAAAAAAAAATAAAAGAGATTGATTCAAGATATATCCTATACTAACTCTGCCTTATTAACACAACAAAGACAACCCAATCCCAAATAGGATTAGATTCACGGGAATAGAGGTTAGGATTTACAACACATATTTATGAGAGATATAATTCAGTCCATAACAGTTTCTAAAACAGTGACTTGTATGTAGCTGTTGAATGCTCACCATCAAAACTGAGAAGAGTATATCTTTCATTTGAACCTATCACTATGGAATCATCAGGAAGATAAATGGCCTGTAACACAACTTTTGTCACCCTCAGTTGCAAAGGAGTTGGCAGTGAACTCTTAAGAAAGTGATGCCTAAAAGCAAACCGCCATTGGGAAACAACACCCAGAAATTCATCAGGAAAAAAACTAGACAATCTAAGAAAAGTATGAGAATAAAAAAGAGGTAAGATCTAATAGAAAAAATAGTTAAATAGTTAAATATTTGTTTTAATTTCAGTTAAGAACTATAAAAATATTTTAGTTCAATTGCTTCACTGTTATTAGTTACCGTAGATTCCAACTCATGGCAACCTCATATGTGTAGAGTAGAACTCCATAGGATTTTTAATTTTATTGTGCTTTGGGTGCATATTTACAAAGCAAATTTGTTTTACATTCAACAGTTCATGCACATTTGATTTCATGCTCTGATTACTGTCCCTGACCATAACAAACTCTCCTCACCTCCCATGCCTGTGACTACCCCCTCCCTGTGCCCCTCTTAATCTATGCACTCCTGTCTGCCCAGCTTTCCCTCTATGTGAATGCTGCCCTCTGGTGTCTCATAGCTGATTGCTCTAAGGGGTGAATCTCCTTAGACCAGGTGGGTGCATCGCCCCGGGGTAGGTGTTCTGCATATAAGTCTTTTTCTTGTCGGGCTGAGGCCCAGTCCATGGGAGTGCATCCATTTCTAGGCCTGAAGGGTAACATGGGGCCATAGCCTCAGGGGTTCAAGGCTGTGAATTTTTGAAGCATGTGGCCAGGACTTTCTCCTGAGGTACCTCTGGGCATGTTTTTACCACCAACCTTTCAACTAATGTTGGTGTTGTTGTTATTTGCCGTGGAGTCAGACCCAACTCATAGCAATCCCTCCTTGGGTTTCCGAAGCAGTATAACTATGGAAGTAGATTGCACAACCTTCATTCCAAGGAGTGGCTGGTGGGTAGTCATGTGCTAAACCATTTGTACCACCAAGAGAAGTAGTTGGACAAAAATCCAAGACATATTTTAGTGGTCATTGATAAGATCCAATGAATGATATAAAAAATCAAACTCACTGCAGTGGAGTTGATTTGACTCATAGCGACCCCTTCTTGGATTTGCGAGGCATTATCTCTACAGAAGTAGATTGCCCAATCTTCTGAAGAGTGGCTGGTGGGTTTGAATCATCAGCCTTAGGCACTACACTACCAGAGCATCCAATGAATGATACAGTATGCCAAAAATAATTTTAAGCTATGTGCCAATGCCAACATAACATAATATTTTTTGAAACATAATCAACATTTTTCAAGATGCTTTGAAATATCTGATACTCTAGGCCTGCACTGTCCAAAAGAGTAACTACCAGCCATTTGTGGCTGCTGAGCACTTGAAATGTGCACAGTTCAAATTAAAATGTGCTGTAAGTGTAAAATATACACCAGATTTCAGGCTTGGTAAAAATAAAATCTCTAATTAATACTTTTTTTATTTTGACTGCATATTGACAACATTTTAGACATGTTTGGTTAAGTAATATACATTACTAAAATTAATATCAACTGGGTTTTTATTTGTTTGTTTTATACTCTTTCCATGTGCTAATTAGAAATGTTTAATTACATATGTGGCTTGCACTGCATTTCCATTGGATAGCACTGTTCCTTATTCCTAAGTATCTTTATATATTTTTAAAATATAGTATCAGTCAGAATAGAATAGCTCCATCAATATGAAAGGTGGAGAAAGTGAAGCAGAAGGTGAGAAAAAACACTAACCTTCTAAGGTGACAGGAGTCATAATTCTGGGTAGATTTAAAATCAGATTCTTAAAAGGAACATTAATACAATTTGGTTTTTGATTCATGGTCTTCACCACATTATCATTGCCATTGGATATTCTATTCTTGGATAGTCCTGTTTGGTAATATTGACAGCAACTGGCCAAGAAAGAAGGGATTTAAATAACATATACTTCAAGTTTAGAAATAGATTTTTGCAAAATAGTATGTTTCATTTTTGTTTGGCAGCTGTGGTAGCTGGTTTGAAGCATTCTACCCTTCCCTTACAGGAATCAAGAAGCTCAAGGGCCTATACCTTTACAGTTGGGAGTACAAGTATCCAAACAACTTTGTGGAGAAGAGTTATTGCGATTGGCATTGGGAATTCTGGAGCAGATGTGGCTGGTGAGATCGGTCATATTGCTGAACAGGTTTAATATTATAAAATGATTTCATTTTTTGATGTAGTCATGATAATGGTAGAATGTGAACCATGAAGAATCTAGGCTTCTGCTATTCAGTCTTAACTTCTAATTCTCCAATGTGGTAATGGTGCTTTTGTCTTCCATCTATGAGTGAAGGGAGCTCTGGTGGCATAGTGCCTAAAGCACTTGACTGCTAACCAGAAGGCTGGCAGTTCAAACCCACCAGCCACTCCTCAGAAGGAAGATTGAGCAATCTACTTTAGTAATGATACCACCTCTGAAACCCAAAGAGGAGTCACTCTTAGTCAGATCTGACTCAATGGCAGTGAGTTTGGTTTTGGATGAGTGAAAAGGAGCTCAGGTGATGCAGTGTTTAAAGCATTTGTCTGCTAACTAGAAGTTCAGTGGATCAAATCCACCAGCCTCTCCATGGGAAAAAGATAAGACAGTCTGCTTCCATAAAGATTTATAGCCTTGGAAACTGTGTGGGGAAGTTCTATAAGGTCCTACGAGTCTTGTTTTATAGGGTCGCTATGAGTGAGAATGAACTCAATCACAGTGTATTTGAGTTTGGATGGGTGAAAAGAATATAAAAAACCAAAATTATGGCATCCTTCCACATCACAAATTGGAGTCATGAAAGAACAGAGTAAGACTAGAGTGAGAGAATTTGGTAATTACTTAGTTTTAGAGTTCCAGAGTGAATCAAAAGTTGGAGGTTCAAGTTCTCTCAGAAACTCCTCAGAAGAAATACTTGGCCCTCCTCTGGTAGCGTAGTGCCTAAGGCATCTGACCAATAACCAGAAGACTGGCGGTTCAAACCCACCAGCCACTCCTCAGAAGGAAGGTTGGGCAATACACTTCAGTAGTGATACTGCCTCGGAAACCCAAGGAGGGGTCACTATGAGTCAGACCCAACTCAACAGCAGTGCATTTGATTTGGTTTTGGAAAACCCTATGGAGGAAACAGTTCTACTCTGACACACAGGGTTGGAATCAAGTTGATAGCAACAGTTGTTTTCTGTGTCAGGGTTTTTTGTTTGTTTGTTTGTTGTTGTTTTTGGCCACCCTAGAGAAATGAGAATTTTCGAACTGAAATGAATTTTACAGAAAACACCAAAAACCTAATATTGAAAATAAAATGTTACCAGAGGGAAATACATGCCAGCATGAGTGAAAATGCACTGATGATTCATGAGTAAGTTGCTAGGAATAGGGCAGAACTTCTGCAGACTCCCATCAACTCTGTGACAGAATGAAAGGAACAGGAAAAGAGGAGCTATTTTCTCTCTGCAGGGGTTGTTGTTGATCCCCAGATAGACCAGAGGGATCACTCTCCACAATTCAAAATTAATTTTCAGTTTTAATTCAGGATTTCCAGGAAGAAAACACAAAATTTCCAACACTTAAAGTCTCTTGTATGGAGGGTATCAACCAACCATTCTGGGGGTTCCTTGCCCATGCCAGGTTTTGTATACAAGCTATGAGAAGAATGAGTTATGATCCCCGTGCTTAAAGACTTCACTATCTAATGGCTTATTTTCATTAGAAAAAAAAGAAAGGAAGAAAGCTGTAGCTTTATTTTAGGTTCAGTCACATGACTCAAAGATAGACAAAATAAAAAAAACCTTTTTCAAAGTATATCATATATTTTTCACGGACTTCATACTTTTCACATTGAATTTTCCCTGCTTATATTTTTGCTGTTTTCCACATTTTGTAGCTAGATATTTCTCCATCAATCTGAACTGTAACATAGTAGAGTTGAGAGGGAACTTGGATACTAATTCATAGCTCCCAAATTATAATAACTTATTTATGTCAGTTTATTTTTTCATGTCTAAAAGATACCATCACTCTAAAAACAGTTGTCGTCAAGTCAATTCTGACTCATAGTGACCCCATCTGTATCAGAGGTGAATTGTGCTCCATAGCATTTTCAATGGCTGTTATTTGGGGAAACAGGAGGGTTTCCTGCAATGTTCCTAAGGAAGCACATCTTCACTGGAATAGCCACTTATCAACCCTATTCTGGCTCCTACCACCTAGATAAATATCTTGTCCTCCCCAGAACTAACAAGGTAGTCTGTGTGTACTTGTTATGACACTAAGAATGTCTTGCATTAGTTTATGTGTAATTGACTCAATCCTGTTCCCACCAGCTTGTGTTCCTTGAGAATAATGTATCTCCCTGAACCATACTTGGTGGTGCCCCATGGGTTTTAGTCTCATTAAACATTTATTGTTGTTTTTGTTGTTAGTTCCCTTCAAGTTAGCTCCACTTCCTGGTGAGCTCATGCATGGCAGGAAAAAGAGAGAGAGAGATGAAAATGTAAGGGAGCAGGGAAACTAGATTAATGGAAACAGAACAACCAGAACAGAAATAATAAGAATGTTCACACATTGTGAAGGATGTAGCCATGTCACTGAACGATTTGTGTAGAAATGGTTGAATGGGAACCTAAACTGTTGTGTAAACCTTCATCAAAAGCACAGTAAAATGCTATTAAAAAAAAAAAAAACAACTAGGCAAGAAATAATAAAGGCTGGAACTAATGGCATGTCAGTGAATACAGAGAATTGGTTCATCTTAAGAAGAATCTAGAAGGAAAAACATATGTGACTGCATAATTAACTGTATGAAGGATGTGTGATTCTAGATTCCTTAATGGGGAAAAACTGTTGATGAGATGGAAGAGATAAGTATTAAAAAATAAAGTAAACCTGAATATAAGGAGCCCTGGTAACATAACAGTTAAGCACTTGGCTCCTAATTGAAAGATCGTCAATGCAAATTCACAAGCAGCTTCACAGGAGAAAAGACCTGGCTATCTGTTGCCATAAAGATTACAGCCCAGGAAATTCTATAAGGCAGTTCTATTCTGTCCTTTAAGGGTCACTATTCATTGTAATCAACTCAACAAATAGCAAAAGGCCTGAGAATACATTACTAATTTTATTCTAATTATATAATTTTATACTAATTTATAGCTCTAACCTTAAATTACAATTATTAAAGATCTGTGTCACTAACTACAAATTTTCCAATGAAAATTTAAAATCATGGAGTTGTATCCTTATTCCACCTGTCACATACAGTTAAAGGTATGTGTTGATCATAAACGTAAGCAATGTAGGTTCCTAATTATACTCTAAGAGTTTAAGGTACTTAGAAGGTCTTCTGTTCATTATCTCTTCCCACTTTATCAACATACCTGCAGTTTCACTATTAGAAATTAATTATTTTTGCACTTTCTAAAATTTTTATTTTTAATTTTTAAAAGTATCCTGCTAAAATTAAAACACCTATGGAATTTAAAAAGAAAAGAAAAAACTGTAATCAGGTGAATTTGGGTATCCATTCATTGAGTCATTTCCTGCAGAAAGCTGATTTAAGGTAAGGCTTTATGGGAATAGAAAATGGAGAAGGTAGGAAAACAAACAAGGGAGAACATAACTATGAATATATTTAGGAAAGTAACAAAGTTAACCTATTTTACTCTGCCATAGGCCAGCTGCAAGCATATGGCTCATATTCTTGACTCATTTACAAATTTCCTATCTAAATTGATCCTTTTAATAATAGTAATAATAAGTTTATATCAAAATAAATCAGAATCAAGTTTGACAGAATTGCACTGTAATTTCTGAGAACCAGTATAAACTAATGAATTCATGCATTTTCCTTATGTTCCTAAATAATTTTCCCCAAGTTCTCCAAGCTCTAACCAGTGAGAAATTAGAATTCTATCTTTTCAGGAAATATCACTGGATGAGTCTTCCTTGATGGGTCAGAATATGATACCAAAGAGAAGAGGCTTTCATTGGATCCTTTACATTCCAAGATATAAAATTATGGATTAGGTAAGTTAAGAATTTACAAGATGCACTGCTATTAACTAAACAAGATTTGTGCAAACACCCAGGTGGCTTATGCTGCTTCTGTACCTTACATCATTCATTTCTTGAAGCCACGTGGTTTCTTCCTCAGTGAAGCCATTTCTAGTAATAGCTCTTTTGATTTTTGTCCAAAAATCTCTTCATTTTTAATAGCACATGATCCAGCAATCCCACTACTAGACATACATCCTAGAGAAATAAGAGGCATGACATGAACACTCATGTTCACAGCACTACTCACAAGAGCAAGAAGATGCAAGTACCCTAAATGCCCATCAATGGAGGAATGGATCAACAAACTATGTACATACACACAATGGAATAGTACACAACATTAAAGAACAATAATGAATCTGCAAAACTTCTCATAACATGGATGAACTTAGAGGCCACTATTCTGAGTGAAGTTAGTCAATCACTAAAGGACAAATATTGTACAGGACCACTGTTGTAAAAAGGCAAGAAAAGCATTTCACAAAAAAAATAAATGTTCTTTGATGGCTACTGGGGTGGGTAGGTAAGGGAGGGTAAACCACTAACTAAAGGGTAGACATATATTAACTTGGATGAAGGAAAAAGAAAGAAAAGAAAAAGAAAATTTTGATATTTCCATAAATAAATAAATAAAATCAGGAAAAACAAATCTCTTTATTTTTGATTCTTTATCATGAATCTAGTTTATGTATATTGGTTTTCATAAAATATATATACATATAGTTAGGAGCTCTGGTAGTGTAGTGCCTAAGGCACTTGACTGCTGACCAGAAGGCTGGCAGTTCAAATCCACCAGCCACTCCTCAGAAGGAAGGTTGAGCAAGCTACTTCTGTGGTGATACTGCCTCAGAAACCCAAGGAGGGGTTGCGTCTGACTCAACGGCACATAACAACAACAACATACATATAGTTTCTATTTCTCCTAACAATTATATGTATATACATATTTTTTTTCCCTGACTTCCACATTGAATCCATTTCCAGAAATATAAGCACCCAACTACAATGGAGCCATGTTCTGTAGACTGTGGAGTGAGCACATAGTCCAGTGCTTCTCAGTGACTAATCACTATTGGATCTTATTAAACTACGTGGTCACATTTAGCACATCTGAGGTAGGACTGAGATCAAGCTCCCTGCTGATGCTAATGTTAGTGGTTTATGGACCACACTTACAGAAGCACGATTTTAGCCAATCAAAACCACTAAAAATCCTGTGAAATTTTGTAGTATGCTAAATGTTTGTGAATAATTATATTGGGAATCCACCAATAAATGAAACTAAAAGGATGTTTGAAAAATAACAAATGAATATGATGGTGGCCATATGAGAAATCAGTTAAACAATCATTCACCATACTGACAAATTTATAGTTTTCTACTTGTACCTTTTATTTTATTGTAACACAATGTATATAGAGAAAAATACAAATGTATCATGAGTATACAGATTGCCGAATTTTCACAAACTTAACACACATCCATTGAACCAGCACTCTGATTAAAAGACAGACTATTATAGCACTACAGAACTCCATTTGCACTCCTTCTCAGTCTCACCCTTTACACCACCACCACCACCGAAAGTAACCACTGTCCTGAATTCTACTAAGTTTCACTTTTATTCTTTTACATAAATGGAATCATAGAATATGCGCTCTACTGTGTCTGGCTCCTTTCACTCAAAATTGATATTTGTGAGATTCATCTACATTCTATGATTATTTATTCTCACTGCTATGTAGTCTTCTGTTATGTAAATCAATATACCACAACTTCTCTATTCTGTGTTGATAGGCATTTAAGTCTATAACACACAGCAATGCCATGAAGATTCTAGTACATGTCTTTTGTTAAATATATATACACATTTTTGCTGTGTTATATACCTAGAGGGTTATTGTGGTATAGTAAATTACCTGGTATAGCTTTTCTAGCCATAAATCTTTGTAAACTCTGTGGTGGAATTTGCCATGAGCAACAATCAGGCAATTTGCCTGATTGTTAAAGTGTTTCTGTTGAGTGTAGCACTAAGTAATTTTCTGGAAAGTTTGCTCTCTCTCAGGTGTATAGAATTCTGATATTTGGAATGGTTAGTTTGGCCACTCTGCCAGGCTCAAAAAGGAGCCCTCCTAGAGGCAGGAGGAGTCTCTCTGACTGCTGGCTGAGAAAGGCATGCTGCTGAGAGAAACACACTCCTGAGAGACATGAGAGACACACACTGCTGAGAGAGAGATGCAAGAGACATGCACTGCTGAGAGAGACTGAGAGTGACATGCACTGCTGAGAGAGACTGTCAGCTGAGAGAGACTGAGTGTGTTCCTGAACTTGAGGTGTAGCTTGTTTCTTCCCTAACAGACCCCATAATGTGTGAGTTCTGTGTGGCCACCGCAGCAAATTATTGAACCCAGCAGAGAAGTGGTGGGTGCTGCAGAAAGAACAGTTGGTGTTAGGGCTGGTGAAACGGCTGAAGGGAGGCAGCATGTCTGGCCTAGCAGGAATAGGCCTTGGGCTGCTCCTGATGATTCTGTCTTCCTCTTGTGGGGTTAGAGGAGGTCAGAAGATGTGGCCTCCTTGCCCCTTTGGCAGTTATATAATAAAAAATTATTTTATACATATGCATATTCTGTGATAAGTGGAGGAAATATTGATGTTGTTAGGGATTTCATTTTACTTGGATTCACAAACAATGCCCATGATAGCAGCAGTCAAGAAATCAAACAACGTATTGCATTGGGCAAATCTGCTGCAAAAAACTTCTTTGAAGTGTTAAAAAAGCAAAGATTATCACTCTGAGGACTACAGTGAGCCTGACCCAAGCCATGGTATTTTTGATCACCTCAGATGCATGTGAAAGTTTTTTTTTAACACTTTAAAGAAGTCTTTTGCAGCAGATTTGCCCAATGCAATATGTTGTTTGATTTCTTGACTGATGCTACCATGGGCATTGTATGTGAATCCAAGTAAAATGAAATCCTTGACAACATCAGTCTTTTCTCCACTTATCACAGAATATGCATACATATAAAATATTTTCTTTTCCTTTCTTTTGGC
The DNA here is from genome assembly GCF_000298275.1 of Orycteropus afer afer. NCBI lineage: Eukaryota > Metazoa > Chordata > Mammalia > Tubulidentata > Orycteropodidae > Orycteropus > Orycteropus afer. Next base: position 7,923,226 of record NW_006921631.1, on the reverse strand, counting down.
ATTTTCTTCAAAAAAAACCCAAAACACTGCTGTCAAGTCAGATCTGACTCATAGCGACCCCTCCTTGAGTTTCCGAGATGGTATCACTATGGAAGTAGATTGTCCAACCTTCCTTCCGAGGAGTGGCTGGTGGGTTTGAACTGCCAGTTTTCTGGTTACCAGTCAAATGCCTTAGGCATTTTCTTAGGGAGTTAATTCTTCAGGAGGAAAAAAAACAAAAAAACAACCATTTTGATGGTATTTTAAAGACTCATTAAGTGAATCCAAACATATTCTGTAAAATGAAATTTTAATATACCAGATGGCCCCTTTATTCTGCAAGCCTATCCTTTTCATATTTTGAACACTCATCCACTAGATTATGTTTAATAAGGCATTTGACAGTATCATGAGTAGGACTTACTTTTGTACCAACAGGCATTTGGCACCTGATGAAGCAAAGAGGGAAATAATTTAGAAGGTGGCAATGAAATTACCTCTCTTTATTATATTTCACTGAATTTATTGTGTCTTTCACTACTCTAAACTTTATTTTATCATACTCTCTCTCTCTCTCTCTGACACACAAATGCACACTCTACCACCTTCTTGTTTATTATTTGCTTTTCTTCTTACCAAACACACTAATTAAAATTGTCATGGATTGAATTGTGTCCTCCCAAAATATATATCAACTTGGCTAGGCAATGATTCCCAGTATTACGTAATTATCCTCCATTTTGTGATCTGATACAATTGTCTTATGTGTTGTAAATTCTAACCTCTATGATGTTAATGAGTCACAATTAGAGGCAGTTCTGATGTGATCAGCTTGATGATTGTAAAATGATTAGGGTGGGATGAATCAGGGTCACAGCCCTGATTCAACATAAGGGGGGTTGAATCACCTGCATCACCTTTGTCTTACAAGAGAAAACAGGAGAGAGAAGTGAACAGAGGAGAGGGACCTACTACCACCAAGAAAGGAGACCTAGAGGCAGAGCACATCCTTTGGACCAACAGTCCCTGTGTTGGGAATCTCCTAAACGCAGAGAAAGGTTGATGCCAAGACACATGGCAACATCTCCAAGGGGTGCTGAGCCCACAGATGTTGAAAGGAGACAAAGACTTTCCTCCTAAATTGTGAGCCAACAGAGAGAGAAAACTTTCCCCTAGAGCTAACACCCTGAATTCAGACTTTCCGCATCCTAAATTGTGAGAGAATAAATTTGTTTATTAAATCCATTCACTTGTGGCACTTCTGTTACAAAAGCACTAGATAACTAAGACAACAGTCTTGAAACATTTCCCATTACTGTATACTTTATAAATATGTGATGAGAGAGACTTTTGAGCAGGTTATACAGAGTTTGAGGAGCTCTGGAAGATTAAAAAATATGTAAAGAGGAATTCTTAATATTCGAGAGTGTTCACATATTTAAACTAAGAAACAACTTAAAAACCTGACTTCTGTTAAAGGAAGACTAACTTCCTTTTCTGACAATTTCACAATGACATTGTTTGAAAGGAAAATATATTTCCCTTCTAGAATTTCTTATTAGGGGTTCACTTAATGACTTCCATAAAGATTTTTTTATTATTATAACTATCTTTTGAAGCTATTCCTTTTCATATAGCTATCTCCCCCAGCTTTCCTGAGAGTCTTCAAATTTCTATGTTTTTGAGGGCTGAACAAATTATTCTTCCTGAGTGACATGATAGCTGACATCAAAAGGAAGGGGGGAAAAAAGCAAAATGGTAAGAAACTTAATTGTTGATTCAGGTAAATTAAACCTGTTTAGATTTTCCTCATTATGTAGCTTGGGCCTAAATGAGATGCTGCTATTGTTGGGTGCCATCCAGTAGGTTTAACTCATAGTGACCCTATGTACAACAGAACAAAACACTAACCAGTCCTGCACCATTCTCACAAGCATTGCTAAGCTTGAGCCCATTGTTGCAACCACTGTGTCCAACCATCTTGTTAAAGGTATTTCCCTTTTTTGCTGACTCTCTACTTTACCGAGCATGAAGGCCTTCTCCAGGGATTGCTCCATCCTGAAAATATGCCCAAAGTACATGAGATGAAGTCTAGCTACCCTCACTTCTAAGGAGCATTTTAGCTTTAGTTCTTCTAACAAAAATGTGCTTGTTCTTCTGGTAGTCCATGGCTTATTCAATATTCTTCCCAACATCATAATTCAAATGTATCAATTCTTCTGTGGCATTCCCTATTCATTGTCCAGCTTTCGCATGCATCTGTGGTGATTGAAAATACCATGGCTTGGGTCAGGCACATTGTAATCCCTCAAAGTGATATCTTTGTTTTCTAACACTTTAAAGAAGTCTTTTGCAGCAGATTTGCCCAGTGCAATATGTTTGATTTCTTGACTGCTGCTGCCATGGGCACTGTTCTGGTTACTTAGTGCCGCTCTGACAAGAAAATACCACAAATGGGATGGCCTTAACAAACAGGAGTTTATTCTTATAATTTGGAGGCTTTAAGTCCAAGTTCAAAGTGCCAGGCTCCAGGGGCTTGGTGAAAACCCCTCAACCTTGGTGTCCAGCTCTGCCTCCTACTCCAGGCCCACTGGAGCTAGAGGCACTTCTTCACTCAGACAGCTATTGGCGGCTGAGGCTGAGAAGCCCCAACGTTGACAGGTAAAAAGGCACAGTCCCGATGTTACCAATCCACACGGCAGGCCATTAACTTAAGTCCACTGTATGTCCCAAGGTCGGCAGAGCATAGCAGGCTGCTGAGCAACAACATGGCTATATGCAGGGTCCAAGCATGCCATAGGATAGCGACCATTCCCAAAGGCTTCTCCTTATATATAGGAAGCAGACCACATATCCAAAGGCAGCTACCCAGCTGCTTGTGGTAGATCCCACCATGGAGTTGATTACCTGTCTCCTTATGGGGATTAACTACCACCAGCTGCCCAGCCCACTCAACCAGGCCTCACCAAGTTGACACAGAAACTGAACTACCACAGGTACTGTTTGTGAATCCAAGTAAAATGAAATCCCTGACAACATCAATCTTTTCTCCACTTATCAGAATGTTGCTTATTGGTCCAGTTGTGAGGATTTTTGTGAAGATTTTTGTTTTCTTTATGTTAAAATGTAATCCATAATGAAGGCTGTAGTCTTTGATCTTCTTCAGTAAGTGCTTCAAGTCCTCTTTGCTTTCAAGTAAGCAAGGTTTTCATCTGCATATCTCAGGTTGTTAATGAGTCTTCCTCCACTCTGAATGCCACATTCTTCATTTGTCCAGCTTCTTGGATTATTTGCTCAGCATACAAATTGAAAGGATCCAGCCCTGACACACACCTCTCTTGGTTTTAAACTACACAGTATCTCTTGTTCTGTTTGAACAATTGCCTCTTGGTCTATGTATAGGTTACCCCATGAGGACAATTAAACGTTCTGGAATTCCCGTTCTTCACGATGTTGTTCATAATTTGTCATGATCCAAACAGTCAAATGTCTTTGTATATTTAGTAAAACACAAGTAAACAACTTTCTGATATTTTCTGCTTTCAACCAAGATCTATCTGACCTCAGCAATGATATCCCCTCATTCCACATCTTCTACTGAATCCATCTGGAATTTCTGGAAATTCCCTGTCGATGTACTGCCACAACCATTTTTGAATTATCTTCAGCAAAATTTTACTTATATATGATATTAATAATATTGTTCAATAATTTCCATATTCTATTTGATCACTTTCTTTGGAATGAGTATACATATGGATCTCTCCCAGTCAGTTGGCCAGGTAACTATCTTCCAAATTTCTTGGCATGGATGAGTGAATGCTTCCAGTATTGCATCTGTCTGTTGAAATATCTGAATTGTATTCTGTCGATTCCTGGAGTCTTGTTTTTTGTCAATGCTGTCAGTGAAGCTTGGATTTCTTCCTTCTGGGTTTTGATCATATGCTACCTCTTGAAATGATAGCAATGACTCATCTGTGAGTTTGTTGTACTGTGGTGGCATGTATGTTGCTGTGATACTGGAAGCTGTGCCACCAGTATTTCAAATACAGCAAGGTCACTGACGGTGGACAGGTTTCAGCAGAACTTCCAGACTAAGGTAGTAGAAGAAGAAGGACTTAATGATATACTTCGGAAAAAAAATTGGCCAGTGAAAACCTTATGAATAGGAGGAGATTCCAAGATGATGAACTAGACAGACTTTCCAGATTCTCTACAACAAAGACTCGAGAAAACAAGCATAACCATACGGATGACAATCTGGAACCCAGAACTTCAGAGGAAGGGATAAAGAAGTAGATCAAATACCAATAAGAGGAAAGATTGAACAAAAACAATGAACAAAGAGCAGTCAACTGCCAACTGGCACAATGCAGACATTTTGAATTATAGCAAGCAGCATTCTGATCAGAACACAAACCAGATAAACAGTTCCACTTGCCCAGGACTGCACCAGCATCCACACCCGCGACCCTGTGACCAGAGAGGTACGACCTTCCCCCTGACCTTGCACAACCTCCCAGTGACCAGAGACAGGGTCCCCACCCCCACCGCTACCCTCACCCACCTGTTTCTCAAACTACTCTCACTGCCAGTGTTATGCTAAGTTTCCCCCCACTTTTTTTCTTTATCTTTCTGTTTAGTTCCTTCTCACCTCCCCTCTCTTTCTTTTCCTTTCTCTTCCTTTACTATTTGTCTTTTTTTCTTTTGGATCCTGAAGTGTAGGTATGCCTTTCCCAACTGCCCATGTGCTTAGCAGTGTGCAAACTCACCCCTTCCTGGTCGGAGGCATGTGCTCCAGTGGAGCAAGTGCTGCATTCTTACCCAGTTGTGTTTGGTGGCTGGCACTTTCACCAGTACTGCGCTGTTTTCCCTCTTTTTTTTTTTTTTTTCTTATTAGCTCTCTCTTCTCCTTGTTTTCCTCTTATTTTTTTTCTTCCTCTTCACCAACTTCCTTTTTTTTTTTCTTTTGTAGAGTGGGTGCCTGTCTCTACTTAGTGTTCAGCAGGCCCACCCTACTCTTCCATGGACAGTGATGCACACTCCCTTGGTGTAAGTTCCATGTTCCTGTTGCAGTTGTGTTTGATGGCTAACACTTATGCACTTATGCAGACTTTTTTCCCTCTTTTTTCTTTATCTTTTCCCCTTTCCTCTCAATTCTTCCCTCTTCCCCCACACTTTTTTTAAATGTGTTTTTCTTCCTCTTCTCCAATCTTTTTATCCGTTTTCTTTTTGGATCAGGCAGAGGGAGTACCTTGCCCCACCACCAACATCAAGTTCAGTAGCACCTGCTCTGACCCTCCGTGTTTAATGGTTTGTGCTCCCACAAAGCAAATGCCACATTTCTGCTGCACCTGTATTTGGTGACTGTTATCTAGGACAGACTTCTGGCTAAGCTGTACACTGCCTTGAAAGATCAAAGACAGTTCATAGCAGTAGCTTTTGCTTAAGAGGATCATCCTCAGGTCCAGTGCAAGGAAAGCAACACCCAAGTAGCAAACTCAAACACACATACGTTTTATTAAAATGAAAGTTCACTCTTAAAGAAAAAGAGCGGGCTGCTTCTTGTGAGTAAGAAGAGCACCGAGCTCTGTATAACAGTCTTTTTATACTGTCTAAATATTGGGGGCTGGATTTGGGCAGGACCTGCTGATAAACTTATTTTATTCTACCAATCCTATCCCTTTTTCTATTTTCTTTCCTGAGATAGCTAATTTTTCTGGTTCAGCCATTTTAACTTTCCCATAATTTTCCTTGATTTCCCACTGTTGTTGTTGTTATGTGCCGTCGAGTCAGACTCACTCATAGGGACCCCTCCTTGGGTTTCCGAGGCACTATCACTACAGAAGTCGATTGCCCCATCTTCCTTCCGAGGAGTGGCTGGCGGATTTGAACCGCCAGTTTTCTGGTTAGCAGTCAAGTGCCTTAGGCACTATGCTACCAGAGCTCCTTGAATGCCCACTAGGGGGTTCAAAACCACAATGCTAATTTACTATAATGGCATGCTAATGAGAATTTAGGTTATTTTGACATCATTTTGTGTGCAACTGTGCATGCCCAGGTGGGGAAATAACCTAGGAAAATCCCTTTTGTAATTTTAGCTTTTTGTCTTCTTCTGATTGGATGCTCTCCTTCTCGGGGCTTGCGGTGGGCTCTTATGGTTGGAACTGTGCAAAACTTGAAGCTTGAGCTACTGAGGCTGAGAAGCCAGAGCAGGTGTACACAATTAACCCTCTTCCCCTCAGAGGCTGGAAAGCCAGAGCAGGACGTAGGGCCGGTTTCCATCCTAATGGTGATTAGCACTTGCTCTGGAACTATGCTGTATTGTTTTGTATATTGTTTGTTTTTCTTCTTTTTCTCTGTTTTCTTTTTCCTTTCTTCTTCTTTAGTCTCCCCTCTTTCTCTCTTGGTTTTTTTTTTTTTTTTCTCTCAATTCCTTCCTTTTTTATCCTTCCTATCTTTGCCCAGTAGCCAGGTGCCAGCAACCTTACCAGCCACACTCACCATACCTGCCACCCTATCCACTGGGCAAGTGCCACCACCTGCTCCAGCAATACTATATCAAAGACAGAGAGTGACCAACACCCATCCACCCACCCTCAGCTGCTTCACATGATCAGTGATCACAGACTCACACCCACACTCCAACCTGCTACCAAATTCACCTACAAACAGGTGGTGAGCACCCCAGTGCTGCCAAAATCATGACCAGAGTCCATACCCACCCTGTTGCCCAGATGTATTAAATAAAAAAAAAAAAAAGTTGAAGCAAACCAACATGCAGTCAACAAATTAGAACAATCACACTATAATGTCTCAGAGAAAGCAGACTACTTCAATCACACACACACACACACACACACACACATACAAAAAAAGGAGAAGATTCCTTAAACAAGTGACCAAAGCAAAGCACAGGACTAGAAAATCTTCCGAGGAAGAAATACTAGTGGAATTACCTGATAAAGAATTCAAAAGAATTGTATTTAGGGATCTTCACATACCTGAAACACAAAGAAAAATATAAGCTAAAAATCAAAGTATCGAAAACATATATAAAGCAAATGGCAACCAAAAAAGAACATGAGTGGCATTATGAATTTCTGATAAAATAGACTTTAAGGAAAAAAAAACAGCAAAAGATACAAGGATATTATATAATAAATATCTATTCACCCAATGAAAGAACCCCAAAATACATAAACAAAACTTTAACAGGATTGAAAAGAGAAATAGACAGCTCCACAATAATAGCAGGAGATTGTAATACACCACTTTCAATGAAGTACAGGACAACTAGAAAGAAACTTAACAAAGATACAGAAGATCTAAACAACATATTCAACCAAATAGACCTCATAAATGTATACAAAGCACTCCACCCAACAACAGCATAATATGCATTCTTTTTCAGTACACCTGGAACATTCTCCAGAATAGGATACTTTAGGCCACAAAGTAAGCCTCAATAAATTTAAAAATATCAAAATATTACAAAGCATCTTCTTAGATCACAATGCTATGAAATTAGAAATAACAATAGGAAGAAACCAGAAACAAAACCAAACTCACTACCATCAAGTCATTTGCAACTCACAGGGTTTCTGAGGTGGTATCTGTATGGACGTAGATTGCCCAACCTTCCTTCTAAGGAGTGGCTGGTGGGTTTGAACCACCAACCTTCTGGTTACCAGTCAAATGCCTCAGGCACTATGCCACCAGAGCTCCCAATAATAGGAAGATCAAGAGAAAAAATAAATAAATACATGAAAACTGAATGACACCTTGCATAAAAACTACTGGGTAATGAACCAAACAAAAACCAAACTCACTGCTGTCAAGTCAGATCCAACTCATAGCAACCCCTACTTGGGTTTCTGAGGCAGTATCACTACAGACGTAGATTGACTAACCTTCCTTCTGAGGAGTGGCTGGTAGGTTTGAACCGCCAGTCTTCTGCTTAGCAGTCAAATGCCTTAAAGAAATTTAAAAAATGAAATAAAAATTCCTTAAATCAAATGAGAGTGAAAACACAACATTGCTAAAATCTTTAAATGGGAGCTCCAGGCATAGTGCCTAAGGCATTTGACTGCTAACCAGAAGGCTGGAGGTTCAAACCCACCAGCAACTCCTTGGAAGGAAGACTGGGCAATCTAAAGCAGTGCTCAGAGAACAATTTACAGCAATAAATACATCCAGCAAAAAAAAAGAAGAAGAAGAAGAAGAAAGAACCAAAATCAATATCTTAAGCCAAGATCTCCAAAAATTAGAAAAAGAACAGCAAAGCAAAACATAACAAACAAACAAACAAAAAAGCCTACAGTCACCAGGAGAAAGGAAATAATGAATATTGGAGTGGAAATCAACAAAACAGGGAGAAAAAAAAAAAAAAAAAACAGAAAGAATAAACGAGACTAGAAGTTGGTTCTTTGAAAGGATTAGCAAAGTTGACAAACCAGTGGTAAATTTAATGAAGGAAAACAAGGACAAGATGAAAATACAAATAACAAATGAAATAGAAAAGTCACAAGAGAATCTATTGAAATAAAAAGAACAACAGAATACTGTGAAGAACTATACCCCCAACAAATTTGAAAACATGGAAGAAATATGTTTATCTCAAGAAATACATTTTCTACTCAAATTAATACAATCTGAGGTTGAAAATTTGAACAGAACCATCACAAAAGAAAAAATTGAACAAGTCATTAAAAAACTCTCAATTAAAAAAAAAAAATCTGATCCAGAGAGCTTCACTGGAAAATTCTACCAAATATTCAGAGAAGAGCTGATACCAATTCTGCTCAAATTATTCCACAACATGGAATATTCTCAAACTCATTCTATGAAGCAAACATAACCCTGATACCAAAACCAGGCAAAGGCATCACTAAAAAAGAAAATTATAGATTAATATCCCTCATGAACATTGATGCAAAAATTCTCAACAAAATCCTAGCCAATAGAATTCAACAACATATCCAAAAAATATTACATCATGACCAAGTGGGACTCATATCAGGCATGCAGGGATGGTTCAACATTAGAAAAACAATCAATGTAATCCACCTCATAAATAAAACAAAGGGAAAAATGCATGATCATATCAATTCATGCAGGAAAGATATTTACAAAATCCAATACCAATTCTTGATAAAAATGTTCAGCAAAATAGGAATAGAAGGAAAATTCCTCAACATAATGAAGACTATTGCACAAAATCAATGTTGTTGTTGTTGTT
>NW_006921631.1:7893323-7913906 GCF_000298275.1 Orycteropus afer afer | reverse complement strand
AGCGACCCCTCCTTGGGTTTCCGAGGCAGTATCACTACAGAAGTAGGATTGCCCAACCTTCCTTCCAAGGAGTGGCTGGTGGGTTTGAACCTCCAGTCTTCTGGTGAGCAATCAAGTGCCTTAGGCACTATGCTACCAGAGCTCCTTATTCTCAATGTTCAGAGTTTGAAAACATTCCCCTTGTGAACAGGAACAAGACTAGGATGCCCTTTAGCATCACTCCTATTCAATATTGTATTAAAGAAATAAAAGATCAACATACAAAAATCAGTTGGATTCCTCTCCATTAATAAAAGATTTCACAAAAGGAATTCAGAAAAACAATACTAATTGCAATAACCACTCAAAAATGATGTACTTAGGAATAAATGTAACCAGAGACACACAAAAAAACTATAAATAAACTACAGAATACTACCACAAGAAACCAAAATAGACCTACATAAATGGAAAGATATACCATGCTCATGGAGAGGAAGACTTAACATTATGAAAATGTCAACACTACTCAAAGTGATCTACAGATAATAATGCAATCTGATCCAGATTCCATCATCATTCTTTAAAGAGATGAAAAAGCTAATCACCATTTATATGGAAAGGAAAGAGACCCCAGATAAGCAAAGCATTACTAAAGAAGAAGTACAAAGTGGGAGGCCTCACATTCCCCAATCTCAAAACCTGCAATACAGCTACAGTAGTCAAAACAGTCTGGTATTGGTACAATGGCAGACACATAGATCAATGGAGCAGATTGAGAACATAGAAGTTAATGCATCCACCTATGCATAGCTGATCCTTAACAAAGGGCCAAAACCCATTAAATGAGGAAAAGATAGTCTCTTTAACAAATGGTGGTGGCAAAACTGGATACCCATTTGCAGAAAAATGAAACAGGATCCATATCTTTCACCATATACAAAAACTAACTTAAGATGGATCAAAGGTCTAAATGTAAAAAGTAAATCTATAATCATCAAAGAAAAAATAGGAACAAACTTAGGGGCCTTAATACATGACAGAAATACACTATCAAACATCACTAAAAATGCACAAACAGAAGACAAACTAGATGACTGGGACCTCCTAAAAAATAATATTTATGCACATCAAAAGACTTCACCTAAAGAATAAAAAGAGACTCTACAGACTGGGGGGAGTGGGGCAATTGGCAATGACATATTGGACAAGAGACTAATCTCTACAATTTACAGAAAACGTCAACACCTCAACAACAAAAACACAAACAATCCAATTTAAAAATAGGCAGAGGACATGAATAGATACTTCATCAAAGAAAATATTCAGGCAGCTAACAATTACATGAAGAAGCGTTTGTGATTAATTGCCATTAAAGAAATGCAAATCAAAGCAACAATGAGATATCATCTCCCTCCTGCATTAATACCAAATTAAAAAAAGAAATGAAAACAACAAAAGCTGCCAAGAGTGTGGAGAGACTGAAACTCTCATACACTGCTGGTGGGATTGTAAAATGGTGCAACCACTGTGGAAAATGGTATGATGCTCCCTTAAAAAGTTGGAAATAGAAATACCATATGATCCATCAGTTGCACTACTAGGTATATATCCTAAGGAATAAGAGCCATAACACAAACAAATATGTGCACACTCATATTCATCACAGCATTATTCAGAATAGCAAAAGTATGGAAGCAACCTAAGTGCCCATCAATGGATGAATAGCTAAACTATGGTACATATACACACAATGGAATACTATACAATGTTAAAGATTAATGATGAATCTGCCAAATACCTCATAACATGGATGAACCTAGAAGACATTTAGGTGAGTGAAATTAGTCAATCACAAAGGACAAATGTTGTATGAGACCACTAATGTAGAAAGTAAAAAGATTTACATGCAGAAAGAATCATTCTTTGAAGGTTATTGGTGTAGGAGGGGAAGGGAGGGTATCACTAACTAAAGGGTAGACTCATATGAACTTGGCTGAGGGTAAATGTAATATACAATAAGGGGAAGTCACTACAAAACGATCAAGGCAGGGAAGACTGTGGGAGGAGCACAAGAGTCAAAGGCAACGAAGGTAAATACTATTACATACATAATCCTGCAATAAGGGTAATAACAATAAACTAGGAGCTCTGGTAGCATAGTGCCTAAGGCACTTGACTGCTAACCAGAAGGCTGGAGGTTCAAACCCACCAGCCACTCCTTGGAAGGAAGGTTGGGCAATCTACTTCCATAGTGATACTGCCTCGGAAGCCCAAGGAGGGGTCACTATGAGTCAGGTTCGACTCGACAGCAGTGAGTTTGATTTTGGGTTTGATGAGTGGATATACACATAGACATCCAAGCTGAACAGGGATGGGAAGGAGAATGGGACAACACTCGTGAATATACAGGCTTGACAGAGACTATTTCTCCATATGTATTTTTATGTGCTACAAATATATCCATGAATGTAGTACAGCATGTTGTTGTTGTTGTTATGTGCCCTCGAGTCAGACCTGACTCATAGCGACCCCTCCTTGGGTTTCCAAGGTGGTATCACACAGAAGTAGATTGCCCAACCTTCCTTCAGAGGAGTGGCTAGTGGGTTTGAACCGCCAGCCTTCTGGTTAGCAGTCAAGTGCCTTTGGCACTATGTTACCAGAGCTCCTGTAGCACAGCATACAAGGGACAAAGTTATGAAAACTCCTTAGTCATAACCAAATACCCTGAAGGAGTGAATTCCTGGGCATGGGAGCTCAGGACCATAGTCTTGGCAGACACTAAGTTCAATTGGCATAACACAGTCCACAAGCCAATGTTCTACATCCTGCTTCAGTGAGTAGTAACTGGGATCTTAAAAGTGGCCATCTAAGGTGCAGCTTTGGTTAAGAGCTATTGCTCTCTCCCCATCCAGAGCAAAGAAGAGTGAAGAAATCAAAGAAGAAAGAAAAAATTAGTCCGAAGGACTAATTAAAAAAAAAAAAAAAACTCAATGCTGTTGAGTGGATTAGATTCATGGCAACCCCTCCTTGGGTTTCTGAGGCAATATCACTACAGAAGATTGCCCAATCTTCCTTCCAAGTAGTGGCTGCTGGGTTTGAACCACCAGCTTTCTGGTTAGCAGTCAAATGCCTTAGGCACTATGCCACCAGAGCTCCTAATAGAGTGCCTGAACCCAACCTCCATGACCCTGAGACCAAAAGAACTAGATGGTGCCCAGCTACCACTGCTGATTGCTCTGAAAGGGATCACAATAGGAGGTCCTTGATAGAGTGGGAGAAAAATGTAGACGAAAACTCAGTCATAGAAAGACCAAGCTTACTGGTCTAATAGAGACTAGCAGAATCTCTGACACTATGGACCTTAGATACCCTTCAAGCCTGGAAGTGAGCTCAGCCTCCAAGGCTCAACTTTCAACCAAAAAGCAGATAAACTTATAAAGTGAACAATAATACCAGGGAGGTACGTATGCAAGGACTGTGAAGATGACACACGAACAGGCAGTGTTTCATTTTGTTGCATGTAGGGTCACTAGGAGTCAGAGCCAACTTGACTGCACTTTAAAACAACAACAATGTATGCATTAAAACAATAAATCATATGAGATCAAAAGGACAGCATTTGCCCAGGGATAAAGCTCAGAAAGGAGGAAGGGTTAGGAAAGAAGGACAAAGGAAAATGGTAAACCCAGGGAGGAAGAGGGAAGAGTGCTGTTACATTGTGGTTCCCACAATAACAAAATGTATATGAACTGTTGAATGGAAAACCAATTTTCTCTGTAAACTTTCACCCAAATCACAATAAAATAAATAGATAATTAATTTTAAAAAAATCTTCTGGATAGCAGGACAACATTATCTGATATACCGCCTGAAGATGATCTCCTCAAGTTAGAAGACACTCAAAATATGACTGGGAAAGAGCTGCCTCCTCAAAGTAAAGCCAACTTAATGACAGTGATGGAGTGAAGCTTCAGGACCTTCAGTTGCTGATGTGGCATGACTCAAAATGAGAAGAAGCAGCTGCAAACATCCCTTAATAATTGGAAAGTGGAATTTATGAAATATGAATTTGGGAAAATTGGAAACTGTCAAAAATGAAATAGAAAGCTTAAAGATTGATATCCTAGGCATCAGTGAGCTGAAATGGACTAGTATTATCCATTGCAAATCAGACAAATATATGGTCTACTAAGCCAGTTATGACAAATTGAAGAGGAACAGCATTGTATTCATTGTCAAAAAGAAATTCAAGATCTATCCTAAAGTATAACACTGTCAGTGATAGGATAATATCTGTATGCCTGCAAGGAAGACCAGTTAATGCAACTAGTATTCAAATTTACACACTAGCCACTAAGGTAAAGATGAAGAAATTGAAGATTTTGACCAACTTCTGCAGTCTGAAATGAATCAAACATGCAATCAAGATGCATTGATAATTACTGGTGATTGAAATAAGAAAATTGGAAACAAAGGGGAAGGATCCGTAGTTTCAAAATATGGCCTTGGTAATAGAAAGGACACCAGAGATTGCATGATTAATATTTTGCAAGACCAATGACTATTCATTGGAAATACCCTTTTGCAACAATATAAACAGTGACTAGACACATGAACTTCACCAGATGGAAAACACAGGAATCAAATTGACTACATCTGTGGAAAGAGACAATGGATAAGATCAATGTCATCAGTCAGAACAAGGCCAGGGTTGACTGCAGAACAGACCATCAATTGCTCATATGCAAGTTCAAGTTTCTTCAAGCTGAAGAAAATAGAACAAGTTCACAAGAGCCAAAGGATGGCTTTGAAAATATCCCACCTGAATTTAGAAACTGTCTCAAGAATAGAATTTGTACAGTGGACACTAATGACCAAGACCATAAGAGTTGTGGGACGGCATCAAGTACATCAAATATGAAGAAAGCATAAAGTTATTGAAAAGACAGGAAAGAAAGAAAATAGAAGATGGATGTCCAAAGAGACTCTGAAATTTGCTCTTGAACATAGAGTGGCTAAAGTGAATGGAAGAAATGATGAAAAGAGTAAACAGAAGATTTCAAAGGGTAGCTCAAGAAGACAAAGTATTATAATGAAATGTGCAAAAACCTAGAACTAGAAAAAAAACAGAAAGGAAGAACATGCTTGACATTTCTCAAGCTGAAAAAGCTGAAGAAAAAATTCAAGCCTCAAATTGAAATGGTGAAGGATTCTATGGTCAAAATGTTGAACAATGCAGGAAACATCAAATTAAGATGAAGGAATACACAGAGGCCAAAAAGAATTGGTCAACATTCAACCATTTCAGGAGGTAGCAGTGGCAGGCAGAGGACAAGCAGGGCCTTACCCAGTGCAGGTGGCAGGAGTTATTGTGCGGAGGTGGTGGCAGAGGTGGCACACGGTGGGTGTTGATAGGCAGCAGGCAGAAGGAGGTGACTGGCCACAACCCACCACTACCATCACCACTTCCAACCCCTGAAGGCTCCAAGGTGGTGGGGAAGACATGGTGAGGAAAGAAGGCCCACCACGCCACACATCCCAAGACATGCTGGGGGTGCCTGATGGGTGGGGAGTGGGGAGAGGGATAGACACTGACGACGAAGATGGCACAACCTTCAACTCTCTCCCACCTAACACCAACCTTGCACGATAACCTGTTCTTTGGAACTTACGTCGATTAGTGAAGAGTGAATGAAGGGTGGTTATATTCTGATGTTCATGGTTCTAAGATATCTCAGACATTAGAGGGTTGAAAGGGTAATCCAACATATTTGTAGAGCCAGGGTTAGATATGTATTCTAGCATCTGTCCTTTCAGGATAAATAAAACATCAGATTCTGTCAGGAAACACCAAACAAATACACACAACAAAAAATTTAAAAAGCCCACTTCCATTGAGTTGGTTTTGACTCATAGCGACCCTCCAAACCAAAACCAAACTCACTGCCATCGAGTTGATTCCGACACATAGTGACCCCCATTGGGTTCCCAAGGTGGTAAATCTTTACGGAAGTAGATTGCCCCATTTTTCTTCCCCGGAGTTGCTGACAGGTTTGAACTATCAACCTTCTTGTTAGCAGTCAAATGCCTTAGGCACTGTACCACTAGAGCACCAGCATGAATTGCTGAGAGGGACTTTGTCCACTCCAGAAAGACTTCCTCAGAACAAAGAGATCCTATCATAGGGCATGTTGTTGGCATCAAAAAGCTATCACCCTCTCCTTCTCCTCACATAACTCCAACAGAGAACTTAACTGCACACGGTGAAAGCTCAGCAAACAATATTAACTCCCATGGGACAAGCCTGTGCAAGAGGGGACTAAATGATAAAGAAAACATGTTATAAGCTTAACATTTTTGACATGTGGTTTTTCCTGAATCTTCAAAGGAGTCTATTTCAAAATAATACTACTATAAATGTGAAACAACTTGAAACATGAATTACTCTATACAATGTCCTTTAGACTCCAGAAAGCATTAGTATCGAACAGATTTGGGAAGCTGGGAGGCCTAAGGAACCACAGTGAGTGGAGATTAAGTCCCAGGAATACTCAGAGTAGATCTTGTGGTTTAAATCACGCAGCTGCACTGTCTTGCTTCCAAAGTCTTGAAAGATATCACCTCGCCAATCAATAAATACATGACTCTTGTGGCCCAAGAAGTGGGGATACATCTGCCTTGCCCTGCCTCTGTGAAGTAGCTTCACAGTTATGCATGGCACATCAGTGATGGGATCACAGGTACACAGCTTTTCCAATTTATTGGCAATCAAGTGACTATCACAGTGGGTGGCTCATAGCTTAGTAGCCCAGCTGAATACAACTCAAAGCGCAGAGCCAAAAAACAGAAAACAAACTCTTTGCTACTCACTCTATTCTGACTCATGGCGACCCCACATGTTACAGAGTAGAACTGCTCCATGGGTATTTTTTGTTTTGTTTTGTTTTTTGCTATAATCTTTAAGGAAGCAAATAGCCAGGCTTTTCTTCCTCAGCACCACTGGATGGGTTCAAGCAGCCAACCTTCCAGCAGTAGCTGAGCATAAACCATTTGTGCCACCTAAACCAAAAAGAATTTTAAAATTCCATTGCCATCAAGTTGATTCCAACTCACAGCAACTCTATGAGAGTGAGTAGAACTATGGGAGAGAGTAGAACTTCCCTACTGATAGCTTTGCACTATCAACCTTCTTGGGTTTCCAAGGCTGCAATCTTTATGGGAAGGAGCTCTGGTGGTCCAGTGGTTAAAGTATTTGGCTGCTAACCAAAAGATTGGCAGTTTGAATCCACCAGCCCCTCCACAGAAAAAAAGATGCAGCAGTCTGCTTCTGTGAAGATTTATAGGTTTTGCCTGTGGGTTCGGGACCATAGTTGCAGGGAACATCAAGTTCAATTGGCATAACATACTACATTGTTCCACCTCCTACTGTGGTGAGTAGTGACTGGGATCTTAAAAGCTTGCAAGCTGCCATCTAGATGCAACAATGGGTCTCTCCTCAGCCAGAGCAAAGAAGAATGAAGAAAACCAAAAATTTATGGAAACAATTAGTCCTAATGACTGGTACACTATCTGATCTGCAGCCTATACAACTATGAGACCAGAAGAACTAGATGGTGCCTGGCTACTACTGTCAACCACATGGAAGGGGATCTATGTAGGAGATCCTGGATAGAGAGGGAGAACAATGTGGAACAAAACTCAAAATCATTTAGAGAAAAAAAAAGGGGGGGACCAGGTTTGCTGGTCTGATAGAGCCTGGTGGAACCACTGAGACTATGGTCCCTAGCTGCCCTTCAGGTCTGGAATTGAACCCAAGCCTGTGGCTTCCAGCCAAACAAGACAGGCATATGAGTTGAACATTTACCTTAAGTAGATACACTCCTGGGAGAGAACAATCATGGGAGAAAGAAGGGCTGCTTATGCATAGGGAGACAGCTTGGGGGGAGGGATGGACACAGGGAAGGGGTAACTGTTGGGAGGAAGTATGAGGTGAGATGTTGCATTGTGGTAAATTGTGGTCAATGTCATGAGACAAAGTGTATGTGAACTGCTGTATGGAAAATGAATTTGCTCTGTAAATTTTCACCCAAATCACAATAAAAAAAAGGAGGAGAAGAAGGAGAAGGAGAAGAAGAAGGAGAAGAAGGAGAAGAAGAAGAAGAAGAAGAAGAAGAAGAAGACTACAGAAAGTAAAGAACTTGAGATCACAAAAAATAAATAAATAAAAATAAAAAACAATTTATAGGTTTTGAAACCCTGTGGGGCTAGTTTCACTCTGTCCTGTAGGATCACTATGAGCCAGAATCAAATCAAAGGCAGTGAGCTTTTAATCTTTATGGGAGCAGACTGTCACATCTTTCTCCCATCCCATAGAGCAGCTGGTGGGTTGAAACCATCAGCCTTTCAATTACCAGCCAACCCCTTAACCGTTGCACCACTAGGGTGCCTTCCTTTTGTCCACCCAGGAACCTAAAACATGGATAGGTCCTTATATTCTCAGCAAATCCTTGCCTTAGCTGAGTTAGGTATAGTGGTTAATTAGCAGACAAAGCCAGTTGAAGCATGAGTCTACTGTGACCCTAAAAAAAGCACCTTCTAACATTGTGTTTGCAATATTTTCCTTTTATACAATTTCATTCATTTATCATCTTTTTCTTGTTTTCATTTATCTGTACAGCTGTTATCTCCTGAGTTCCAGACAGTCCTAGACAGAAAGGATACAAGAGTCAAGAGATACAAGACAGTCAAGGCTCCTATCCTCATGGAGCTTACACTCTAGGGAAGACAGATACTAAACAGGAAAATAATCATCATATGAAGGAGGAAAGGACCAGGGAGACAAATAAAGCAGAGTAAGTGAATAGAAAGTGACTGCAGCTAGGAGTGGGGTTATCTTTTAAAATATAATAGCCAGGGAAGGACTTTCTGAGGAAGAACAATTGAACAAAGACCTAAATGAAATGAGAGTGACAACTAATGTTACTACTTGGTATATAGTCTTCGCATTCTTTTTAATGCATATAAATACACATACCATTTTTCTGTGAAAACTGGAACATACCATGCCTACTTTGTTGTAAACCTCCATAATTTATCTCAGCAGCCTACCAACTGTTGGAAATTTAGTTTGTTTCAACATTTAGAAATGTATGGAAATAATTGGCTGAAAAGTAATTACATATGAAATAGAAGATAATGTTTGTTGTTGTTGTTATTTGCCATCGAGTTGGCCCTGACTCATAGCGACCCCTCCTTGGGTTTCCGAGGCAGTATCACTGCGGAAGTAGGAATGCCCAACCTTCCTTCCAAGGAGTGGCTGGTGGGTTTGAACCACCAGCCTTCTGGTTAGCAGTCAAGTGCCGTAGGCACTATGCTACCAGAGCTCCTAGAAGATAATAAGGACTTTTATTAATTAAAAACCTTAAAAGGCTAGAAAACCTGTAGATGTGTTGATCAATCTGTTTTCAGCCACTCACAGCACTTCATCCAGAACCCTCCTTTATAGTAACATTGGGCTCTCCTGTTATTTCTCCATACCTCTGAGCACCGCCAGCTCCTCAATAGACAGTTATATGAGTTTTAGGCACTGTGCCACCAGAGCTCCTTAGGAATCTTACTTACGTTATGTGCCATCGAGTCAGACCCGACTAATAGGAATCTTACTAGGGGCCTAGTAAGTCTTTCCTCAGAAAGTCCTCGAAGGTCTATGAGCCACTCCAGCATACGAGCAGTAATTTGGAGCCCACTGTTCTCAGCATCAAGGAACAAGAAAGATCATCTGAGCAGGAAATGCCATCTGACTTCCCTCTTCAAAGAGACAAATTCTTTGGCGATAACTAGAAGACCACCTGGAACCTATCTAAACATTCTACTTCTTCCTGTGTATCTACCCCTCTTTCTGTCTACTCTCTGCTTATCTGCATCTGAAAACTTGAGATGAAGTGCTGGGTTCAGTCCAAGAAGTGCTGAACTCCCACAGAAACACAAACAATCAGCTCTTTTACTTGGGACAATGGGGAGGGTTTGAGCTAAATGAGAAAGTTGTCGTGAGAGCTTGCCCTCTGCATTCCCCTTTAATGAATCAGGGTTTTCCACTAAAGTTCCAGCTCCACAATAACCATTACAGAAATCCTAAAGGAAGAAGGCACTTCCTGATCATCTCTTTCAGCACGCCAACTCTCTAGCTTACAACCCCAACATCTACCCACCATTTGGCTCCATACTTGTCGATCCTTACTATTATACCTATTTCTCGGCCCCTAGTAAGATTCCTAACAAGCTCTGGTGGCACAGTGCCTAAGGCATTTGACTGCTAACTAGAACATTGGTGGTCCAAACCCATCAGCTGCTCCACGGAAGGAACATGGGGCAATCTACTTCCATAAGGATTTGTTGTTGTTGTTGTTGTTGTTGTTAAGTGCCATTGAATCATCTCTGACTCATAGTGATCCCATGCATAGCAGAACTAAACAGTGCTCAGCCCTGCGCCAGCTCCACAATCCTTGTGTCAATCATTGCAGCTACTGTGTCAATCCATCTGGTTGAGGGCCTTCCCCTCTTTCGTCGACCCTCCACCTTACCAAGTATCATATCTTTCTCCAGGGAGTGATTCCTTCTGACATCATGACCAAAGTAAGTGAGATGAAGTCTGACCATTCTCACTTCCAAGGAGCATTCTGGCTGTACTTCTTCCAGGACAGATTTGTTGGTTCTTTTAGCAGTCCATGGTACTTTCAGCATTCTTCACCAGCACCACAACTCAAAAGCATCGACTCTTTTCAGTTTTCCTTATTCATTGTCCAGCTCTCACATGCATATGAGGTGATTGAAAATACCATGTCTTGAGTCACGTGCACCAGTCCTCAAGGAGACATCTTTGCTCTTCAGCACTTGAAAGAGGTCCTTTGCAGCCGATTTGCCCAGTGTTACATTGTCTGATGTCTTGACTGCTGCTTCCATTGGTGTTGATTATAGAACCAAGTAATATGAAATCTTTGACAACTTCAATCTTTTCTCCTTTTATTGTGATGTTGCTTATAGGTCCAGCTGTGATCATTTTTGTTTTCTTTATATTGAGGTGTAATCTGTAAGGATTACTGCCTTGGAAATTCAATGGGGGTTGCTATGAGTCGGAATCTACTCAATGGCAGTGGGTTTGGTGTTTTTGGTTATTAAGATTCCTAAGGTGCACTGGTGGTGCAGCGGTTAAGGCATTTGGCTACTAACCAAAAGGTCCATGGTTCAAACTCACCATCCAGTCCATGGAAAAAAGATGAAGCACTCTGCTTCTGTAAAGATTCACAGCCTAGGAAACTCAATGGGAGTTGCTATGAGTTGGAATCAACTTGATAGCAGTGAATTTGGTTTTGCTTTATTAAGATTCCTAGAACCTAATAGTGTAGTGCCTAAGGCATTTGACTGCTAACCAGAAGGCTGGTGGTTCAAACCCACAAGCGACTCCTTGGAAGGAAGACTGGGCAATCTACTTCCATAGAGATACTGCCTTGGAAACCCAAGCGGGGTGGCTATGAGTCCAATCGACTCAATGGCAGTGAGTTTGGTGGGTTTTTTTTTTTTTGGTTAGAACCTGTGAGTGATGCAAACAGTTAACATGCTAGCTGCTAACTGAGAGATGAGAGATTTGAGTCTACTGAGAGGCATATAGGAAGAAAGGTCTAGAGATTTACTTCCCAAAAAATGGCTATGGAAAACCCTGTGGAGCACAGTTCTGCTCTGACACACATGGGGTCACCGTGAGTCAGAATCACTCCACAAGGACCAGTAAGTAAGGCTCCCAGCCCATCTTTGAGGCTGTCTTTTGTCCCATCTCATTTGGGAAACCTTCAAAATTCCTTTCCCAATTGATTTGAATCTTAGCTTTCTGGTAAAGTTTTATTCTGCTCACCTAAAAAAAAAGTGGAAAACCTTTTAAGGTTTTTGTCACAGTGTAACATCTCTGAGCCTGTTTAAAGTTAAAGCAAAAGAGGTTTGTTGAAGGTATATTAGAGCTTAATTTCTAAAGCACTTGGTTTGTGGAAAGCTGCTGTCTACAGCAAGAGCCCTAACTTCATTTTGAGTCTTGACATAAGTTCAGACACAATTTGAGTTCTTTTGGATCATTAAACCAGCAATGTGGCTATGCACGGACAAGTCCTGGGCAAACCGAGGGAGGGGCAGTTTGCCCTCAGGAAGCGTATGGTTGAAAGCAGATTGTGCTCACACAAAGAACTAGGGAATTTGTGTCCTTAATGATTTACCAGAAATAGCCAAATGTTATCCAATTTAAGTTAAAGATTGGAGTCCTGTTATTGTCTTTTAGCCACCTTGTGCATGGTCATGCGTCATACCTTGATCACCATGTAGCCAGGTAGTCAAGTCCCAGAGCAATCTGATAACCATTTTCAATCTGCATTTGTGTACATATTCCAGTCATGGTCCTTTCCCTGCTTCTGTAATCCCACCAGTGACAGTGATGAATTGATCTGCCATCAATCATGATCTTGTGATGATTTATTTGTTCTCTGTCATATAATGAACACCATGACTGTGATTCAGTGGGCTGAACTGAATTTGGCCCCTATACTGTATATATGTTGATGATTTCCCTCATCCTGAATGACTGTCTTTGGTTCTCATCCTGAATGATTGTCTTTGTCCTATTTAAAGCTTAATAAAAGCATCTCCATAGTACATGTTTGAATCTAGGGTCCTTTTTCCCCTAGCACAAGGGATACAGACAATCCAGCCAGGAAGACATTCAAATAAACTCTCCTGGACAAGAGGAAAAATATTTTCCCAGTCAGAGCAGGAATTAAAAAGTTACAAAAACATTATCAGGGGAGACAAAGGGAGGCTATCTAAAAGCAAGGATGTAGCATGGATAGATGCATAACACATAAGTGGGATAAGGTCATGCCCTTCAATTTATTTCAGGATGGTCACAGGACAGTGACAGGACAGGTTTTTTCTGGTAACCTGTTTAGTAAAATGACTTCTTCAATCTTATCTGTTTCTAGGGGTCCATTGTAAAGATTTATTGATAATGTTGAGCTATGCATCTTGCATCTGTTTGACCACAGTGGAATAAATGTGATATCCTGTACCTACCAGACCTCAAAGCAAAGAGTGTCACCTTTAGGGTGTGTGGTCAGCATCGAGGTTAGGTCAGCATCATGTTAGAGAAACTACATGTTAGAGAAAATACAGTTTTAAAATTCAACATGGATTCTGAACTCATGTCAAGACTTTAACAGGGAATTAAGGCTCCGTTTTCAGACAGATCTGTTTACACACAGCAAGTGCTTCTGATTGTAGATTCTCATACATTTTTCAGGTAAGAATAGACAGCCTCAAGTCCACCTAACAAACAAATGTTCTCAAATTGGGATAAGTGGGTAAACAATATAAACCAGAGTCTAAGTATTTTATTTAAACATATGAGAAACTACCTTTGTAAGAGTGCTGACTATGAATTGTTACATTCAAGTGATTTGGATAAGAATTGCTTCCGTTTTTTCCCCAGGGTGGGGGCACTTGTGAATTTTGGAACTGCAGAATTTGTTCCAAATTGGAAAAAGGATCAGGAAGAGGAAAATAGGAGGCAGTAGGGTGAGTGGAAAAGGCACTGTTATAGGAATCTCTCTGGAAACCCGTTCTTACTGCTAAGATGGGCACACCACTTCCACCTGGTGGCAGAGTTCTGACTCACAGAAGTTGTTTGACAATGTAAATAAATCTCTTTTGTAGTTGCATTTGCAAAATTAAGACTATGAAAGGCACAATATTAAACTCTGTCTAATTTGATCCTTCAAGGGAAATCTAGGACAGATGAAAAAAAAAAAAAAAAAAAACACAGACTGGAATGAGAGAGAAAGGACAGAACTTTCTGAGATGACAGAATGTTACAAACTTATTTTCTAGATTATGAAGATATGCCTTTTCATATCCATTGTATTTAATTCAATGCAAAAACAGACCTGTAAAAAAAGCTTGATTGAATAAATATATAAGAGAATAAGATTAGCAAAAAGATGGAAACAACCTAGGTGCTCATCAACAGAAGAATGGATAACCAAACTATGGTACATACACACAATGGAATACTACACAACCCTAAAGAATAATGTAGAATCTGCAAGACACCGTATAATGTGGATGTACTTGTAGGACATAATGCTGAGTGAAGTAAGTCGATCACAGGACGACAAATATTGTATTAGTCTATTATTGTAAAAAGTCAAGGAAAGGTTTATCTATGGAAGGAAATTTTCTTTGTTGGTGTGGTGTAGTAAATTACTTAGTGTGGCTTTTCTACCCATAAGTCTTTGTAAACTCCAAGGTGGGAATTGCTATTAGCAACTGAGGAGCTCCTGATTGTAAATGTTATCCAGGTGGAGTATTTCTGAGTATTTCTGTTGGGCGTGGCACAATACAATGTTCTGGGAGGTTCCTACTCTCTCTCAGGTGCTTAGAGCTCTGATGCTGTGATTGGCTCGTGTGACCACCCTGCTGGGCTCAAAAGGAGGCCTCCTAGAGGCAGAATTCGCCCTGACTGCTGGTTGAGGAAGACGTGCTGCTGAAAGAGACACGGGCTCCTGAGACACGCGTTGCTAGGAAAGAGACACAAGAGACACACATCGCTGAGTGAGACACCGAGGGACCAGCACTGCTGGGAGAGAGACAATGAGAGACTGTTGGCTGAGGGACGGTGGGCTGAGAGAGAGACTGAGCATTTTTTTCCCTGAACTTGAATTGTAGCCTGTGATGCTTCCCTAATAAACCCCATATCTGTGAGCTCTCTGTGGCCACTGCAGCGAACTATCGAACGCAAGAGAGAGGTGGTGGGTGCTTTGGGAGGAACGGTTGGAGAAAGGGCTGGAGGGAGGCAGCATGTCTGGCCTTGCAGTAATAGGCCTTGGGTTACTGCTGGTAATCCTGTTTTCCTCTTGTGGGATTAGAGGAGGTCAGAACATGTGGCCTCCTTGCCATTTTTGCAGTTGGTTATCAAGGGTGAGAAGGGAGGGGAGGAAATACTGTTAGATAAGTAGAGACAAGTATTGATTTGGGTGAAGAGAAGGACAATATACCAAATGTGAGTGATCAACATGGAGGCACTGAAGGAAGAGGAAGAGAAAGACATAGAGAGGTACATGGGAGGTAGAGACAACAAAGATGAACCCTTTTGCAGATACAGTACTGCATTGTCAGTGAAGGATAGATGGAGGACAGGCTGAACTACTAGGTATGTCTATGCAGGGGGGAGTGTACCCATGACCATGCATAGGGTTGGCAGACAATGTTTCTACAAGTGTTTTTGTATGTTCTGTAAGAATTTCCTGATATATAGTAGAGCTGACAAGGGACAAGGTTATAGTCACTTCTTGGCCACAGCCAGCTGTCTACAGGGAGTGAGTAGTTAGATCTGTGGGCTCGGGACCATTATCACAGGGGACATCAAGCTCAATTGGCATAACATACTACACAAAAACATTGTTTCACATCCTACTTTGGTGAGTAGTGACTGGGATCTTAAATGCTTGAAGAGGTCATCTAGATGCGATGATGAGTCTCTCTTCATCCAGAGCAAAGATGAATGAAGAAAACCAAGGATGCATGGAAACAATTAATCCAAGTGACTGGTACAACATATGATCCTCAGCCTATATGACTATGAGACCAGAAGAACTAGATGGTGCCCAGCTACCACTGTCAACCACTCAGAGGAGGATCTAGGTAGGAGATCCTGGATGGAGTTGGAGAACAATGTGGAATGAAACTCAAAATCATTTAAAAAAAAATTAAAATTAGGAGAGACCAGGTTTTCTGGTCTGATAGAGCCTGATGGAACCCCTGAGACTATGGCCCCTAGGTCTGGAATTGAACCCACTCCTGTGGCTTCCAGCCAAACAAAAGACAGGCATATGAGCTGAACATTTACATTAAGTAGATACACTCCCTGGAAAAATCAATCATGGGAGAATAGAAGGGCTATGTATGCATAGGGATGCAGCTTGGGGAGCAGGAGTGCATGAGAGGGAAGGACACAGGGAAGAGGTAACTACGGGGAGGAAGAAAGAGGGGAGCTGTTGCATTGTGGAAAATTGCAGTCAATGTCATGAGACAAAGTGTATGTAAGTAACTGTATGGAAAGTGAATTTGCTCTGTAAACTTTCACTTAAATCACAGTAAAAATTAAAAAAAAAAATAGAGAATGAGATTAAAACAATATGCTGAGACAAAGGACATGGTACACCATGTAGATATTTCCGATAAAATCCTCACCAGAAACAGATGATTACATGGACTTCACATAATCTACCAGTTTCTGTTTTTTCACTGCTATTCATAAGGTTCTCAGTGGCCAATTTATTCAGAAGCGCATGGCCCCATCCTTCTTCCTAGTCTGTCTTAGTCTGGAAGCTCTGCTGAAACTTGTCCACCATGGGTGATCCTGCTGGTATTTGAAATGCCCATGGTATAGCTTCCAGCCTAACAGCAACACACAAGCCACCACAGTAAACAAACTGACAGGTAAGTGGTGGATAAGTTTCTAAGAGCAGAATAATTTATCATCTACTTATAGTCCCATTTCTCATATGAAAAAAATTGAAGCCAGGACCTAGTGACTTTCAAGCTGGACCTTGGACATAGACTGTGTGCCCAGGACTTGACTGGCTCAACCCTGGCAAAATCTGGAAGTCCTTCTACGTACATTAGAACTTAAATTCTAAAGCTCTTGGTTTGTGGAAGACTGTGGTCTACAACAGGAGCCCTAACTCTATTTTGAGCCTTGACATAAATTCAGACACAGTTTAAGTTTCTTCTGACCATTAAACCAGTAATGTAATTATGCTTAGACAAGGCTGGGGCAAGTCCAGCAAGGGGCAGTTTGCCCTCAGGCTTACACAAAGAATGAGGGAAATTGCTGGATGGACACTTAAATGACTCACCACAAATAGCCATATGTTATCTAATTTAGGTTAAAAGTCGGGGTGCTGGTATTGTCTTATACCTACTTGTTGGCTGCGACTCAAGGTCACATCGTCATGAGTCATACCCTGACCACCATGTAGCCAGGTGGTCAAGTGCCAGAACCAGAACAGAGCTTACAGGTAAGCATTTTAACCTGCAACTGTATATCCCAATCATGGTCCTTTCCTGCTCCTATAGTCCCATCTGCAACAGTGATGAATTGACCACCACCATCATCTTGTGATGATTTCCTTTGTTTTCTATCATATATAAAACCATGACTTGGCCTTATGCTGATGGTTTCCCTCATCTGGATGATTGTCTTTGTCCTATTTAAGGCTTAATGAAAGGATTTCTATAGAATATGTTTCAGTCTGGAGTCTTTTTTCCCCTAGCACACAGGTCAACAATGGCAGTCCACTATTGGACCTCCCCACCTCAGGTTGGGAGACACCATGCAGGAGGGTTGTAAGGAGCAAGGGGCAAGTGTGCAAATGGGAGATCTGTTAAAGACAAAGTCGGAGGTACAGAAGTTAGTCTAGGAGCCACAGGAGCTTGGAGGTAAAGAGCAATGATGAATCTAGCTTTGCTCCATTGTCATCAAAAACCAAAAACCAGACCCACTGCCATAGAGTTGATTCCAACTCAAAGTGATTCTATAGGACAGAGTAGAACTGCCCCATAGGATTTCCATGGCTGTAAATCTAAATGGAAGCAGATTGCCTCATATTTCTCCCACGGAGCAGTGGATTTGAACCTCTCATCGTCACAGCCTGGTGTTATTATGAACTAAAAGCAGTGCTGAGGAAAGTCCTTGCCCAGGGGCACATTAAAGGGCCCACATAAGCACTGACATAATTTTCATCATATAATCCATTGTTGTTGTTGTTGTTTTTATTTGCCATCGAGTCGGCCCCGACTCATAGCGACCCCTCCTTGGGCTTCCAAGGCAGTATCACTACGGAAGTAGGAATGCCCAACCTTCCTTCCGAGGAGTGGCTGGTATATAATCCATTAGTCCCACCATTTATCTGTCAGTTTGTCATACTGTGGTGGCTTGTGTGTGTATTAGAGATTAAATTCTAAAGCACTTGGGGTGTGGAAGCCTGCAGTCCACTTAATTCATTTTGAGTCTTGACATCAGTTCAGGCGCCATTTGAATTCTTTCTAACCTTTAAACCAATATTGTGGCTATGCATAAACAAGTTCCAGAACAAACCTAGGGAGGGGCAGTTTGTTCTCAGAGTGTGGTTGAAAGTAGATTATGCTCACACAGAAAACTAGGGTACTTACCTAGATGCGTCCTTATTTAATTTAAATAAGGTTGGGGTTCTGGTATTGTCTTATAGCTACCTTGTGGCTATGACTCAGGCAGCATGGTCATGAGTCATATCTGGACCATCACATAGCCAGGTCATCAAGCTCCAAAGGCAATCCTCTAACTCTTTTTAATTTTCACTTATGTATGTATCCCAGTCATGGTCCTTAACTCCCTTCTGTAGTTCTGCTGTTACTGGGTTGGGGGAAGAGGGGGTGGAACTTAATTTGAAATTTTCAAGATTAGGAGTTTACTCATAAAGAGAGAGTGAGGATACAGGACAAATCGAGTCCTGACAGCTGCTCATCCATCCAATGGGGTCTCACAGACCTCCTCTCAAACCCAGGACACTTAATGTCCCTTCATAGATCACCACAGGGGGAGGGGAGCTCTGGGACCCTTAGCAAGGGTCCTTATCCTCTACTGACAAAGAATTGAACAGAAGAGGCAAAATGTCCATACAAACCAAAGATTATTAAAGAGAAAGGGAAGAGCGTCCACCTACAGTAGCCTGCAACCTCTCTCCAAACAAAGGATTTCCTAGGGCTTATGAAGGGTTTTAGGTGGGGGGAGCTCGGGGAGGGAAGCATCATCTTTATTCATGAATGAATGAGTGAGGATCTCTGGGAAAGAGTGGATTTATAAAGATTATATGCACAAGCAGGGAATAGCCAAGATGGATTCTGCCACAAAGGCTGTCAAAACAAAGATGGAATCCATTGTGAAGCCTGCTGGGATGCTTAACATATGTTGCACATGCATGATGTCTTTAGACCCTGGTTCAAGTCCCAGTGAGGGACTCATATTCTTGATTGCCTCTGGTGGAAGTTCAGTTTGTCGACCATGTTGAATTTTACTGTACATACTTTCCACCTGGTGAAGAACTAAAAGGACAACCCAAGAGGTTTATCAGCATTTTACAACTGGTCAAGCATGTCAGCTTTTGAAATGTAACTTCTTATCTTGTCTAAGGGCCTGGCTTATTAATCACAAACAGTTCTCTGTCACCAGCAGCAAAAGTTATGTGGTGGTCTGGCCCAGCCTTAGATTCCAAGAATATTGTCAGAGGCTATTTGATTCAGTCAGCCCTATCTGTCCCACTGCCTGCACAGTGATGAATCATTCTGTCATCAATCATGATTTTGTGGTGATTCTCTTTATTTCAATCATATATAATTAACCCCATGGCCATGATTCAGTTGATTCCATTCAGCTTTCTATACTGTGTTCATGCTGATGGTTTCCCTCGTCATGGATTATTGCCTTTGCTTTGTTTTTGTTCTGACTAAGGTTTAATAAAAAGGGTCTCTATTGAACCTATTAGAGTCTGGGGTCTCCTTTCCCCTTACATAGATGTTGCTGTGATGCTGGAAGCTATGCCATCAGTATTTCAAATACCAGCATGGTCACCATGGTGGACTAGTTTCAGTGGAGGATCCAGACTAAGACACACTAGAAAGAAGGAAGAAGTGATCCATTTCTGAAAAATGTAGGCACTGAAAGCCTTATGAATAGCAGTGAAACAATTTCAGATATAGTACCAGAAGATGAGCCCCTCAGGTTGAAAGGCACTCAATATATGACTAGGAAGAGCTGCCTCCTCAAAAAAAGAGGGAACCTTAATGACATGGATGGAGTAATGCACTCAAGTCCTTCATTTGCTGATGTGGAATGACTCAAAACGTGAAGAAATAGCTGCAAAAATCTATTAATAATTGGAACGTAGAATGTATGAAGTATGAATCTAGGAAAATTGGAAGTTGTCAAAAATGAAATACAATGTATAAAGATCAATATCCTAGGCTGAATGAGCTGAAATGGACTGATGTTGGCCATTTTGAGTTGGACAATCATGTGGTCTACCACGGTAGGAATAAAAATTTGAAGAGGAATGGCATCATGTTCATCATCAAAAAGAACATTTCAAGATCTATCCTGAGATATGTCTGAGATATAGTCTTTAAGGAAGACCAGTTAATACTGCTACTATTCAAATTTATGCACCAACCACCAAACCAAAAGATAAAGAAATTGAAGATTTTTACCAACTTCTGCAGTCTGAAATTGACCAAGCATGCAATCAAAATGTATTGATGATTATTGGTGATTGGAATGCAAAAGATGGAAACAAAGAAGCATTAGTAACTGGAAAATATGTCTTGGTGATAAAAATGATGCCAGAGATCACATGAAAGAATTTTTTTTTTTTTTGCTTTACTTTTTTTTATTTTTATTTTTATTTTTTTTATTAGGATTTGGGTGAAGATTTACAGAGTAAATTCACTTTTCATACAGCAGTTCACATATACTTT
>NW_006921631.1:7885946-7892968 GCF_000298275.1 Orycteropus afer afer | reverse complement strand
GCTAGGACTGATTGTTTCCATTAATTTTGGTTTTCTTCTTTCTCACATGAAAGAATTTTTAAAGACCCAAAACTTCTTCATTGCAAATATATTTTTTCAACAACATAAATGGTGGCTATACATGTGGACCTAACCAGATGGAATACACAGGAATCTGATCAACAACATCTGTGGAGAGAGGCAATGGAGAAGCTCAACATCTTCAGCCAAAAGAAGGTCAGGAGCTGACTGGAACAGACCATCAATTGCTCATATACAAATTTAAGTTGAAGCTGAAGATAATTAAAACAAGTCTATGAGAGCTAAAATATGACCTTGATTATATCCCATCTGAATTTAGAAAACGTCTAAAGAGTGTTTTTGATGAACTGAATACCAATGACTGAAAACCAGACAAATTGTGGGATGACATCAAGAAATTATACATGAAGAAAGCAAAAAGTCATTAAAAAGAAAGGAAAGGAAGAAAAGACCAAAATGGATATCGGAAGAGACTTTGAAACTTGCTCTTGAACAGAGAGTAGCTAAAGCAAATGGAAGAAATAACAAGATAAAAGAGCTGAACAGAAGATTTCAAAGAGCAGCTCAAGCAGACAAAGCCAATTACTATGATGAAATATGCAAAGACCTGGAGTTAAAAAACCAAAAAGGAAGAACACACTTGGCATTTCTCAAGCAGAAAGCACTGAAGAAAAAAAATCAAGCCTCAAGTTGCAATATTGAAAGATACCATGGGCAAAATATTGAATGATGCAGGACACATCAAAAGAAGGTGGAAGGAATACACAGAGTTACTGTACCAAAAAGAATTGGTCAGTGTTCATCAATTTCAGAAGGTGGCACATGATCAAGAACCAATGGTATTGAAGGAAGAAATTGAAGCCGCACTGAAGGAATTAGAGAAAAAATGAGTCTCTGGGAATTGACAGACTAACCATTGAGATGTTTCAGAAAACGGATGCCACAACTGAAGGCACTTAACTTGTCTATGCCAAGAAATTTGGAAGACAACTACCTGGCCAACTAATAGAAAGAGATCCATATTTGTACCCATTCCAAAGAAAGGTGATCCCACAGAATGTGGAATTTATCTAACAATATCATTAATATTACACGCAAGTAAAATTTTGCTGAAGATAATTAAAAAATAGTTGCTGCAGTATATCGACAGGGAACCTCAGAAATGCAAGATAGATTCAGAAGAGGATGTGGAATGGGGGATATCATTCTTCATGTCAGATGAATCTTGGTGGAAAGCAAATAATACCAGAAAGATGTTTACTTTTGTTTTATAGACTATGTAAAGCATTTGACTGTGTGGATCATAACAAATTATGGATAACATTGCAAAGAATGAGAATTCTAGAGTATTTTATTGTGGGATGACATCAAGAAATTATACATGAAGAAAGCAAAAATTCATTAAAAAGACAGGAAAGGAAGAAAAGACCAAAATAGATATTGGAAGAGACTTTGAAACTTGCTCCTGAAAAACCTGTCTATAGACTAGGAGGCTGTTGTTTGAATAGAACAAGGGTATATTGCATGGTTTAAAATCAGGAAGGGAGTGTGTCAGGGTTGCATCCTTTCACTGTACTTGTTAAATCTGTGTGCTGAGCAAATAATCCAAGAAGCTGGACTATATAAAGAAGAACACAGAATTAGGATTGAAGGAAGACTCATGAACAACCTGCAATAAGCAGACAACACAACCTTGCATGCTGAAAGTGAAGATGACTTGAAGCATTTACTGATGAAAATCAGAGACTACAGCCCACAGTATGAATTATACCTCAATATAAAGAAAACAAAATCCTCACAACCAGACCAATAAGCAGTAGGATAAATGGAGAAAAGACTGAAGTTGTCAAAGATTTCATATTACCTGGATCCACAATCAACATCCATGGAAGCAGCAGTCAAGAAATCAGATGTCATATTGTACTGGGCAAATGTGCTGCAAAAGACCTCTTTAAATTGCTGATGAGCAAAGATGTCTCTCTGAAGACTAAGGTGCACCTAACCCAAGCCATGGCATTTTTAATAGCCTAATATGCATGTGAAAGCCAGACAATGAACAAAGACCAAAGAAGAGTTGATGCTTTTGAGTTGTGCTGGCAAAGAATACTGAAAGTACCCTGAACTGCCAGAAGAACAAACAAATCTGTCCTGGAATAAGTGCAGCCAGAATGCTCCTTGAAAGCAAGAATGGCCAGGCTTCATCTCACCTATTTTGGTCATGTTGCCAGAAGGGACCATTCCCTGGAGAAAGATATGCTTGGTAAAGTGAGGGTCAGCAAAAATGGGGAAGGTTCCCAACAAGATGGATTGACACAGTGGCTGCAATGCTGGGCTCAAGTACAGCAAGGATTATGAGGCTGCCCAGGACCAAGCAGTGTTTCATTCTGCTGTACATGGGGTCACTGAGTCAGACCTGACTTGACAGCACCTAACAACAGCATCCCTCTTATGGTTGTTGCAAGAACAAATAATATGTGTCAAACACTGAGCGCAGGGCCTGGCCTAGATAAACAGCAGAAGCTATTATTTTGTCATCAAGGAAATCATTAATAGTAGAATCTTTTAAACGTGTAAATTATGACCCAAAACCCAAACCCACTGCCTCTGAGTCAATTCTGATTCATAGTGACTCCCAATGGGTTTCCAGGGCTGTAAATCTTTACAAGGCGATTTTCTCATCTTCCTCCCATGGAGCAGCCGGTTGGTTTGAACTGCTAACCTTCTGGTTAGCAGCCAAATGTCTTACCCACTATGCCACCAGAGCTCCTTAAGACCAGGTTTTTTAAAACATATATATTAGTATGTATTGGCATAGTGCCCAAGGCATTTGACTGCTAACCAGAAAGCTGGTGGTTCAAACCCATCAGCCACTCCTTGGAAGTAAGATTGGACAATCTACTTCCATAGTGATACTGCCTCAGAAACCCAAGGAGGGGTCACTATGAGCTGGAGCCAACTCGACGGCAGTGAGTTTGGTTTGTTTTTAGTTAGGTGGCAGAGATTGTTTGTGCTCCACTGCTAACCTAAGGGTTGGTAGTTTGAGCTTCCCTCCACAGCAGCACCATGGAAAAAAGCCTGATGATTTGTTCCCGTTAAGATTACAGCCAAGAGGGACAGTATGGAAAGAGTCTGTGACCATCATGATGACAATGGGGAAAGGAAGGACACTGAAATGTACACAAAAGATATAGACAACAGAGGCAAATGATAGTATATGCACGATACTGCATTACCACTGACACCAAACACCAGGCTACAGATAAATGCATAGACAAGTGAAAAGATCAGGTAGGGGTTGGTGAACAGGAATATACCCTAGACTAAGGATAGATTTAGCTGAAGATAATCTTACATATGTACTTGGGCTACAAAATTAGCCACATACATTACAGAAGCAACAGAAGACAGAGTTGGAGTAACCTCACACACACAAAAAAAAGATTACAGCCATGAATACCCTATGGGGCAGTTCTACTCTGCAACATATGGGGTCGCCACAAGTCAGCACTGACCTGATGGCAACTGACAACAACAGCAACAAAACCCAGTACCCCCAGCTAGAAAGAAGTAAATATGTGAAACACATAATTCTGTAGAAGGTGTTCCTTACCCACTCTGGGCACTTAATTGTGCTTATAGTCTTCAGGTAGGCAACCACTGACCCAGATGTTTGACTGTAACAATGGTACATATGGTGAAGACAATAAAGGGGTTAGCTGTGACAGAATCCTCCCTTTGAAATAAGAACTATATATGGTTTATCATGCAGTAAATTCAAGCTTGAATGCCATGTTTGCCAAGTCCTTTGAAGTGCAGAGCTAAATTAAGCAAAAGAGTGGATGCTTTGGTAAATGTATCATGTTATCTAACCTAGACCAGAGACAAGTCTGGCTTCAAGAACTGGATCCAGAAACTGAAAAACTACTTGAAACCCAGATAGGGCCCTCTCCTCCCCAAACTCTCTTCTCTCTGACAGCTGTTTCATTCCGCTCTCTCCAAGAGCAGCTGCCTCTGCTCCCAGCCAGGAAGGTGGAATATGGCTTCCCAGAATTGCCAAGGGTCTTCCTAGCTTCCAAATTTACAAGTCCAGCAATAAGAGGAGATTATATCTTTCTTAACCCCTGTTCTAAATTCCCATTGAAGGGACTCTGATTGGTCCAAATTGACTCAAAAAATAACCCCCTTTATATGAAGCAACTGTGGTGTGTGGAAAGGGCAGTCATTTTATACTCCTGTGCTGCTGGATGCCCACCCATAAAAGGAAGTTAAGAAAGCTGCTGACATCTGGATAGATCTCTTTTAAGATGCTCACAGTAAATAACATAGAGGAGTTTTGATTTTTTGTGCAGTACACTGAGTTAAAAATAAATTTTCCTCTCCACAAAAATACTGCTTCCTTTTCAGAGAATTACAAAAGTCTGTATTCTATTTTCATTTGCTCAAAGTTCAAGTACCAAATCATCTTCAGCTATATTTATAAAAGATCTCTCTTCCCCTGAAGTTTTCTGCTGCATATTTGCATGTATTTCCTTAGGAATGGCTTCCCTCTTTACCTGCATGGCCCCAGAATTGCCTGTATTACCTGTGAGGGTTGTCCCAGCTGTCTCTGTGCTCTCCTGATGTCACTGTGTTCTCTCTTCTGCTCCCAGCTTCCAAGGTAACTTCCTGATTGGACCTGAATTGGAACAGATGCCACTGCACTTCCTCAGACATTTGCAGTTAACCCACTCCTCAGTGGATAACCTGTAGGTACTGCTTCAAATATGTAAGTAATGCCTTCCTCTCAAACTCCTCTGTATCAGGTTGAGAGTATGTACCACAGAGAATATGATGTTGGAAGGATGTTAGCTAAGTTTATGACTTTTTGACTTTGGCCGTTTTTATGCTATATTCTGGTGCAAAGAGTTAACACATTCAACCACTAACCAAAAGTTAGAAGTTCAATCCACCCAGAGACAACTCAGAAGGAAGGCCTGGTGATCTACTTCTGAAAAATCACAACCATTGAAAACTCTATGGAGCACAGTTCTACTCTTACACACATGGGGTCTATGAGTCAGAATTCACTCGACAACTTTGTTGTTGCTGTTGTTGTTTTTATGCCACATCCTAAAACTTAAAAACTAAAGAAAATAAGGAGGGGGCAGATATTGTGATGATTTATCATTGTTGTTGTTAGCTGCTGTTAAGTTAGCTCTCTGACTCAAGGTGATTCCATGCACAAAATATTGCCCAGTCCTGGACCAGACCATTGTGGCCTATAGGGTTTTCACTGGTGATTTTTTGGAAGTAGATTTCCAGGCCTTTCTTCCTAGTCCATCTGACTCTGGTAGCTTCACTGAAATCTATTCAGCATCACAGCAACATGTAAGCCTCCACTGACAAGCGGCTGGTGGCTGCACATGAGGTTCATTGGCCGGGAATCAAGGACTTAAAAATGAAAACAAAACCATAAAATTCTTAGAAGAAAACAGAGATGAGGCTGTGGGATCTAGTGTTTAACCATAGATTATCAGATATAACCAAAGCTGGAGGAGCAACAGGCAAAACAGATAGATAAGACCTCATAAAATTTAAATACTTGTATACATCAAAGGACTTTATTAGCAAAGTTGAAAGATGGGGAGAAAATTTTAAGAACCATCTGTCAGTTAAGGCCTAATATTCAAAAACTATGTGACACTTCTACAACTTAACAACAAAAAGACAAAGAACCCAATCAAAAAATGGGTAAAAATTTGAATAGACAGTTCACCAAAAAGGATATTCAAATGGCCAACAAGAACATGAAAAGATTCTCAAGATCATTAGTCATTAAGGAGATGCAAATCAAAACCACAATGAGATACCACCTCATTCCCTTAGAATGGTCAAAAAACTGGACATCAAGTGTTGACAACATTGTGGAGAAATAGACCCCTCATCCATTGCTGGGGGAAATGTAAAATGGTGTAGCTGCTGTAGAAGACAATTTGGTGATTCCTCAAAAAGTTGAACATAGAATTACCATATACACAGCAATCCTAATTTTAGGTATACATCCAGAGGAAATGAAGGCAGGAATGCAAATAGATAGCTGTGCACCAAAGTTCATTGCAGCACTTTTCACAAGTGTAAAGGTGGAAACAATCAAATGTCCATCAACAGATGGACAAAATGTGGTCTATACATACAATGGACTATTATGCAGCCACAAAGAAAAATGAAGGTCTGATGCATGTCATAACATGGATCAAACATCATGCTGAGCAAAATAAGTCAGTTGCAAAAGGACAAGTACCACATTATCTTCCTTATGTGGAATAAACAAATATATAAAAACCAAAGATTAGTAATGTTTACCATGGTGGGAGGGAAGGGAAGAGGAGGTGTTTTTGTTTGGGAGCCACTGAGTGTATATTAATGGTGGCAAAATATTTTGGAAAAGGATTATGATAATGGTAACACAACATGAAAAACATAATAAATGTCATTAAATTGTAAATGTGGAAGTTGTGTTGGTCATTGTTTTGTTGTGTATATTTTCACTCAATGAAAATAAATTAATTAATTAAACCCTGGGTCTCCTGCATGCAATCTCAGAATGCTTTACTGAATCTTCTGACTTGAGTTGCCATAGGAACGATAGATTCTGCCCAAGTGACAGTGATTGACTTTATATGACACAATTAAACAGGCAAACACCATCACATAGGGCAGGTGCCCTCCATGCTGTGCACTCTGTACCCTGTACATACCACCTTCAGAGCATCTAGTACAGTTCCTTGCAGGGTCTTGTCATTGCCTGTTTTCTTATCCATTAGAGGGCAAGGATCATGGCTTTTCATCTTTTATTCCCAGCACCTACAAAGCTACAAAAGCAAGCATCAAATAATAGGTGCTCAATAAACATGAGGAATTAAAAAATAAATTTTTTACAGATATATATATATGCTCTGGTAGCATAGTGCCTAAGACACTTGACTGCTAACCAGAAGGCTGGCAGTTCAAACCCACCAGCC
>NW_006921631.1:7883704-7885846 GCF_000298275.1 Orycteropus afer afer | reverse complement strand
CTAAGACACTTGACTGCTAACCAGAAGGCTGGCAGTTCAAACCCACCAGCCACTCCTCGGAAGGAAGATGGGGCAATCTACTTCCGTAGTGATACGGCCTCGGAAACCCAAGGAGGGGTCGCTATGGGTCGGGTCTGACTCAACGGTATATAACAACAACAACAAATATAGTAGTAATAAGAATTCTATCCACAACTGGGTTTTATAAGCTGCATGTTTGTTATTACTGAATAGGTAGTAGTGGAAGGTGAATCTTGCTGAGTGAAGTCACATTTGAGACACAGTGAAAACAATGTTCAGCCATGTGTAATTTGCGAGTATTGAGTGGTCTTGGCAGGTAGGGACAGTCTGGACAACTGCTTTAAAACAATGCAGTGATCCAGGTGCTTTTACAACGTGACAAGAATATTTCTCTTCCCTGCTGACAACTGCTTGCATTTTGCCTCAGTGAGGTTAAACTAATTTTGTACCTTGTCATTTTCTCTCTCCTGCAGAGGTAAATCCTCTGTCTGTTAATGTGCACGACCACAATCCCACAAGCTTCACAAAGGCAGCTTGACAGTTTTGACTGAGTAACATAATATTTAATAGCTCAAGGGTAGCTGACAAAAAGAGTAAGAAAAAACAGATTACACAAGCTGATGGAAATTCTTCCCTTAGTACAGTTTGCTAACTTCAAAGGTAAGGGCTAAGTCTAGAGATAAATATTAGAGATAATTAGCTCTTGGGGCTTTGCAAAACAAAGCTAGAAACAAATCTGAGTTTAAGCCCATTGAAAGTAATTAGTGCCGATTAAACCTCATGGGCTTTATTTGTAGGGTTTCATAATTTTAGATACATTAACATTAAAATAGGGCCAGAAAATGCTAAGTATAGCTAACTTTAAAGCATTGAATTGTTTCAATATATACGATTATGGGTCTACATTATTCCAGACACTGTTCTTGGCCCTCAGGCTAGAAAATGAGAAAAACATGGCTTCTGCTTTCAAGAAGCTTACTCACTCATTGCCGTCAAGTCGGATCCGACTCATAGCAACCCCACCTTGGGTTTCTGATGCAGCATCTCTATGGAAGTAGACTGCCCTGCCTTCCTTCTGAGAAGAAGCTTATAGTCTAGATTTAAAAAAAAAAAAAAAGTGCTCATGACTCTGTGTTTACAATAATTGTTCAAAATCACAGAACACAGGTTGTGGTAGTTGAGGGTATATGTCAACATGGCTGAGCCTGGTTCTGAGTGGCTGAGCAGCTGGTTGTAGTGATTCCCTGTGATGGACTGGTAATCAACTCCATGGTGGAATCTGCTGAACCTGCTGTGAGCAGCTGAGTAGCTGCCTTAAGGATGTTGTCTGCTTCCAGTATATAAGAAGAAGTTTTGAGGAAAGTCTTGGTGAAGTTGGAGTTGTGTGTCAACTTGGCTGGACCACAATTCTATGTGGTTTAAGCTGTTGTGATGTGGTTATTCCCATGATGGGATCAAATGAATATGTTTTGAGCAGCCAATCTGTTGAAAGGGAGTTTCCCTAGGGGGTGGCCTGCTTCCAGTATATTTATGGACATCCTGGAAAAAGAGACACTCTTCTATGGATCGGGATTCTGTTGTGCTGCCTACAACTGTCTGTGAGTGAACAATCCACCATTCAACCTGGAGATCTTGGATTCATCTCATTCTTTAGACTCAACATCCAGGATACTGCCTGCCCACCTTGAGCTCTTCAGCCTCTGCAGCTGTGTGAGTCAGGAAGAGCCTCCAGCTTGACGTTTGATCCAAGAACTTTGGACTTGCCAGCTTCTATAAGTGTGTGAGCCATTTTCCTAAGATAAATTTCTCTTTCTCTATATATATAAGATTTACTGGTTTTGTTTCTCTAGCGAACCCAGTCTAACAAAGTCTCTGAGTTTTTTGGCTGGTTGTAGTGATTCCCCATGATGAGACTGGTAATCAAGTCCATGGTGGAATTTGCTGTGAGCAGCTGAGTTAACAGCCTTAGGGATGTTGTCTGCTTCTAGTATATAAGAAGTTTTGTGAGAGGCGGGGCAAGATGGCAGACTAGGCAGAAGGATTGCACAGACCCTCTTCAACAAAGAAAAGGGAAACCAGTTAACACAGACACAGAAGATAATCTTGGACCCCTGAGCCTTG
>NW_006921631.1:7852010-7864640 GCF_000298275.1 Orycteropus afer afer | reverse complement strand
GAGGAGGTAACTATGGGGAGGAAGTGGGAGGGGAGCTGCTGCATTGTAAATTTTGGTCAATGACATGAGACAAAGCATATGTGAACTGCTGTATGAAAAGTGAATTTACTCTGTAAATCTTCACCCAAATCCTAATAAAAAAAAAAAGAAGTTTTGAGGAAGGTCTCTGAGTTTTTTGGCATCTTTGGACCCTGCATATAGCTGAGCCTTTATTCAGCAGCCTGCCATGTTGCCTGTCGATCTTGGAACTGTTTCTAGACTTGAACTAGTGGTCTGCTATGTTGCTTAATAATCGTGGGACTGTGCCATTTTACTTGTCAACCTTCGGTTTGTCAGCCTCAGCAGCCAGCAGCTGCCTGAGTTAAGAGAAGCCAGCTTCAGTAGGCCAGGAGCAAGAGGCAGAGCTGAAACCCATGGTCAAAGGCCTTTCAACCAGCCCCTAGTACCAGTACTTTGAACTAGGACTTCTATCCTTCTAAACTCTAAGAGAATAAATCCCTGTCTGTTAAAGTCATACATTTTTGATATGTCTATTACAGCAGCATTAGAGAGCTACACAGGTCATCATGGCTCTCTAACACAAGCAGGACCTTTCAGACATCTTACATGTCTCTTTCTCTAAATAAGAACTTGAAAAGATAATAAACATCATCTTCATTTCTGTCAATTAGATGTGCCTTTAATAATCAATAAAAAATCACCAAAAAGAAAAGCAATATCTCGTAGATGGTCACAGGAGCTCTGGTATTGTAGTGCTTAGGCACCTAACTGTTAACCAGAAGGCTGGCGGTTCAAACCCACCAGCCACTCCTTGGAAAGAAGATGGGGCAATCTACTTCCGTAGTGATACGGCCTCAGAAACCCAAGGAGGGGTTGCTATGAGTCGGGTATGACTTGATGGCACATAACAACAACAACAACAGTAGATGGTCAGTGTAAACATGATAAAAAATTCACTAGTATGGTTTCAAATGTGTAAAAGCTTATATATTAATAGCTAAACTATATTTCTTTTAAATTTTTTTCATCAAACTCACAAAATTTGTGGGATATTTATAGTCTAGCCACATTTCACATATGGGAGGGTGATTTGAGATCTAAGATTCATTTTCCTTAGCAGGCTTTTTTATGTCTGCAGCCATATTTAGTAGTCCAGAGCCAGGTAAAACACCTTGTTCATTTCCTCTATACTAGCTGCAATGTCCCATAGCCAAATGAATGTCTCCAGGTAGCTTTATGGTGATCACTATTGCTTTTACTTTACTCTCAAAGCAAAGCCACTCTTCAAAAAAGGATAAGATGAGAGTCGTTCATGTTTGTACAAATCGATAATTAGTGTTAGAACTTTCATGAAGTAAATATATTTTGCTGATGAAGTAAAGGCGTTTAATGACTGACATATTTCAGTCATTTCTCTCATCCAGCAAAAGACTATTGTCAATGTAGTGTTCCCATTCTCGCTCCTGAGCTTTCCCCATCTTTTTAAGTTCTGGCTTTTCCTAAGAAAGATAACTGATGATGCAGTAGTATAAAAGTTACAAAGTAAGGACATATTACACCTATGTTCATTGCAACACGATTCACTATAGCAAAGAAATGGAAACAACATAAATGCCCATCAACGGATGAGTGGATAACCAAATTATGATACATGCACACAATGGAATATTGTGCCACATTAAAGAACAATGAGGGATACATGAATCATCTCACAATGTGGATGAGCCTGGAGGACATTATGCTGAGTGAAATAAGTCAATTGCAGAAAGACAAGTGCTGTATGAGCCCATTACTGTAAAAAGAGAAAGAAGGGTTTGCTTGGGACACAGAACTCACTTTGTAGGTTACCGGGATGGGGAGGGAAGGGGAGGGATTAATTTCAGGCTAGTTGGGGCCCACCTGCTGATGTGGGTAAGGGAAGGGATATACGGAAAGGAACTGTGACCACCATGATAACATTAGGAAATGGGAGGACACCGAACTGTGCACATAAGAGATAGACAACAGATGCTAATAGCAACCGTTGTGTCCATAATACTGCATTACCATTAACACCAAACACCAGGCTACAGATAAACACATAAACACCTGAGAAGATCATATGGGGGTCAGTGAACAGGAGTATACTCTAGACCAAGGATAGATTCAGCTGAGGCTAATCTTGCACAGACACCAGTGATACAAAATACCAGCAATCATTACAGAAACAACAGAAGACAGACACAGAGTAATCCCTCACAGATACCCAGACACTATGGGAGAGAGATCCAATAGATCTACGGGCTCAGGACCATAGTACTGGGGGACACCAGACACTATGGAAGAGAGATTCAATAGATCTACGGGCTCAGGACCATAGTACTGCGGGACACCAGACTCAATTTGCACAACAAAATATATAAAAGCCTTGTTCCACATCCTACATTGGTGAGTAGCAACTGGGGTCTTAAAAGCTGTCAAGTGGCCATCTATGATGCAGCTAATGGTCTCCTGGAGTCAGAAGCAAAGAAGAATGCCCAAAAAAAATAAAAAAAAAAAAAAAAAGGCATTTGACAGCAATCAGCCTAGGACATGATGACCCTCAAGACCAGAAGAACTAGATGGTGCCCAACTACCAATGCCAACCACTCAGGAAAGGATCAAATCTGAAGATCCTGGATAGAGTGGGAGGAAAAATGTGGAACAAAATCCAAAAACTCAATAATGACCAGAATTACTGGTCTGATGGAGTCTAGTGAGACTCCCAATACTATGGCCCTGGAATACATTCTGCACCTGGAATAAAACTCAACCCCTGGGGCTGGCTCTCAGCCTAATAGTTAACAAGATGTACATGCAGATCACTCAACCCAGGATGACGCACCCACATACTCTATGGTAATACATCCCTTAGAGCAATAGACCAGGAGCACCAGAAGGGCAACATTCACACGGAAGAAATGCAGGACAAACAGGAGTACATAAATATGAGAAGCACAGGGGGAGGGTTACAGGGTAGGGAGGGGAGGAGACTGGGTTAGAGTTGGACATAGTAAATGGGGAGTGAAACTAAATGTACAGGTAACATTGAATGTAAAACAAGCTCTTAAAATAAAAATGAAATATATTTTAATTTTAAAAAAACTTACAGAGTACAGAAAGGACTTAAAAATTCAATTTCAGTTTTGACTCCTAAGAAATTAGGGGAAAATACAGGTTAAAGAATACTTCTGAAACACTTCAATGTGGACTGTAATAGAAGATCTATGCCTTCTTACAAAAAAAATAATAGTACATTAAGGAAAATTACAAAGCATAAAGAAAAGACCATGTAACATATAAGAACAGCATGTCACTAGAAACAAAATGTATAAATAACAATAAGTGTAAATGGATTAAATTCTACATCAAAAAAGAAAAAAAACTCTTATATTGGGGTAAAATACAAAATCCAACTCCATGTTGTATAAAGGAAACATGCCTAAAATATTTAAAATTATTGTACATGATATATCAAGTAAATGTATTATTTTTTAAAAAGCACAGTTTATGATATTAAAAATCAGAAAAATAAGAATTTAGGGCAAAACAATACACATTTTCTGTTGATGGATGGTATAATTCAAAACGGACTAAAATAACTATGAATCTTTATGTTCAAAAATTGCATTGTAAAAAAAATGCATTGCAATATATAAGGTAAAATATGTTAGAAATCAAGGGAAATTTAACAGAAACCAAATATTAGCAGTTGTCTCTCATTATGTCATAATCTCAACTAATAACATCCCTAGAGAATGTGACAGAATCAAATGTAGAACCATTCTGGGGGAAAATATC
This sequence comes from Orycteropus afer afer, assembly GCF_000298275.1. NCBI lineage: Eukaryota > Metazoa > Chordata > Mammalia > Tubulidentata > Orycteropodidae > Orycteropus > Orycteropus afer. Next base: position 7,860,821 of record NW_006921631.1, on the reverse strand, counting down.
AACAATCCAGGATACACAAGATTCTCTCAGAAAAAAAGGAATAAAATAAATTTCACATAAGATGATCTGACAATCAAAATTATAAAATAAATCTTGAAACATTCCATCAAGAGGAAACGTCATAAAAAAAGCAAGCCCAGGATTAACTACCCAAGTGTGTCATCTCATCCATCCTTCCGAATTCAGTAAATGCGTATTGAGTATCCAATATGTATGAGGCATTGTTCTGTACACTAGGAATGTTACCGGGGGGGGGGGAGCCGAGAAGCATTCAACTGAGGGAGCCTATAAACAAATAAGTATGTAAAAGATATTATGTTAGACAGTAATATATATTAAGAATGAAAATAAAGCAAGATGGGATACAATTTTAGATGGGATGGTTAGGAAAAACAGATTAAATTAACCCAAAAGCAGAGGCTGAGACAAGGGTTTGTGTGCAGGTGGTTTATCTGAGAGGTGACCCCAGGGAACAATAATGAGGAACCAAAAAAAAGGGGACAGGGAACTAAAAAAAAAAGCTAGTATGAGGGTAGGGTTTTACCACTACCACAATTAACAGAGGTTTGATTCCTCACAGACTTGTTAGCACAGAGGACAGGAGGCAGGAGAATTTGTCCTCTGGTTCCCACCCCCATTGACTGAGAGTTGCTGGTGGGATGTTAACACCTAAGCACTTCTCAGCTACTCCTGTATGAATGAACAAAGTGAAATCTCACTGGAGTCTTCAGCATTGAAGAAGTTCTTGAACATAAAGTGAAAGACTACATAGATGAGCTTGAAGCAGATGTCGTTGGCCTGAGATAAGATGAAGACTGTACAATATAGTCCACCACAGTGTGGCCAGAATTACAGCTGAGTCAGAGAGGATGTGAGTCAGAACAGTAGAAGAGTTTGATGGAAGAGGGCTCCATGAATAGGTGACATTAGACCAGTGACTTAAAACTTCAGAAAGAGTAAGTTTTATAAATATCTAGGGGAAGAGAAAAGCAAGCAGAGGGAACACAGGGGTAAGTTCACAATTATGATAGAAAACCTTTAAAGAGATTTGAAGAGGGAAGTAATATAGCCTAACTCTGACTTTAAAACAATCTTTCTGGCTACTGTACAGAAGATGGACAAGAGAGGAAGACGCATGGAGGTAAAGAAATAATCAGAGACTTTAAAATAAGTAAGCTGGAAATGATTAAAGAGATCAAATGAGACATATAAAACCCAATACCATCAAGTTGATTCTGATTCATTGTCACCCTACAGGACAAAGTAGAACTGCCCCATCAGGTTTCCACAGGTATAAATATTTATGGAAGCAGACTGCCACATCTTTCTCCCATGGTGTGGCTGGTGGGTTTGAACCACCAACATTTTTGTTATGAGCTAAGTGCTTTAACCACTGCATCACCAGTGCTTTCACCCAAGACATAACTCTGTATAAATGAACAAAATTATAGAAAAAGATCACACAGATTTGAAAAGCCATCAAAAAGAGAAAATTAGGATAATCAAAATTATTTAAGAAATTGGTTTAAATGGCAGTTTTGACACAAACACAGAATTAGAAAATGAAAGAATATCTGAGGAAATTATTCAGAATGTAACATGGAAAAATAAAATTTGGGGAAAATAGGAAAGAGAAATTAAAAGACAGGAAGAATAAGATTAAAAGGTCCAATATATGTTTAAGAGAGTACCAGAGAGGAAATGAGTAGCCCCTATACAAATGAAAATGGGCCTAGAGGAATATAAGAACAATGTGAAGAGAAGCCATGTTCCAAGATGAGAATTTGAGTATTTTAATAAAACTCCCAAACACAAGATTTGGTCTACACACAGGAAGATTGGAAGAAGATTTTTGTGTTGTATGTGTATTGATGGTAGAAGAGGTGGAGTGATGTTGCCACCTCAAATTTATTTTCTGTTACATATCACCAATAAAATATCCAAAACCATTGCTCCTTAGTCAGCCCTTGGTTTACAGTATTGGTAGAACATCTGTGTACACAGCATTACAACAAGCATGGCAAAAAGCCACTATAAATTAATACAAAGAGAACTGCCCCATCAGGTTTCCACAGGTATAAATATTTATGGAAGCAGATTTTGACCTATGAAGTTGAATAGTCCATCAGCTTCATATACCCTCTGGTATTGATAAGAGAAATTGCAGTAAAATCATTACATACCCATTGCCAAGTCCAGTGCCTGGAACAAAATTATCACCAAAAATATTTGTTAAATGAATGAAAGTACTTAGGATAAAGCAGCCATACAAAATAAGCATATTAGTAATCACAGCTTGTTTTAACCTTTCACCTTTTCACTACTGCTACTCTCATCACCAAGGGCTACAGTCTTTCTAGGAGCAGATTTGTTCCTGAAATCAAAGTCACATAACTGTGCCTATAAGACTGATACCTATTTGTTTAAGTAAGCCCTCCAAGCTCAATTAAATTATATATTCCAATCCTTTTACATGCGCCAATTAAGATTTTTAGTCTATGTTAGTGGTGTTCTTTGATGTGACCCAATAATGATTTTTACATCCCCATGTACCAATGATGAGTTAAATCTAAGAATTCCTAATTAAAATTTGGTATATGAGTGCTCCTATGAAAACTTTCCACTGGCTCTTAAGTTCATTCATTACGGCATGTTGCTGTTGTTGTTAGGTGCCATGGAGTCATTCATTTCTGACTCATAGCCACCCCATGTACAACAGAACAAAACACTGCCCAGTCCTGCACTATTCTCACAATCACAGTTGTGCCGAAGCCCATCATGACAGTCACTGTGTCACTCCATCCCATTCAATCCTTCCCCGTTCTTGCTGACCCACTGCTTTAGCCAGAATGATATCCTTCTTCAGAAAATGGTTCCTCTGACAACATGATCAAAATAAGTAAGATGAAGTCTGGCCAGTCTGAGGAGATTCTAAAGCTTCTAAAAGCATTCTAGTTGCACTTCTTCCAGGACAGATTGTTTGTTCTTCTGGTATTTTCAGTATGTCAACATCACAATTCAAAGGCATCAACTCTTTTCAGTCTTCCTTATTCATTGTCTAGCCTTCACTTGCATATGAGGTGATTGAAAATACCACGGCTTGGGTTAGGCACACCTTAGTCTTCAAACTGACATCTTCCTTCTTAACACTTTAAAAAGGTCTTTTGCAGCAAATGTGCCCAATGAAATACAACATCTGATTTCTCGACTGTTGCTTTCATGGGTGTTGATTGTGGATCTAAGCAAAATGAAATCCTTGACAACTTCAATCTTCTCCATTTATTATGGTGCTGCTTATTGGTTGAGTTGTGAGGATTTTTGCTTTCTTTATGTTGAAGTGTAATCCATACTGAAGACTATAGTCTGATTTTCATCAGTAAGAGCTTCAAGTCCTTTTCACTTTCAGCAAGTAAGGTTGTGTCATCCAAATAGCGCAGGTTGTTAATAAGTCTTCCTTGAATCCTGATGCTGCATTCTTCTTCATATAGTCCAGCTTCTCAGATTATTTGCTCAGCATGCAGATTGAATAAATATGGTGAAAGGATACAAACCTGATACACACCTTTCCTGATTTTAAACTATTCAGTATCCCTTGTTCTGTTCGAACAACTGCCTCTTGGTCTATGTACAGGTTCCTCATGAGAGGAATTAAGTGTTCTGGAAATCCTATTCTTTGCAATGATATCCATAATTTGTTATCATCCACACAATTGAATGCCTTTGCATAGTCAATAAAACATAGGTAGACAACTTTCTGGTATTCTTTGCTGTCAGCCAAGATCCCTCTGACATCAGCAATGGTATCCCTCATTCCATGTCCTCTTCTGAATCCAGCTTGAATTTCTGGATTATTTCCCTGTCAAAACACTGCTGCAAATTTTTTTTAGTTATTTTCAGCAAAATTTTACTTGTGTGTGATATTAATGATATTGTTTGATAATTTCCACATTCTGTGGGATCACCTTTCTTTGGAATGGACACAAACATGGGTCTCTTCCAATCAGTTGGCCAGGTAGCTGTCTTCCAAATTTTTTTTTAAATAAACAAGTAAGTTCCTCCAGTGCCGGATCTGTTTATTGATAGGTATTCCAATAATTCCTGGAGCCTTCTTTTTTGCCAATTCCTGCAGTGCATCTTGGACCTCTTCCTTCAACAACATTGGTTCTTGATCATATGCTACCTCCTGAAATGGTTGAACATCAATCAATTCCTTTTGGTACAATGACTGTGTATTCTTTCCATCTTCTTTTGATGTTTTCTGCATCATTCAATATTTTTCCCTTAGAATCCTTCAATATTGCAATTCAAGGCTTGATTTTTTTTCTTCAGTTCTTCCTGCTTGAAAATGCTGAGAGTTTTCTTTCCTTTTGGCTTTCTAACTCCAGGTCTTTGCACATTTCATTATAATACTTCACTTTGTCTTCTTGACCCACCCTTTGAAATCTTCTGTTCAGCTGTTTTATTTCATCATTTCTTCCATTCACTTTAGCTATTCCCCATTCAAGACAAAGTTTCAGAGCCTCTTCTGACATCCATTTTGGTCTTTTCCTTTTCTGTCTTTTTAATTAACTTTTGCTTTCTTCTTGTATGATGTTCTTAATGTCATCCCACAACTTATCTGGTCTTTGGTTATTGGTGTTTAATACATCAAATCTATCCTTTAGATGGTCTCTAAATCCAGGTGGGATATAATCAAGTCTGCATTTTGGCTCTTGTGGACTTGTTTTAATTGTCTTCAGCTTCAACTTGAACTTACATGTGAGCAATTGATTATCTGTTCCAAAGTCAGCTCCTGGCCATGTTTTTCTGATGATATTTAACTTCCTCATCATCTCTTTTCCACAGATGTAGTCAATTTGATTCCTAATATTCCATATGGTGAGGTTCACATGTATAGTCACCCTTTATGTTGTTGAAAAATGGTATTTGCAATGAACATCTCATTGGTCTTACAAAATTCTATCATGTGATCTCTGGCATCATTTCTATCACCTAGGCCATATATTCCAACTACCAGTAACTTTTCTTTGTTTCCAACTTTTGCATTCCAGTCACCACTAATTATTAACATATCTTGATTGCATGTTTGGTCAATTTCAGACTGCAGAAGTTGGAGGCAGAGACAAGATAGAATCCTTCTAGCAAAACCTGCCAATTCCCTCATCAATGAAATCTCAAAATCTGACCGAAACAAATACTAACACTGTTTCTGGAATTCTGAGCATCAAATGAGATGTTAAAGATTATATTAAGTGGTGATTGCAATGGAAAACAGATCAAGATTCATGACTGGGGAGAGAGTAGAGGCAGAACACATCAAAGCCAAAATGTTGTGAATAGAGATGCAGATGCTGATGAGGAGGAGAATAAAAAAAAAAGAAGAAGAAGAAGAACTTCATGGAAGCCACACAATGATAATGACACTGTGTATACAAATCAGCAGGAATTCAAGGAGGAGGATGTTAGCTCTCCAGTAATCAGCCATTTCTACTGCACCAACCACCTCAACCAACAGACAAGCCCTATTATCAGCTCCTACACAACTGAATCAACAACAGATGGTGAAAACCTGTTCATCCCAACTGCAGCTCCTCTTCATGGCAAAGAATCACATCGATACTCCCATCAATTACTCCACCAATTAGGAGATAGCCAGGGAGTCCTTCAGTGCTGCCAAGTTAACCACCAAAGGAATTCATCTGCTCCATTCATTTGAATATACTGAAACAAACCAATGCACAATCAACAAATAAAAACAACAACTTGCAAATGTCTCAGAGATAACAGACAACTTCTATTCAAGCAAAGAAACAGGACAAGATAGTGGAAGCAAGTGACCAAAATCAAGAACTAGGAAATCTCCCCTAAGAAGAACAGGTAATACAACTACTTGAGAAAGAATTCAAAGGAGATATATATATATATATATATAGATATAGATATAGATATAGATATAGATATATAGATATATAAAATCTTCCAAGAGCTCAAGAAAACCATAAACAGAAGCCAAGAAAAGACTAACAATATTCTTGAAGAATTAAGGAAAATCATTCAAAAACAAAATGACAAAATAAATAGACAATTAGAAATCATACCAAAAAAACAAATGGATATCCAGAAGATGAAAACAAAAATTATGAAGATAACATTTTGGAAGGACAAAAGAGTAGAATTGAATTGGCTGAGGAATGCATTTCCCAGCTAGAAGACAAATCCCTTGACATCAGACTACAGAAGTTGGCAAAAATGCTCAATTTCTTCTTCTTTGACTTTAGTGGTTTGTGAGTAAATTTGAATAATAGTAGTATTAACTGGTCTTCCTTGTAGACCATGGATATTATGCTGTCACTGACAGCATTATACTTCAGAACAGGTCTTGAAATGTTCTTTCTGATGATAAGTATAACACCATTCCTCTTCAATTTATCATTCCCAGCATAGTAGACCATAATAGTCTGATTCAAAATGGCCAATACAAGTCCATTTCAGCTCACTAATGCCTAGGACATCAATCTTTATGCATTCCATTTCATTTTTGACAACTTCCAATTTTCCTAGATTCATACCATCTTCTGATTATTAATGAATATTTGCAGTTGTTTCTTCCCATTTTAAGTTATGCCAAATCAGCAAATGAAGGTCCTGAAAGCTTTACTCCATCTATGTCATTAAAGTTGACTCTGAGGAGGCAGCTCTTCCTTAGTCATATTTTGAGTGCCTTCCATCCTAAAGGGCTCATCCTCAGGCACTATCAGACAATGTTTCAAGCATATTCATAATGTTTTCCAGTAATATATCAGACAGTGTTTCATTGTTATTCAAAAGGTTTTCAGTAGCCATTGTTTTCAAAAGTGGATGACTGTGTCCTTCTTCTGAGTCTGCCTTAGTCTGGAAGCTCCACTGAACCCTGTCCAGAATGAGTGACCCTGCTGTTGTTTAAAATACTGGTGGCATAGCTTCCAGCCTCACAGCAACATGCAAGCCACCACAGTACAAAAAACAGTTAGATGAATGGTGGAAATAATTTTATATATATGTGTTATACGTAATGGCCAGGCACTTGGGTCCTTCTGCCCTCCTTTGCTTTAGGGGAGATGCAAAATTGTGAAAGCTGCTTGCACACTTCCCACACTGGAGATACTGGTGAAGTTTATTCTAAAATAACTAATTGCATCACCATCCCATTAAGACACTTCATCCTCCCTGCTTTTGCCCTTGCTTAGGATAACCCAACTCTCCATGTTTTCCAGGCAATATGTTCTTACCTATTCAATCCCAGTCCTGGATGGGGCGGGATGCCATGGATGGAATGGGGCTACACTCATAGCAGGTGATACCACTGCCAACCCCTGAGAAATGAGCTGCTGTTCTCAGAGAAGAAGGCCCCAGTACCTTGTTCTTAAGAAAGCCCAGTACCCTTTCTACTCTGGCAACAAAAATTACTGCTCAGAAACATACTGATACTACCTAAAACTTATACTTAATCTAACAGAAAACACAGGTGAATTGGTGGGGATTGGATTTGAGTTGTTCACCTCTTCAGCATGTCTAGAAAGCCATATAGAACAAGAGTCTAACTCATAAATAAATTAAAAGAAAAATATTGCAAGCACAATAAAACTTAAGAAGAACAAGGCAGTAAAATGCTGGGATATGAGGGTTCTCCCTTTCTTTGGAGACAATTAAATTAATGTAGTGTGACAGGAAGAAAAAAATTAATTCTAGTTCCCACTTATCCCCAGTCAGGGAAAGGGGAAGGTAACTGACACTTGTGAGAACCTACACCAGAAAAAACTAAGGTTGGAATTATCCACTTTTCCTAGATTAATAAACTGTGGTTCAGAGAGGTTAAGTAATTTGTGTAAGGCCACACAGCTAGTAAGCAATGGAACCGAGATGCAAAGTTATACACATCTGCCTCCAAGCCTGTGGTTTTCACTGCCTCATACTACTTTTACTCACCATGGGCTTCAGATTCCTCACTAAGGTTTCTCCATCTTAAAAATTCTGTGTTAAGACTTGGGAAGCCTGGTAGCATAGTGCCTAAGGCACTGGACTGCTAACCAGAAGACTGGTGGTTCAAACCCACAAGCCACTCCTGGGAAGAAAGGTTGAGCAATCTATTTCTGCAGTGATACTGCTTTGGAAACCCAAGGAGGGGTCGCTATGAGTTGGATCCGACTTGACAGCAGTGCATTGTGTATGTTAAGACTTAATATTATAAATTGTTACTATGTGATAATACTCTTAGCAGAAAATAGAAATCTTACAAAGTCTAAGAAACAAAGAATTATTGCTCCTCTGAACAAACTGTTAATATCCCATAGTTCTAGACTTTTTACTTCAGCTTAGCTATAAAAATATACACATCATAAAATTCAGTTAGATTCAATCAGGTACTAAGTTTACAAAATAAATTTCTAATCAAAATATAGAAATTAAGACAATTGCTTTTCTTGGATTCTGTGCTAGCCTGTGCATTCTCTGGTTAGGATAACCCATTAAAGCACCATCTACATTGGCAGAGAAATGGAATGGGCTAGAAATGTTATCTGCCCTTAGAGAAAATGCATCATCAATCCATGAAACCATTCTCAGAACTTTCGTAGGTCAAAATGGCAGTTTTTTTGCATATTTCCCTGTTGCCTTATCCTTCCACTATTATATTAGCTATAAAATAGAATATAAATATATGCACTGCTGTCGAGTCAGATCCGACTCATAGCGACCCCTCCTTGGGTTTCTGAGGCAGTATCACTACGGAAGTAGATTGCCTGGTCTTCCTTCCAAGGAGTGGCTGGTGGGTTT
>NW_006921631.1:7848523-7851893 GCF_000298275.1 Orycteropus afer afer | reverse complement strand
TATATCCTGTTGACCTTAGAGTTCTTAATTTCACTTTCCACTTACTCATTTAATAAGTTCATGTAAAACTCTCACAACTACAATTACAAAATGGTTATGTTGGTTTGATTTATTTTTATTTTGTATACTATATAAATTCTAGAAATAAAAAAAAACAGTTGCTATCAAGTCTCTTTCGACTCATGATGACCCTACATGTGTCAGAGTTTTCAATGGCTGATTTTCAGAAGTACATCACCAGGCCTTTCTTCCAAGACACCTCTGGGTAGACCCAAACACCCAACATTTTGGTGAGCAGTTAACCATTTGTACCACATAAGGACTCTAAATTTTAGAATAGATATGTATAAACCAATCTTCATGAATCAAATCATACTGTACAAGAAAAGGAGAAGCCACTGATAAACTTTAGAAGAAACCGCTAAAAGTAGGGGTATGGGTATATGCCTCTCCACAGACAGAACAAGAGAACTTGACAAATCTGATGAGGTCAGCATTATTTTTCATTTCTTGGTGTGGCAGATGAAGGAAGAGCTTACACTAGGTATCAGAGAAGGATCAGCTCAGACTTTATTAAATGGTATTTGCATTATTAATATTATCTTCAGTCGAGGATTTCTCTGAAATAACCTGTGTAAAGCCAGATATCATTTCTGAGAAGATCAGTTTAGTTGAACTAGAACAGTACAATCTATAAATCCATATAACCTGACTCGGATAAATGGCAACAAATGCCAGAGTGAGGGTGCCTGGTCAACCCTTCTATATTCCTTTGAGATCATCACAAATGGCATATGCTTTGGACCACTTCATATGGGCATATATCAGTGTTAATACAATAAATAATACAATAATACAAATACAATAAAGCTTAATGAATTTCTTACATTTAGAACAAAAAAATAAACATAATAGGAAACCTATATTTTATTCTTCCTTCTAATGGATGGTTTTACTCATTAACCTCTGCTTGCAGATGACTAATCTGACATAGGATTAGCTAACAGAGCATTGTAAAACCAAACTCTACATAAATTCAGAAACAATTCTCCATTTCAAACTACCCTAATTAATTAGAATATGCTAAGAATGCACTTTCCTGTATCACCTCCTGCCAGCAGTAGTGTGATCTGGAAGCACAGCCCTTCTTGGGTCCTTAGTTCAACCCTGATGGGGATGAAGCGCACTAAAGCAGGACTTAAAAGGGGAAAATTGAGATTGGGCTGAATCTTGTGTAGTGGCTGTACTAAGTGGATGTTGCATAAGAACAGAATGCAAGGGGTGTGGAAGTGTTCACGAGATAAGCAGCTGTAGCTGGGTGAGCATGTAAATGGCCACAGTTTAGTCCAAAACAACATCACTCTATACGTATAAACCAGTATCATCCAGTCATCCAGATACAGATATATTGCATATATTAAATATATATTACATATTTAATTCCAAACCAAGAAAAAACAAACTCACTGCCATGGAGTTGGATCCAACTCACAGCGACCCCTCCTTGGGTTTCCAAAGCGGAATCACTACAGAAGTAGATTACCCAACCTTCCTTCTGAGGAATAGCTGGTGGGTTTGAATTTCCAGCCTTCTGGTTGTTGTTGTTGTTGTTGTTATGTGCTGTCGAGTCAAACCCGACTCATAGCAACCCCTCCTTGGGTTTCCGAGGCAGTATCACTACGGAAGTAGGATTGCCCAACCTTCCTTCCGAGGAGTGGCTGGTGGGTTTGAACCACCAGCCCTCTGGTTAGCAGGCAAGTGTCTTAGCCACTATGCTACCAGAGCTCCCAGCCTTCTGGTTAGCAGTCAGCATATCCTAATTACTAATGCATAAATGAAAGAGGATATGTAGAGATTATCAAAAGGTTCTGGGTTCCAAAAAGTCAATAGGACTGAGGAATTTCTGCTTCCAAAAATCTGATAGATTGAGCTAATATCGACAACCATTCTCCTCCTTCACATTCAAACAAAAATAAAAATAATAATATAAAATGAATTCAAATAAAGATGGAAATTTTCTGTGCTCAGAAATGAAGAGGGAACTTAAAGCCAGAGTGTAAGCTCATGAACTGATGTGATGATGGCCAGAAAAAAAATATTGCTGAATAGATCCTGTGGACTATGGGCTAGATTTTAAAATCAAACTAAGTTTGTGACTATATGCTATGGGAATCTAAAAGTGTGACCACTGCACAGAGCGAGGATATTAAAAGAGCTACCCTCTAAGTAAAATAGTGACTAGAAGAATTTTGACTTCTATCCTACAGAAACATAAAAGAGGCTTCTCTTTTCCTAGAACTCTGAGTGATAAAATAAAATAGGCTGCCATGAGAGATCAAAACACTAGGCTTATGACACACATGTGTGTGTAGTTCACATTTATACTATGTGACTCTTGTATAAATTCCCAAGGGAAGAAATTGACATACTACAAAACTGCTAGCATACTACTGGCAAAGCAGATGCTCTTCCTATACTTCAAGGTGCATGACACACTCGTGTGTGTGTGTGTGTGTGGTCAGGGAGTGGATCACTGAAGATGAGACCACAATTAAAAATTGCACACCAAACACATGGAAATGATACAGGATAAAACCATGTCAACGGGCAAAAAAGTGTTCACCAAACATTTAAGATAACAGAACAAACTGTAATGCAAAAAAAAAAAAAAGACAATCTCATAAAAAAAAGAATATATATATATATTTAGAGATATAAAGGAGGGGTTATAAGTCATAAGAAAAAAAAAATAAATAGAAATTCTACATATAAAAAGATGTTGTTGTTGCTATGTGCTGTTGAGTTGGCCCCGACTCATAGTGACCCTCCTTGGGTTTCTGAGGTGGTATCACTATGGAAGTAAATTGCCCAACCTTCCTTCTGAAGAGTGGCTGGTGGGTTTGAACCACCAACCTTCTGGTTAGCAGTCAAGTGCCTTAGGTACTATGCTACCAGATCTCCTTATAAAAAGATATAGTCAAAAAATTACATTAGATGTAGATGAAGATATCATTAGAAAAAATGAAAAATACATTAGAAGAGATTATACAGAAGGCAACACAGGGAGATAAAGTGATGCAAAATACTTTTAAAAGAGGTTAGGACACATAGAACTAGTATAATGAAGTCCAACGTATGACCAATGGAAATTCCTGAATGTGAATTCAGGAACAACAACAAAAAAAAAATGCCAGAGAGACAATATTCAACATGAAAAGACTAAGAATTTTCTAGAATCCATGATTGGTAGGAATTCCCACTGAAGAAGTCTGAGCAGAATAAGTTTTAAAATAAATCCAACTTACATATATTATTGTAAAACTGCACACATAAGAGGCAAAGAGAAAATATTTTTTAAAAAAAACATTTA
>NW_006921631.1:7844474-7847103 GCF_000298275.1 Orycteropus afer afer | reverse complement strand
GTAGTGATACTGCCTCGGAAACCCAAGGAGGGGTCGCTATGAGTCGGGGCCGACTCGACGGCACATAACAACAACAACAACAAACCTTTACAGAAATAGATTTCCAAGTTTTCCTTCCACAGAGTGGCTGGTGGATTCAAACCACCAACCTGGTTGGCAGTCAGATACCTTAAGTAGTGTGCTACCAGAGCTCCTTTCAGCAACAATAGGGGTCACTAAAGCACCTTTAGAATGCTAAAGGAAAATAACCCTAACTTAGAAATTCTATATCCAACTATGCTATAATTCAAGGGGGCAAACTAAAACCTGCTTTTGTTTTCTATTTTACAAATATTGAGAATTTACCAGTCACAGAATTTACCATTCTCAGACTCTTTCTGAAAGAACTACTAAAGCATGTTCTTCAATGTAAAGGAAAATAAGCTAGAAATAAATGGACTCCAAGAACAATAGTGTAAAAGCATTGATAAACAATGGAAAACGTAGACATGATCAAACAATCGCAGGAGCTCTGGTGGCATAGTACCTAAGGCATTTGACTGCTAACCAGAAGGCTGGTGGTTCAAATCCACCAGCCACACCTTGGAAGGAAGATTGGGCAATCTACTTCCATAGAGATACCACCTCAGAAACCCAAGGAGGGGTCGCCATGAGTCAAATCAAATCGAATGAGTAAGTTTGGTGATTTTTTTTTTTTTGTATAATTAATATCACATGCAAGTAAAATTATGCTGTAGATAATTAAAAAACAGATAGCAGCTCATCAACAGGGAACGGCCAGAAATTCAAGCCAGATTCAGAAGAGGATGTGGAATGAGGGATATCACTGCTGACATAAGATGAATCTTGGTTGAAAGCAGGGAATACCAGAAAGATGTTTACCTGTGTTTTATTGATTATGCAAAGGCATTCAATAGTGTGAATCATGATAAATTATGAATAACATTATGAAGAAAATGAATTCTAGAATACTTAATAGTGTCCATGAGGAGCCAAAAGGCAGTTGTTCAAACAAGGGGATAATGCATGGCTTAAAATCAGAACAGGTATGCATCAGGATGGTCTCATTTCACCATACATATTCAATCTGTATGCCAAGCAACTAATCTGAAAAACTGGGCTATATGAAGAATGCAGCATCAAGATTGGAAGAAGATTCATTAACAACCTGCGATATGCAGACACAAATTTGCTGAAAGGGAAGAGAACTTAAAGCAATTACTGATGAAGATGAAAGACTACAACCTTCAGTATAAATTACACCTAAATAAGGGAGCTCTGGTAGCATAGTGCTTCAGGCACTTGACTGCTAACCAGAAGGCTGGCGGTTCAAACCCACCAGCCACTCCTCGGAAGGAAGATGGGACAATCTACTTTCATAGTGATACTGCCTCAGGAAACCCAAGGAGGGGTCACTATGAGTCGGGTCCAACTTGAGGGCACATAACAACAACAACAACAACTTAAAGATAACAGAAATCCTCACAATTAGACCAATAAGCAATATTAAGATAAATAGAGAAATTATTGAAGTTGTCAAGGATTTCATCTTACTTGGATCTAAAATCAACTCCTATGGAAGGAGAAGTCAAAAAATCAAATGATATCTATATAGCACTGGGCAAATCTGCTGCAAAAGCTATCTTTAAAGTGGCTTAAAAAAAAAAAAAGAAGAAGAAGAAGAAATCACCTTGAGGGCTAAGGTATGCCTAATCTAAGCCATAGTATTCCTAATTGCCTCAGATGCATACAAAAGCTAGACAATTAGTAAGAAAGAGTAAAGATGAATTGATGCCTTTGAATTACGATGTTGGCAAAGAATATTAAATATACCAAGGACTGCTATAAGAACAAACAAATCTGTCTTGGAAGAAATATAGCCAGAATGCTTCTTAGAAGCAAGGATGATGAGACTTCATCTTACTTACTTTGGTCATGTTATTAGGATTGACCTTAGAGAAAGACATCATGCTTAGTAAAATAGAGAGTCAGTGTAAAAGAGGAAGAGATGGATTGACACAGCAGCTGCAACAATGGGCTTAAACATACCAATCATGAGGATGGCACAGGACCAGGCTGTATTTCACTCTGCTGTACACTGGTCTGTATGAGTTGGAACTGCCTCAGTGGTACTTAGCAACAACAACTACAATGCAAAGGAATCACTAACAGCAGAAGTATTAATATTAACAATGGTGATTGATTGTGGATGGTTGAAAGAAAGGGGGAAATAAAACACCAGAAAACAATAACTCAGAATAAATGGAATACGGGAGGAGGGGAATAATTATAATTAAAATATTCTGATGTTCTTATATTATTCTTAAACTCTCTTGGTTAATCAAGTGTGCATATTAACAATTATAAGTGATCAGCAAAGGATTATAAATAGCACATACTATGTCAAAATTAGTAAAAGGAAAGAAGATTTATGTGTTATGTGCTGTCGAGTCGGACCCAAGACATAGTGACCCCTCCTTGGGTTTCCGAGGCAGTATCACTACGGAAATAGATTGCCCCATCTTCCTTCTGAGAAGTGACTGGTGGGTTTGAACCACCAGCCTTCTGGTTAGCAGTCAAGTGCCTTAGGCACTACACTACCAGAGCTCCCAGGAAAGATGGTAGTGGG
>NW_006921631.1:7830138-7836906 GCF_000298275.1 Orycteropus afer afer | reverse complement strand
TTAAACATTTACCTCAAGTAGACACACACCCTGGAGAGAACAATCATGGGAGAAGGAAGGGCTGCTTATGCACAGGGAGACAGCTCAGGGCGTAGAAGAGTATGGAGGGATGGACACTGGGAAGAGGTAACTATGGGGAGGAAGTGGGAGAGGAGCTGTTGCATTGTAATTTTTGGTCAATGACATGAGACAAAGTATATTATGTGAACTGCTATATTAAAAGTGAATTTACTCTGTAAATCTTCACCCAAATCAAAATAAAATTAAAAAAAAAAAAAAGATTTGGACTATAGAAAACACAAACCCATAGGGTAACAATAAATCACAACATATCAGTAACCCTAACAAATTCAATGAATCAAAGTATTAAAAGCTCAAAAAATCTGAAAAAATGCAATGCCTAATTAAAAAATAAATAGTAGAATAATGCTTATAGTGTTAGATCACATAGGTGAAATTTATAAACACATAATAATATATATTGTTATATGTGCATACATGTATAACTGCATTGTTATATGTGCACAGGAAAGATAGATATCACTTGCTAGATAGTGGTTACTTTTGTGAGGGCAGGAAAGGAGTGGGATTGGGAGGGTGGAGTTTTAGCTGTTTCTGTAATGTTTTATTCCTTACAAAAAATTTTTAGAAACATAACAAAATGTCTGCAGGTGTTCAGTCTGACTGCTGTGTCCACAAATGTCTTGTATCAGTACTTCAAAGTCTTTTTCACTTCTTGCAACACGTCAAAAAAAAAAATTTGTGGTACAGTGAGTTAATACAGGAGGCTGCTGATAGTTCAATGTAACATCTTAGAACTGAGGGATTCATAATACCCCAGCACTCCTGTAACCCAGTTGCCACACACCAAAGCCATTCTGCACACACTTGGGAAGCACTCTATTTTTCTGTAGGTTTGAGCTATTGAAAAGCAGATTGGAAAAGAAGATACACTTTTCAGGAAGCTCAGTAGAAGATCCCCAGCAATAGGTTGAACTATTTGAAAGAGGGCAACAGTAAGATCTCTTCCTAAGCGGGATAAAGCTAACATGATGTATTTTTGACTCCTTTAAACCTTCACAGCAGTTGAGGTAGAGTTTCTTTCAGCTGCACTGAGTAAGGTAGAAGCACGTTGTGCTGTGATATTGTCTGACAGTGAGAGGTCCGTAAGTGAGGAAGCCAGTGAGGGAGGTGGGGGTATATTCCAGAAATCGTGACCAAGATAAAATGCCTAAACCCTTGACTGCAAGACTTGGAGCCTGGTGTGCTGCTTTCAAGCACCAATAACTACCTCCTTAAATGAGATTTCATTTCCTGTGAGTAGACACATCATGCTAATGGTGTGGGGAAATTTGAACAGAAAGCCTAAGCCACTGTCGTGGAGTCGGATCCAACTCATAGCGACCCCTCCTTGGTTTTCCGAGGAGGTATCACTATGGAAGTAGATTGCCCAACCTTCCTTCCGAGGAGTGGCTGATGGGTTTTAACTGCCAGCCTTCTGGTTAGCAGTCAAATGCCTCAGGCAATATGCGACCAGAGCTCCCGGAACTAGAACCAGAGGTGGAAAAATCAACATACTACAGCAGATGTAGAAACATTTCTCATACGAGTCTGTACTATCAAATTAATACTTCCTTGAATACTTTCAGTAAGATTAAATGCTTAATTTACAGCAGATTATTTTCCTTAATATGAATTTTAACTCATTCTCACTATACGAAATCAATAGTGGCTAGGTTTGAAATGTTGACAGCATGCAAATTTCTACAACCATAGCCAATTTACATAAAGCTAACCAGAGAGGAAAGGAAAACAAAGAGGAGTCTTTGCACATGAACTATCACTTCATTCAGGAGCGAGCAGCAGAGACAGCACAGTCACTCTTGATGTTACAGGAATACAGACGTTCACGTCTCTGCCACACTGAGGACTGCAGACAATTTTTTTTTTCTTCTTTAGGTCAGTTTTATTGTGTTTTTATATTTAAAAAGACAAAGGTTTTGTGACTGTTTTAGGATGAATATAATATTACTTGACAACTTCATGGCTGTCTCCTTTTATTCCATTTACCCATTGCCACGTGTTACATAGTAGAACTGCCCCATAGGGTTCTTTTGTTTGTATTCTTTACAGTAGCAGATCACCAGACCATCCTTCCACAATGCCTCTGGGTGGGTTTCAGCTGCCAAGCTTTAGATTAGTAGTCTAATGCAAACTCTTTGTGCCAACAGTTTTATTCCATAAGATAAAACCAAGCCCGTTGCCATGGATTCTGACTCACAGCAACCCTATTTTATTCCATATCTACCTACAAATGAGAAGTGTTAATTATAGGAGTGAGAAATCCAGATGATCTAAGGTTTAAATAGCACCACTCCCGCACTTCCCAATCATAGAGAGTGGTTAGGCACTCAGATTCTAACCAAACTTTGGCCATTGAAATTAAGTAGCCTCGGCAGGAGAAAGATGTGTGTGGCAGTCTGCTTCTATAAAGATTTCAGCCTTGGAAATTTTATGGGGCAGCTCTACTCTGTCCTATAAGGTAGCTATGAGTTAGAATCTAGGTAATGAGTTTGTTGGTTGGTTGGTTGGTTGGTTTTCAGTGGTATAAACTTAGATCAGCTTAGATATGGTCCATCAATTTCAGTGGCTTAAATGAGTAGAGAGCTTGATCCATGGATTTTTTTTTTTTTTTTTTTTTTTTGAAGGAGGTAAATAAAAGCTCTGGAAAATAAATGCAGTTTCATAAGAGCAAGAAAAATACAATTTGAAATATTAATAAATTGAGTAAATCTATGATCACCTTTACCTCCTACAGCTCTAAAACACAAAGCAGAAATATCCTAAAAGAAAGCCACAAATTAGATGTTTATGACAATGAAATGGTGAGTTTTACAATACTTTGTAAAGCCATAATGCAAAGTATCAAAGAGTTTCTGTACTTTTGTATCTTTTATGTTTGCTTTCACATTTTAGGAAGGTCTGGTGGTGTAGTGCCTAAGGTATTTGACTGTTAACCAGAGGGTTGGCAGTTCAAACCCACCAGCCACTCCTCAGAAGAAAGCCTGGACAATCTACTTCCATAGAGATACCAAACCAAAAACTAAACTCACTGCTGTCGAGTCAGATCTGACTCATAGTGACCCTCCTTGGGTTTCCAAGGCAGTGTCACTACGGAAGTAGATTGTCCAACCTCCATGGAGATACTGCCTTAGAAACCCAAGGAGGGGTCGCTATGAGTTGGAACTGACTTGATGGCAGTGAATTTGTTTTTTGGCTGTTTTTCACATTTCTAATGTTATCAATGGGAGCTCTGGTAGCATAGTGCCTGAGGCACTTGACTGCTAACCAGAAGGCCGGCAGTTCAAACCCACCAGCCACTCCTCGGAAGGAAGGTTGGGCAATCTACTTCTGTACTGATACTGCCTTGGAAACCCAAGGAGGGGTCGCTATGAGTTGGGTCCGACTCCATAGCAATGGTTGTAATGTTATCAATTGGGTATGTTTTGAGGTTCTTCCATTAAAAGTGTATCATTGTGCTGCTGGGTGGCACAGGGTTTGACTGATAACAGAATTTCCATTACATGATATTATTATGACTGCTTTTTATCTATAGAACTAGTGCGGATTTGAGGGATGTTAAGCAATATGGTGGCATGGTGCCTAAGACATTTGACTGCTAACCAGAAGGCTGGCAGTTCAAACTCACCAGCCACTCCTAAGAAGGAAGGCTGGGCAATCTACTTCCTTAGTGATACCACCTCGGAAAACCAAGGAGGGTCACTATGAGTCGGGACTGACTGGACGGCAGTGCGTTTTATTTGGTTTTGGTGTACTTCTAGTTATAATGAATGTTTATTACCTTCTGTACACATGTTCAAGCAGGACAGGCAAGGAAGAACTCTCCATTATCAGTATTTCAGTCCTTACATACATATTTTCTTATTTGCTTATATATCATGGTATTTTAGAGTTAGATATGGCCTTGGTGGTCATCTACTTCATGCTTTGTGTTATAATGAGGACACAGGAGACTAAGTGCCTTGCGTTAATTCTTAGCTAGTTAGGACCAACATCAGGGTCAAAATCTGGACCTCACAGCTTCCTGGCCAATGCTGTACCCACTAAATGATGATATCTTTCCTTACATGTTTCCCCTTGACTTAAATCAAAGTTGCCTTTTGATTTCTCATTATAGATCAATGTGGGGAAGGAAAGGAATCAATGAGTTGATAAGGTTATGTTCTTCTATATTTTATAAAGCCAAGAAGAAAGAGAATTTGGAGATAGGAAGAGAGGGAGGAAAGTGGTAATCAATTTGCTATCCAGTCAATTTAAATCTGTGACATTTAGTCAGAATTTTCAGTCTGGTTATATTTTCCTATAGTTCACACAGTGGAGCTTTATCTAGACATTTGTGTGAATAGGATGACCTTCCATTCAAGAAAATTAGTCAGTAAAGAACCAAAACTCTCTCAATATTAAGTTGTAAACTTCTTAGCTGTAGAACAAATTAATGTATTGGATAAGAAGCAGACTGAGCAACCTGAGAGACCTATAAAAAGGCTTCAAGGAGTTCACAAACTCCTGATTTGTATGCAGTATCTTGTATGTACAATGTATATGTCATTTTCTAATAAGAAAGTTCGTAGTTTCTATCAGATTTCAATGTTATCTATCACTAAAAATTTTTTAAATTTAAGAACTACTACTTTTAATGAATCACTTAACACTAAAATTCTACAATTTTATTATATGTCATGGTCTTCCACCCACTAAATGTTAAAGACAGACTCTAAACCAAGTATCTTGATGGATATACATATCTTGGGTTTTGTGTTGCATACAGATTTGTTATCGTAGCTATTTCAACATTGATATGCAGTTAAATATAGGCCTGACTTTTTAAAGAGAATGCAACAGCTACTGACCTTAATCTTCTAAATTAATTATTAAGGTATTTTAACAACTGTAATTTATTGAAAGTTTACCATGCTCAACAAATATCTATGTCCCTCAAACTACTAATCATTTGTGTTTTCTTTTCCACAAGACCCTGAGGACTATCAGGAATTCAACAGAAGCCTAGTACAGAGTTCATAGGAATTTATGGTCTATTAGGGAAGGTAATACATACATATCTTTTAATAATAATATAAGGAACACCAAACCAAATGCCAAATTAATATTTCTATAAAACATACAAAAAGGCCAAAAACTGTGTGACTTAAAATTTCAAGCAGAGGAGGACTCTTTTGTGCTTTTTTACTTTGCCCGAATCTGACCAAGATACGGACATTCAAAAAAGTTCCTTGCCTATGCTACTAGGTATATATCCTAGAGAAATAAGAGCAGTTAAAAAAAAAAAAAAAAAAAAAAAAAAACACCACTGCTGTGGAAACAGAACCAACTCATAGCGACCCCTCCTTGGGTTTCCGAGGCAGTATCACTATAGATGCAGATTGCCCAACTTTCCTTCCAAGCAGTGGCTGTTGGGTTTGAACCACCAGCCTCATGGTTAACAGTCAAATGCCTTAGGCACTATGCCACCAGAGCTCCCAATAAGAGCAGTGACACATACAAATATATGCACACCCATGTTCATCACAGCACTATTCACAATAGCAAAAAGATGGAAAAAAAAACCTAAATGCCTATCAACGGAGGAATGGACCAAGAAACTACAGTACATACACAATGGAACACTACAAAATGTTAAATAATGATGAATCTGCAAAATATCTCATAACATGGATGACCTTAGAGGCCATTAGGCTGAGTAAAGTTAGTCAATCACAAGAGAACAAATATTGTGTGAGACCACTATTGTAAAAAGTCAAGAAAAGAGTTTCACAAAAAAAGAAATATTCTTTACTTATTAGTAGGGGTAGATACAGACCTCTGGTGATGTAGTGCCTAAGGCATTTGACTGCTAACAAGAAGGCTGGTGGTTCAAACCCACCAGCCACTACTAGGAAGAAAGGTTGGGCAATCTACTTCCTTAGTGATACCGCCTAGGAAACCCAAGGAGGCGTCACTATGAGTCGGATCTGACTTAATGGCAGGGAGTTTGGTTTTTTTGTTTGGTTAGGAGTGAATAAGAAAGGGAGAGTAAACCACTAATAACAGGGCAGACATATTAAATTGGGTGAAAGGAAAGGTAAAAAATAAAATAAAATCCTTGCCTAAATATGAATAAAAAAATTATTGTAAAAATGAGAGGACTGCCACTTTGGGATACCCTTAATGGATCTGGCACCCTCCTTTCAAGAGGGTTAACATGGACTTCCAGTAAGATGGAGGAATAGGCAGATAAACAACACAGGTGCTCTTCAACAAAAAAAAAAGAAAAACCAATTGACAGAGATACAGAAGATAACCCTGGATCCCTGAGCTTTGAAAGGAATTACGGAGAAGTGGATTAGGCACCAACTAGTAAGAAACCTGAACAAAAACAGTGAGTACAGAATCAGTCAGAGCTGTGAACTATCAGCTACTCTGATGAGACCAACAGCCTGAATATTTCCAAGTGGTGTTGGAACCTGAGAATTGACCTAAAGGTCAGTCCTGGTCACAAAGGGCTGCAAAGACAGCTGCTCTGGTGGCCTATGACTAGGAAGGGAAACAGCAAGGAGGGAGACAACCTGAGCTGTGGACTTTCTGCTGTCCAGAGGGTGCAGCCATTTTGATTGTTTATACGTGGCAGACATTTTGGATATTTAAAGTGACCAAGGATGCAGCCATTTTGAATGTTTACAAGTGGTGGCC
>NW_006921631.1:7821309-7828523 GCF_000298275.1 Orycteropus afer afer | reverse complement strand
ACTAAAACAATAGCAATGAAGGAAGTGATAACATGATTCATAAACAAAACAAGCTCAGCATAGAAAATTACATGGAACAAAGAAATCGACACAATAAAAAAGCACATGACAAAAATGACAGCAACAAATTTATATTTGCTGATAATTACATATCTGACAAGGGACTTATCTCGAAGATTGATGGAAAACTCCAATGTCTCAAAGGAATTAACAATCTAATTGAAAAATGGGCAGAAGACATGAATAGACACTTCACCAAGGAGGATATTCAGGTGGTCAGCTAATACATGAAGAAATGCTCACAATCATTGGCCATCAGAGAGAAGTAAATCAAAACAACAATGAGATATACCCTCTCACCCCAGCACTGATGGCAAGGTTCAATGAGACAGAAAATAACAAATGCTGGTGGGGATGTGGAGAGATTAGGACTCTCATACACTGCTGGTGGGACTGTGAAGTGACACAACCACTGTGGAAAGCAATATAGCAATTCTTTAGAAAGTTGAAATTGGAGATACAATTTGACCCAGAAATCCCATCACTAGGTATATATCCTAGAGAGGTGAGAGCCAGGATAGGAACAGATACATGCAAGCACTATGTTATCACAGCACTATTTACAATAGCAAAAAGATGGAAACAACCTATGTGCCCATTAGCAAAAGAGTGGATGAACAAACTATGGTACATACACATATTGGAATGCTATGAAGCACTAAAGAATAATGTAGAGTCTGCAAAACACCACATAACATGGGTGAACTTGGAGGACATTATGTTGAGTGAAATAAGTCAATCACAGAAGTTTGTTGTTGTGGAGGGTCAAGAAAATGTTTATATATGGAGGGAAACTTTCTTTGTTGGTTGCCAGGGGTGGGAAGGGAGGGGAGGGAACACTGGAAAAAAAAAAAAAAAAAAGAATGCATTGACCCATGTCACTTTAGTTTTGTGTATTTCACTGTACATAAATTATATTTCAATAAAATGCAATTTTTAAAAAAAAGGGTTAACACATAAATGTGAACTTACCATAATTGGTTACAATGTAAATGAATGAACATGTCCCATATGATGACTACCAGAAAAACAGTTGCCATCCAGTCAACTCCAACTCATGGAGACCCCATGTATATGAGAGTAGAACTCTGCTCCAGAGGGTTTTCAGTGGCTGATCTTTCAGAAGTAGATTGACAGCCCTTTCCTCCAAGGCACCCCTGGGTGGACTCAAACCTCCAATCTTTCAGTTACCAGCCAAGAACGTTAACCACCCAGAGACAGATGATGACTTCAAAGAAGCTAAAAACCTCTTATGCAACCAGTTCAAAAATGCTCAACTGCAAAAAATACAAATTAGTAGGAAACATTTAAGACAGGCAGTGGCATCATCTCCAAAGCTGTAAATCTTAGGGGGAGAAAAAACAAACAGTGAGTAGTGACCAGCTCTCCCTAAGAAGACTGTCATTAATCATAGCTTAGATATCTTATGCCTTGTAGTGCAGCATCATAGAATCTGATGAAACCTGACCATGGGGCTGTGACAAGTGGGGACAGAGCTGCATCTGTTCCTGCCTCGGCACAGCAAAAACACAAATGTTCTAAGGAATCTGGGAGCAGGAAAGAAAGAACCAAACGGTACAGGCTTTACTAAATGAGATAAAATATAAAGGTTTTGGGTGAGGGGCTGGATAAACCCTCTGATCATTGGTCAAAATAAAACACTCAGTTCACTGTAGCATGAGGATGGACCAGAATTCAAAAAGTGAACCAGTTCTAACAGCACTGACCACATGTCTAGCATCAAAAGGTAAGATCTTTCTCTTCTTTCTTTTCCCTTCCTGCCTTCTGAGCTTTTTCCATGGGTAAATGCTGCCCTTTTGATTTCATGTAGTTGATTGTTCTAACAAGTGTGTACCTTCCTGGTGTTGTTTGTTTTATAGGCTGGTCTATCGTTTGGCTGAAAGTTGAGCCACCTTGTTTTAGTTCAACTCCAAACTCAAAAGACAACTAAGGACCATGTTGTTAGGTTGTTAGGCAATGAGACCTGATGTTATCCCCAAAGAAGCAGTTGATAGATTCCTTTGATTTTCTGATACAAGAGACCATGGGAATGAAAAGAATTGTGACTGGAGCTGGAGTCAGTGGACCAGGTGCTATTAAAAGCTGTCTGGAGGAGGGACTTGAGACCCTTTGCTTTGAAGAAAGCAATGACATCAGAGGAATCTGGAGATACAAGGTAAGTTTGGCTAGCTTCCTAACTTCCTACGGACACTCTACTCTGACAACACCACTAAACATTTCTGGTTCTCAAGCTCACTGCTTGCATTTTTTTTCAACGAATGTTTACTTTGCACCAGAGTTTAAGTGCTGGCATGTAAGAGTAAACAAACCAGACAAAAATACCTGCCCTCATAAAGGAGATAGAAAATAAATAAGATAAATATGTAAAATATGTTGTATATTATTTTATTTTAATAGCTATGTATTTATTTCACCAAATATTTGAGAAAAATATAGCCAGTACACTAAATCTGTGACTTACTGGATATATATATATTTTTTTTTATTAACTTTTTGTTGTGATTTGGATGAAAGTTTACAGAGTGAATTGATTTTCCATTCAACAGTTCATACACATTTTGTTTTGTGACACTGATTGCAATCCTCACAATATAACAGCTGTCTTCCCACTTCATCCCTGTGGTTACCATGTCCCTTTGTCCTTCTTTCCTACCCTTGCCTGCCTTCTGAGATTTACCCCCGGGCGAACTCTTACGTTTGATTGTTCTAGGAAGTGCATACCTTCCTGGTGTTATTGTTCACCTCATCGGCCTGTCTATTGTTTGGCTGAAAGTTGAGCCAAAAAGCTTATTTTAGATAATAGGTGTTATGAAAGAAAATTAAATAAGGAAGGGGATATAAGATGTGGGACAGTGGAGGTTGAAATATTAGACAGGGGAATCACCTCATTGAGAATGTGACTTTTTAATAAAAACTAGAAACAAAGAGTGGCTTTGTAGATATTTGCAGGAAGACAGCTCTAGGCAGATTGATCAATATGTCAGGAGCTTGTTGAACAAGTCTGAGGAGCAGCAAAGAGGGCAATGGGGCAGGAAAGTTAGGAGTGATTGGAGAAGTGATAGGAGATGAAGTCAGAAAAGAAGCAAGCAGACAGATGGGAAGGGATTGGAAGGTTTTGAGCAGAGGAGTGGCATAATTTGAAAGGATCAATATGGCTTCTGTGTTGAAGATACACAATAAAAGGAAAAGGCAGAATTGAAGAGACCAGATAGGAAGCTAGGAAGTTCTGGTGGCATAGGGGGTAAAGCATTTGGTTGCTAACCAGAGGGTCAGCAGTTTAAATGCACCAGCTGTTCAATGAAAGGAAGATAAGACAATCTACTTCTGTAAAGATTTACAGCCTTGGAAACCCAATGGAGGTCGCTATGAGTTGCAATCGACTCGATGGCAGTGGGTTTGGTTTTTTGGTTTGGATAGGAAGCTATTGCAATAATCCAGGCAAGAGACGATAGTGGCCTGGACCAGGCTAGTGGGAGCAGATTGGGAAGAAGTGGCTGAATTTAAAAAAAAAAAAAAAGTGACTAAATTCTAGATACATTTTAAAGACAGAACTATCAGGATGGGGAAGACTACAGGAAAAGTTGGTTTGGTTGGTGGAGAAGGAGGAGGAATTTGAGAGGCCACTGAAGATTATGTCTGTGTCCTCCACTCCTACCCATATCCTTCAGCTCTTCTCTCTTCCTTATGTACTTGTCCACAGACATGAACCAAAACTGCTAGGAGCAGACTTCAAACAATAATTGACAGGATTTGGAGTACAATTATTCCAGGTTCTTTGACCTATGAGTAGATTAATTCTGAAGCTTGTGCTCTACATCATTCCCCCAGAGTTCCAGTTACCCATAATAATGGCCTACTTGATAATGTGCTTCTTCTAGACTGCTTTCCATTCCCTATCTCATTCTCCCACTGCTATACTGATGTCTTCTCTATCTTTCAGATATAGCAATGGCATTTGAATCTTTGTCAAGAGTCTGCTTCTGGAACAACCAAACTAAGACCAACTACAAAATTTAAGTAGGCAATTGAGTTCAAAGGTGAGTTCTGGGTAGAGATTAAAAATGTAGTAACATACAGATGCTATTTAAAGTCATAACACCAGATGGTAGGTTTTTATAGAAAAGAAGAAACCAAGACAGATCCCTAGAGAACTGCTACTTCTAGAGGTCTAGAAGACAAGGAGGAACTATAGAGAAACTCAGAAAAAGCAATGAGAAAAGGAGAAGGAAAACCAGGCAAGTGTGGTGTCCTGGAAGCCAAGAGAAGAAAGTATTTCAAGGAGAGAAGGATAAACTGGGTCAACCATTGCAGATACATCAGTTAGGATGAAGAATTACAAAACAGTCATCGGATTCAGCAGCATGGACTACATTGATCAACTTGAGAAGAACACTTTCATGGAGTGTTGAGGGTAAACAACTGTTTAGTGTAGATTCGAGAAATAAAAGAAGAAGAGAAAACAGGAACAATAAATGCAGACACTGCTTTTAAGGCATTTTACTATAAAAGGGAGTAGGTACAGGGAGAAGTGGGGTAGAGAGAGTTTAAAAAAAAAATAGGAGAAATGGAGGCATGTTTGTTTGCTGATGAGAATGATCTCATAGAAAGGGAAAAGTTGATGCAAGGGAGCGAGAGGGGAGAATTGCTGAAATGATGTCTCTGAATAGATGAGAACATGTGGGACCTATTATTTTACAGCTTTGGTTAGGAATCTTAGTAACAAGAGAGAAAAAGTACATGGGCACAGATGCAGCTAGATATGCTAGGTTAGAAGCACCTAGATAAGCTACATAAATGAGATGGTAAGAGTTTGTGGAAGTTCCCTTCTGATTGCCTCAATTGTTTCGGTAACAAAGCAAGGTAGTGAGCTAAAGGAAAGAATGGGAGAGGAAATGCTGCAGTTTGAGAAGAAAGGAGAAGATATGAAATGGCCAATTGGAAAATGGAAGAGGGCATAGTCTCAGAAAAGATGGTTTGATTGCTGGGCTGCATGAGCGGGTTGGGAAATGCTCAGTATCACAGTCATGGAAATGGTTCAGCAGCTCTACTGGAAACTAGGCTCTTGGGCTGAGTTTCAAAGGTAGCTGCATAGAACGTCCAAGCCTTAGATTTATCATCAGATCTAAGGACTACCTTCAAATAAAACTGTTTTGTTTTTGTTTTTGTTTTTGTTTTTGTGGATCCTTGAAAGTCTGTTCCGGTTTGTAGCAAAATAAAATCTTACATACATTCAAAGATATTCCTTAAACCATTTTGGTATAATTTAACATGCAATGAGCCATAAATTCTATTCAAAAGACAAGCTTGATTTGGAAATATATACAAAGGCAGCATAATAATATTCAGTGTTAAACACTCACTGTTCTACTTTTGTCAAATCATAATATCTTCCTCCTTAAATATGAATTAATTTTGAATTCACAAAGGTAAATATTTTCTACACTGGTATGCTCACCAGTTGTCATATTGTTTTTAGATTCAGTTATTATGTTGTTGTTTTAGATTCTCCACAATTGTTACTAGCTTACTCCCTTCACAGGAGACAGGGCATTCCCACCAGTTCATCTTCCATTTTTTCCTCTTCAAACTATCACTTTTCCCTCTGTCTCCCATTTTGATGACTTTATGGCTTGTTGTCTGATCCTCACTTCAGTGTCATTATTCTACTCTTCATAGAATTTAAATACATTTCTTTTTCTTCTAGGCACCATAATATAGTGAATATAATGAAAAGAATCTAGACATTAGATCAGAATATCTAGGTTCAGCCACTCCTCGGAAGGAAGGTTGGGCAATCTACTTCCGTAGTGATACTGCCTCGGCAACCCAGCAAAGGGTCGCTATGAGTCGGGTCCGACTCAATGGCAAACAACAACATCTAGGTTCAAGTACTAACTACCCCATTTAATTGATAAGTAACTTTGGAGACTTAACATTTCCAAACCACAATCTTCTCAAATCTGAGTGAAGATAATAATCCTATCTGTATCATATCATACCTGTTGTGAGGATCAAGTTAAATAGTTTATGGGATAGATTTTTTAATGGGACTCTTCACTCTCCTTTTGAAGAGATTGCCAGAAATATGGCCTGGGGAAGTAGGACTGCCCCAGACATCCATGCCTGAGAATCCTTTGCCTACATCAGCACCTGAAACCCAAGATATGTTTCCCTTCATGAAGAAGTAGGATTAAAGCTTTCAATTAATTGAGAAAATTACTTATCTTCAGTATTTGGCCTTTTCATTACTGTGGACAATGGAGAGTTGACTGCTTCCTACTGCTTCCTACTTTGAGGGAAGTGGAAGCCTCACGTTCTTCAGTTCAGATGCTTTTATTCCCTGCAGGAGGTCACAAGTCTAGTGTGTACAAATCTGTGAATTGCAACACTTCAAAGGAGATGACAGCCTATAGTGACTACCTTGCTCCTGATCACTATCTCAATTATTTGCACAGTTCCAAAATCATGGAGTATGTCAGGATGTATGCCAGGCACTTCAACCTTAGCAAGTACATCAAATTTCTAGTAAGAAAATATTAACTATAGATTCCATGCAGGCCCAAGACTATGGAAGCAGAAAGTCCTGTAGGGTATAATTTTGAATGAAGTAAGGAAATACTCAAGTTTATCCTGCATGAACTCATTTAGTTTATTATAAAGCAGTCATGGCAAGGCAGACTGCAGTGAATTGCTTGATGTGGCCTTTCTAGCCATTGTCCTCCATTTTGATGTATTGTAAATCCTATTATCCATGCCTGTTTAGGGTGGTGTGGTAGTTAAGGTTGTGTGTCAACTTGGCTGGGCAGCTGGTAGTAGTTATTCTCTATGATGACTGGCAATCAACTCCATGGTGGAATTTGCCATGAACAACTGAGTAGCTGTTTTTAAACTCCTGATTGTTAAAGTCATCCACTTGGGGTATTGGAGCAGCACAAAGTAACCAGAACAGGTGGGATATATCTTAAGTCCCACCTTGCTGGAGGGGGTAACTCAAATCACCACCCTTGTTGTTGTTGTTGTTGTTGTTAAATGCCGTCAAGTCGTTTCCAACTCATAGCGACCCCATGCACAGCAGAACGAAACACTGCCCAATCCCGCACCAGCCCCACAATCCCTGCTATACTCGAGCCCAT
>NW_006921631.1:7815753-7817806 GCF_000298275.1 Orycteropus afer afer | reverse complement strand
GCCTGCTACTCTGTGCTACGCCCGTGCTTACCTTGCTCCCGAAGACCTGGTCCCTCTCGGTAGGGTAACAAGGGAACGTGTTCAGTGCAGATCAGTGAGTAAGCACAAGCCCCCACCCTTAGCTTCCTCAAAGGTATATACAGCAATCTTCTGGGAAGGTTTGCTCTCCCTCTTGCTCTGATTCTGCATTTTGCCTCATTGTCATCTCACCCCTGGATTTGAGACAGCAACTGTCATTTGATCTGCTGATTTAGGTTCATCAAACACCAAGAATTGGGAGGATCCTCCAGACCTACTTACAGACCTGGGACTTGCCAGCCTGCCCAGTCTCCCAGTCTCCACCACCACTGTGTGAGACAATCCCTTGGGTGCCTGTGATTTCTATGTTACAGCAAAATACAGAACCCTAAGACAGGAGGGAGAATACTGAGAGGAAGAGTTAGTGTCTGAAATGATAGAGTGGCATGGTAGTTTGGACATTTAGGACATCTTTAACCTCTACCTCATGGGGAACAGCCTTGTGCTGATCTTTCTAAGAGAAAATGTTCAAGCACTTGACTCACAGGTAAGACCACAGAGATTCAATTAGAACTGGAGGATCATGACAATGTAAGTTAGTCAAATGGTTGAGACCAAATCTAGATTTCAGGCTTTTATCTTTAAGGAATGATCTCAGGAGGAACGTGTTGACTATGGCCACTGCTTGCAGCTGGGGTTCAAGGATGGTGGTGATGGGCAAAGTCTGTCATTTTCTCATCTCAATGATGGTCTTAAATCCACAGATTATATATGAGTTTTTCACCTTGGCTTCACACAATAAGGGACAGGTGATGTAATATCTAGCAAAGGCTAATGTGTTGCATTTTTTTTTTTCTCTAACATCAGTGATTAGCCATATGTAGCATCTTTTCTTTAAGATCAGAGGTTAAGGGTGTCATTTATTATTTACTTAATGTCCCAAGGCCACCTTAAAGGATTTAGCTATATGTTACATTTTCTTTATCACAGCATGTAGGTGAATGGCTATCATAGAAAGGTTGTTTACTACATATCTCACATACTTACTTCTATGTTTCTATTTCTAAACTCAGAAATTTTCTTATTGCAAGTAACTTATAAAAACGTGGTTTGACATCTGGTTTGAGAGCATTACATAAATCACACACAGCATAGAGTCTTTTCTCATCTCAGGGATCACCATAATTTCCACACATACAGACATTGCGTGTTCTATGGATCTCAGGTGAAAAGGCCTAATCATTCACCTGTAACATTGTATATGTGTGTTCCAATCCTGCTTTCCTATTCACATCTGGGTACCATGTGTATTAGTTTAATATATCAGGTGTATTTTGTATCCTGTGCAGCCACAGCCACAGTTTTACCCTTAGTTAAAGAGCAACAGTAAAAGTGCCACAAGAAAATTCCTAAAAATTTGGGAGGTAGGTGCCAGTAGAGAATTAGATACCAGATCCTACTTGGGGTAGGAGCTATGAGTTACCTATTCTTCAGTTCTTAAAAGGATGGAAGTTAAAAAAATGGTAGTCAGACTGGGGTCTTAAGAGCTTGCAAACAGGGGTGGGAGGGAAGGGGAGGGAACACTGTTAGGTAGAGAGAGATAAGTATTGATTTGGATGAAAAGAAGGGCAATGTACCAAATGTGAGTGATCAAAATGGTGGCAGTGAGGAAGAGGAAGACATAGGGAGGTACAGATAATAAAGATGACCCCTTTTGCACATACAGTACTACTTTGTCAGTGAAGGCAAACACGGGTATATGGGTGGATAGATGGGTGGACAGGCTGAACTTTTAGGTATGTCTATGAAGTGGCAAGTGTACCCAAGACCATGTATAGGGTTGGAAGACAATGGTCCTATAAGTGTATTTGTATGATCTGAATTCTCAGGTGTATAGTAGAGCTGACAGGGACAAGGTTGTAGTCACCTCTTGGTCACAACCAGCTACCCAGAAGAACCAAGTAGTTGAACCTGTGGGCTCTGGACCATAGTCACAGGGGACACAAAGCTCAATTGGCATAACATACTATACAAA
>NW_006921631.1:7807711-7813643 GCF_000298275.1 Orycteropus afer afer | reverse complement strand
TGTTAGATAGATAGAGATAAATATTGATTTGGGTGAAGAGAAGGGCAATGTACCAAATGTGAGTGACCAATATGGCAGCATTGAGGATGAGAAAGACATAAAGAGGAAAAAAAAAAAAGAGACAGGCATGAGAGTTGAACATTTACCCGAGGTAAATACACTCCTTGGAGAGAACAATCATGGAACAAAGAAGGGCTATTCATGCACCGGGAGACAGCTCAGGGGACAGGGGTGTATGGAGGGATGGGCACAGGGTAGAGGTGACTGTTGGGAGGAAGTGGGAGGGGACCTGTTGCATTGTGGTGAATTGTAGTCAATGTCATGAGACAAAGTGTATGTGAAGTGCTGTATGGAAAGTGAATTTCCTCTGTAAATTTTCACCCAAATCATAATTAAAATTTTAAAAAAAAGCTTGCAAGCAGCCATCTAGATGCAACAGTGGGTCACTCCTCATCCAGACCAAAGAAGAATGAAGAAAACTAAAGACACATGGAAAACAATTAATCCAAGGGACTAGTGAACCATGCTAACCTCAACCTAGATGACCATGAGACCAGAAGAATTAGATGGTGACCTATTACCACTGTCAACCACTCAGAAAGGGATCAGTACAGGAGATCCTGGATAGAGTGGGAGAAAAATGTGGAACAAAACTCAAAATCATAAAAAAAAGACCAGATATACTGGTCTATTAGTGCCTGGTGAGACCCCTGAGACTATGACCCCTAGTTAACCTTTAGGTCTGGAATTGAACCCATTCCCATGGCTTCCAGCTGAACAATAGACAAGCATATAAAGTGAACATTTACATCAGGCAGATACACTCCTTGGAGTGATCAATCATGGGAGAATAGAAGGGCATTATTAGCACAAGAAGATAGCACAGGGGGTAGGAATGCATAGGAAAGAAGGACACAGGAAAGAGGTAACTACAGGGAGGAAATGGGAAGGGAGCTGTTACACTGTGGGGAATTGCAGTAAATGCTATGAAACAAAATGTGTATGAACTGCTGTATGGAAAATGAATTTGCTCTATAAATTTTCACCCAAATAAAAAATTTTAAAAAAAATTTAAAAATGGTGGTCAGAGATTAAGAACATCACTTTGTGCACAAAGGTATACAGTGTGAAGAAGCACCCTGGCTTCCTTTCCACCAGCCAGTGGGATGTCATGGTAGAGACTGAGGGGAAGCAGGAAGCCCACATCTTCAATGGGATCATGGTATGCAGTGGCCACTACACTGACTGCATTTTGCCTCTGCAGTTCTTTCCAGGTAGGTCATCCAAATGATTGTTTCCAGAGACATATTGTACATTATCCTGAGTGTATCCCAAATGTGGGTGTGTGGTGAGAAGTATTTTGTTCTTCTCCCCCCCCCCCAACATCAACTATATTTGAAAAATAGTATGATTAATACTATTGAAAACCTTCACGTTAGGAAGAATAAAGATGGCGTCATACCAATAATACCCATGATCACTCCCTCTTCCATCTGAAACCCAGAACAACTAGGTAAAGCATATGCAATAAAGGTACTGGAGTTATGAGCAGCTAAAGAGAAGATACAGTATTAGATCCAGTGAAGGCAAAGAGAGCAAGCAGCCTAAATGACTGGAAAAAAAAGGCAGACTCACCCAGCAGGCAGAGATGGAGACAAAAGACCTCGAGGAAGAGGCAGGATAGAGAAGAAGGAGGAAGGGAAAAATAAAACATTGAAGAACCCACAGGCACTGGGGACTCAGAATAGCCTCACTGGGAGTTTTACAAGGTGACCTGGGGCTGGGATTTTGTGGGGGAGGGAAAATCGTATGGGCAAACAGATCAGGACCCCTCTTTGCCTGGGCTGATGTGGAGTCAGAGCAGAGTGGGAGAAAGAAAGGAGAAGTGCCCTCTGAGTTGGTGGAGCCCCGGAGCAGGTGCGAGGCAGTGGGTTTGGGCCCATCTCCTGAAAAACCTTTGTGCTCCAGATTGAATATGTACACTGGGTTTTTGCATCTTGTCAGTTCTTCCAGAGAGAGGTAACACTCTCTCCTTTGGGACTACTTCTGTATTTGAAATTGCTGGGTGCCATCCTCAGCAGAGGCTCCCAAAAGAACCCAAGCTGCCCTGCCATGCCTGCATTGCTGACTGAATTTTCTCACCCCAAGCAGAAAACTCCTTTGGCCTTTCTATCCCAGGGTTCCCTTCTGGCATTGTTTTTGTTTTTTATTTTTTTGTTTTTCTTTTCTCTTTTTCCTTTTCTCCCTGTCTCAGCAAGAGGAGAAACTTTTTAAACCTCCACTAGGCAACTCTAGCTACTACAGATGGTAGACAACACCTGTTCATCTTCACACCTAAGCCTATTCACAATGAACTGAAATCTGCACCCACATCCCCACTAACATAGAGAGAGCTGGAGAGCAACCCTAAGAAGTACACCTGCTATACACTTGCAGACACAGTAAAACATAAAATCAGAGTCGCAGGGTACTAAATTACTGGTATGGTTTTTCTAGCCATAAGTCATTGTAAACTCCATGGTGGAATTTGCTGTGAGCAACAACTGAGGAGCTCCTGATTGTAAAAGTTATCCACCTGGGGTATTTCTGTTGGGAGCAGCACAAAGTACTGTTCTGGGAGGTTTACTCTCTCTCACATGCTTAGAATTCTGATGTTATGATTGGCTAATTTGGCCACTCTGCCAGGCTCAAAAGGAGGCCTTCTAGAGACAGATCTCTCTCTGATCTCTGGCTGAGGAAGATGTGTTGCTGAGAAAGAGACACTGAGAGACACGCATTGCTGGGAGAGAGACTGAGAGAGACTGTTGGGTGAGAGACGGCAGGCTGGGAGAGAGATTGAACATTGTTCCTGAACTTGAAATGTAGCCTGGTGCTTCCCTAATAACCCCCATAGTCTGTGAGTTCTGTGTGGCCACTGCAGTGAATTATTGAACCTGGCAGATAGGCTTTAGGTGCTGTGGGAGGAACGGTTGGTGTAAGGGATGGAAAGAGGCAGCATGTCTGACCTCACAGGAATAAGCCTTGAGCTATTGATGGTGATCCTGTCTTCCTCTTGCGGGGTTAGAGGAGGTCAGAGGATGTGGCCTCCTTGCCTTTTTGCAAGGGTGAAACAAATCAATACATAAAAAAAAAGAAGAAGAAAGAAAAGGAAAAAAATCCCACTGCCATTGAATTGATTCCAACTTATGGTGACATCCATTGGGTTTCCAAGGGAGTAAATCTTTATGGAAGTAGATTGCTTCCTTCCATGGAATGGCTGGTGGGTTTGAACCACCAACCTTCTGGGTAGCAGTCAAATGCCTTAGACACTGCACCACCAGAGCTCCTTAATCAATACATAGCTGACAATTAAAGATATCAACTTCAAAATGTCTAGGAAACAACAGACAACTTCAAATTAAAAAAAAAAAAACAGGACAAGATAACAGAAACAAAAGTCCAGAGTAAAGAATTATGTGTCTTAGAGGAAGAAAAAGCAATAGAACTATCTGAGAAGGAATTCAGAAGGTACATATATGGTAACCTCCAAGAGCTCAAGGAAACCATAAACAGAAACAGCAAGAAGACAGACAGCACACTAGAAGAATTCAGGAAAACCATTCAAGAACAAAGTAACAAGACAAATACTCAATTAGTATTGATTATTTGATTATTCATTCAAAAACAGCAATTAGAAATACAGAAGATGAACACTAAAATTAGAGAGATAGATAACAGGGTGGAAGGAGAAAAGAGTAGGCTAGAACTGGCTGAAGAACACATTTCCTAGCTAGAAGACAAATCACTTGATGCCAGCCTGTATGAAGAAAAATCAAAACAATGATTCAAAAGAAATGAAGAGAACGTAAAAATTGTATGGAGGAACATGAAAAGAAACAACATATGCCTGATTGGAATACCAGAACAAGAGGAGACTGAAAAAAAAAAAAAAAAAAAAACCACTGAGAAAATTGTCAAAGACTTGCTAATAGAAAATTCCCCACATATCATGAAAGAAGAAAAGATATTCATCCAAGAAGCTCAAAAAACCCTATACAGGATAGATCCCAAGAGAAAGTCACTGTGACATATCATAATCAAACTTTCTAAAACCAAAGACAAAGAAAGAATCTTGGGAGCAGCTCGGGAAAAACAAAATGTCACCTACAATGGACAAGCAATAAGACTAAGCTCTGATTTCTCAGCAGAAGGCAATGGGATGGCATACATAAAGCCTTGAAAGAAAAGAACTCCCAACCAAGAATTATATACCAGCCAAATTGTCCACCAAGCATGAAGGTGAAATCAAGATATTCTCAAACAAAAATTAAGGGAGTTTGCAAAATCCAGACCAGCCCTACAAGAAATTCTAAAGAGTCTTTCCAATAGAGAACCCACAATAGAGAACAACAAATTAAAATCAAGATACTTGACACCACCATCTAGAAACCAAACCAGAAAAAGATTCTCAATATAAGCTCATAAGATATATACATAGAGAAATAAAGGAGTCAATCTGCTGATGACATCATCAACAAAGCAAATAGAGGTTATAAAAGTTTTAATTGCAAAACTTCCAGATGAAGAGGAAGACAGGACTATGTCTTAATAGAACAGACTGTTCCAAACTTAGGGAGATAAGAATTCACTTCAGGGTAACCACAAAGATAAGTAACAATCTTTCTAAGCAAACTCAGAAAAAAAAGAAAACATACAAAACCAAAAATAATGAAGAAAAGAGAAAAAATACTTGATAACAAAATGAATTCAGCAGAGAAAAATAGTTAGAACAAGGAATTCACCAACAACACAACAAAAAAGCACAATAGAATAACAATAACAAATTCATACCTATCACTAATTGCACTCAATGTGAATGGACTAAATGAACCAGTCAAGAGAAAGAGAGTGGGAGATTGGATAAGAAAAGAAGACGCATGAATATGCTGCCTACAAGAGATCCACCTTAAACATAAAGATAAAAATAAAAATAAATTAAAAATTAAAGAGTGGTAATTATACATATATACATATAAAGTTAATGACATCCAGAAAAGAGCAGGAGTGGTGATATAAATTTCTGATAAAATAGACTTCAAGGAGAAAACAGCATAAGGGACAAAGAAGGATACTATATGATGCTAAAAATTGACCAAGAGGACATTACCATAATAAATATCTATACACCCAATGAGAGAGCTCCAAATACATAAAACAAATATTAACTGAATTGAAAGGAAAAATAGACAACTCTACAATACTAGTAGGAGACTTGAACAAACCACTTTCAAGGAGAGACAGATCAACTAGAAAAAAAACTCAACAAAGATACAGAAGAACTCAACAATATAATCTATCACTCGACCTCATACACACATACAGAGCACTCCACCCAACACAATATACATCCTTCTCCAGTGCACACGGATCATTCTCCAGAATAGACCATATGTTAGGACACAAAACAAGCCTTGATAGATTTAAAAAAAAAAAATTAAAATACTACAAAGCATCTTCTCAGATCACAATGCTATAAAATTATAAATCAATAATAGGGAGACCAAGGTAAAAAAATCAAATATGTGGAAACTGAACAATACACTTCTCAAAAACTACTGGGTAACAGAAGAAACAAAACATGAAATTTTAAAAAAATTCCTGGAAATAAATGAGAATGAAGATACAATTTACCAAAACTTATGGGGTACAGTGAAAGCAGTATTCAGAGGTCAATTTATAGCAAAAAATGCACACATTCAAAAAAAAAAGAAAAGAATCAAAATCAACTCTTTAATTCAACAACTCCAACAATTAGAAAAAGAGCAACAAAAGGGAGAGATCCGGCAAGATGGCGGACTAGGCAGAAAGACTGCACAGACCCTCTTCAACAAAGAAAAGGGAAACCAATTAACACAGACACAGAAGATAATCCTGGACCCCTGAGCCTTGAAGG
>NW_006921631.1:7797793-7805401 GCF_000298275.1 Orycteropus afer afer | reverse complement strand
CTGGGAAGAGGTAACTATGGGAAGGAAGTGGAAGGGGAGCTATTGCATTGTGGTAAACTGTGGTCAATGACATGAGACAAAGTATATGTGAATTGCTGTGTGGAAAGTGAATTTGCTCTGTAAATCTTCACCCAAATCACAATTTAAAAAAATAATAAAGAAAGAAAGAAAAGAAAAAGAGCAACAAAAGAAACCTACAGTACCCAGAAACAAGAAAATAGTAAAGATCAGAGCAGAAAGCAGAAGAAAAAGAGAAAGAGAGAGAAAGAGAAAATCAACAAAACAAGAGGCTGGTTCTTTTAAAAGATTAACAAAATTGACAAACTCTTGGCAAATTTAACAAAGGAAAAGAAAGAGAAGATGCAAATAACACAAATAATAAATGAAAAGGGTGACATTACAACAGAACCAACTGAAATAAAAAAGATAAAAACAGAATATGAAAAACTGTACTCCATCAGATTCGAGAACTTAGAAGAGATAGACAAGGTTTTAGAAACACAAGACCTACCTGAATTATCCCAGTCAGAGACAGAATACTTGAACACACCTACAGCAAAAGAAGAAATTGAACAGGCCATAAAAAATCGTCCCACAAAAAAAAGTCCCAGCCCAGACAGCTTCACTGGAGAATTCCACCAAATGTTCAGGGAAGAGTTGACATCTATACTACTCAAACTATTCCAGAACATAGAAAAAGATGGAATGAAGCAAGCATAACACCAATACCAAAACCAGGGAAAGACACCACTAAAAAAGAAAACTACAGACCTATATCCCTCATGAACATAGATGCAAAAATCTTCATCAAAATCCTAGCCAACAGAATCCAACAACATATCAAAAAAATAATACATCATGACCAAGTGGGATTAATACCAGGTATCCAAGGATGGTTCAACATCAGAAAAATAATAAATGTAATCCAGGACATAAACAGAACAAAAGGAAAGAATCATATGATTGTATCAACCGATGCAGAAAAGGCATTCAATAAAATCCAACACCGATTCCTGTTCAAAACTGTCAGCAAAATAGGGATAATCCTAAAATCCTCAGCATAATAAAGGGCATATATGCAAAACCAACAGCCAACATTATTGTTAATGGAGAAAGAGTCAAAGCATTCCTCTTGTGCAGGTGAACCAGACAAGGATGCCCTCTATCATCACTTCTATTCGACACTGTGTTGGAAGTCCTAGCCAGGGCAATAAGACAAGAAAGAGAAATAAAAGGCATCCACATTGGCAAAGATGAAGTAAAGCTATCTCTATTCACAGATGACATGACCCTGTAGATAGAAAACCCAAGAGACTCAGCAAAAAAATTACTAGAACTAATAGAAAGGTTCAGCAAAATTGCAGGATACAAGATCAACATAAAAAAAATCAGTTAGATTCCTCTACATCAACAAAAACATCCTCTGAAAAGAAAATAAGGAAAACAATACCATTTACAATAGCCACTAAAAAGATAAAATACTGAGGAATAAATCTTACCAGGGACATAAAAGACCTATACAAAGAAAACTGCAAAATGCTACTGCAAGAAGCTTCAAGGGATCTACATAAATGGAAGAATATGCCTTGCTCATGAATAGGAAAGACGGAATATTGTGAAAATGTTAATTCTTCCTAAAGCAATCTATACATTCAATGCAATCCCAATCGAGATTCCATCAACATTTTTTAAGGATATGGAAAAACCAAAGTTCTGGTTACCTAGTGCTGCTCTGACAAGAATATACCACATATGGGATGACCTTAACAAACAGGAGTTTATTCTTACAATGCGGAGACTTTAAGTCCAAGTTCAAAGTGCCATGCTCTAGGGGCTGGGTGAAAGCCCCTCAACCTTGGGGTCCAGCTCTGTCTCCTGCTCCTGGCTCACTGGAGCTAGAGGCTTTTCTTCACTCAGACAGCTGCTGGCTGCTGAAGCTGAGAAACCCCAAGGTTGACAAAGTAAAAAGGCACAGTCCCAAAGTTACCAAACTACTCAGCAGGCCATTAACTTAAGTTCGTTGTAAGTCCCAAGGTCAGCAGAGCATAGCAGGCTGCTGAGAAACGACATGGCTACACGCAGGGTCCAAGCATGCCATAGGCTAGAGACCATTCCCAACGCTTCTCATATACAGGAAGCAGATCACATTCCAAAGGCAGCTACTCAGCTGCTTGTGGTAGATCCCATCATGGAGTTGATTGCCAGTCTCATCATGG
The DNA here is from genome assembly GCF_000298275.1 of Orycteropus afer afer. Taxonomy (NCBI): domain Eukaryota; kingdom Metazoa; phylum Chordata; class Mammalia; order Tubulidentata; family Orycteropodidae; genus Orycteropus; species Orycteropus afer. The sequence goes on along the minus strand of NW_006921631.1, from coordinate 7,803,185 downwards.
GGAATAACTACCACCAGCTCCCAGCCACTCAACCAGGCCCAGTCAAGTTGACTCACAAACGTAACTACCACAACCAATCACTAATTTCATATGGAAAGAGGCCTTGGATAAGCAAAGCACTCCTGAAAAAGAAAAACAAAGTAGGAGGTCTCACACTCCTGGACCTCAAAACCTACTATATAAACAGAGTAGTCAAAATGGTATAATATTGGTATAATGACAGAGAGAGAGAACAATGGAACAGAATTGAAAACTCAGAAATAGACCCATCCATCTATGGACAGCTGATCTTTGACAAAGGCCCAAAACCTATTAAATGAGGGAGAGATAGCCTCTTTAACACATAGTGCTGGCAAAATTGGATATCTACTTGTAGAAAAATGAAACAAGACCTATATCTCACCCCACACACAAAACAAACACAAGGTGGACCAAAGACTTAAATGTAAAATCCAAAACTGTAAAGTTCATCAAAGATAACATAAGTGCAAATCTAGGGGTCCTAATTTATGGCATAAATAGATTATCAAGCATAACCCAAAATGCACAGGCAGTGGAAGAGAAACTAGATCACTAGGACCTTTTAAAAATTAAATTTTTATGTGCATCTAAAGGGAGATCTGGTGGCCTAATGCCTAAGGCATCTGACTGCTAACCAGAAGGCTAGTGGTTCAAACCCACCAGCCACTCCTCAGAAGGAAGATTGGGTAATCTACTTCCATAGAGATACCATCTCAGAAACCCAAGGAGGGGTTGCTATCAGTTGCAATTGACTCAATGGCAGTGAGTTTGATTTGGTTTTTAAAGGGAGCTCTGGTAGTGTAGTGCCTAAGGCATTTGACTGCTAACCAGACAGCTGGCGGTTCAAACGCACCAGCCACTGCTCAGAAGGAATATTGGGCAATCTACTTCTGTAGTGATACTGCCTCGGAAACCCAAGGAGTAGTCGCTATGAGTCAGATCCAACTTGACAGCATATAACAACAACAGATTGGGAAAGAAATATTTGGCTGTGACATATCTAACAAGGGACTCATTTCCAAAATTTATAGAAAACTTCAACACCTCAACTCCAAAAAGACAAACAACCCAATTCAAAAATGGGCAAATGAAATGAACAGACACTTCACTAAAGATGATATACAGGCAGGCAGCAAACAGGAGGAAATGCTCACTATCATTAGCCATTAGAGAGATGCAAATCAAAACAAAAATGAGGTATCATCTCACCCCAGCAATAACAGCAAAGTTCAACAAGACAGAAAATAACAAATATTGACAAGAGTGTGGAGAGATTGGAACTCTCATGCACTGCTGGTGGGACTGCAAAATGGTACAACCATTGTGGAAAATGATATTATGTTTCCTTAAAAGACTGAAAATAGAATGTGGTAGTTTTGTGTGTCAACTTGGCTAGGCCTGGTTGAGTGGCTGGGCAGCTAGATGTAGTATTCCTCATGATGAGTCTGGTAATCAACTCCATGGTGGAATCTACTGTGAGCAGCTGACTAGCTGCCCTAGGGATGTGGTCTGCTACCTGTATATAAGGAAAAGTCTTGGGGAATGGTCTCTAGATTAAGGCACACTCAAACCCTGCAGGTAGCCATGTTGCTGTTCAGCAGCGTGCCATGCTCTGCCGACCTTGGGACTTTCAATGGACTGGAATTAATGGCCTGCCATGTGATTTGGTAACATCAGGGCTGTGTCTTTTTACTTGTCAACCTTGGGTGTGTCAGCCTCAGCAGACAGCAGCTGAGTGAAGAAAAGCCTCCACCTTCAGTGGGCTGGGAGCAGGAGGCAAAGCTGGACCTCAAAGTTGAGGGGCTTTCACCCAGCCCCTAGAGCCTGGCACTTTGAACTCAGACTTAAAGCCTCCAAACTGTAAAATAATAAACTGCTGTTTGTTCAAGCCATCCCATTGGTGGTATATTCTTGTCAGAGCAGCACTGGGTAACCAAAACATAGAAATACCATTTGATCCAGCAATTCCATTACTAGGAATATATCCTAAGGAGATGAGAGACAGAATATGAACAGACATATGCACACTCAAGCCCCCTAGAGTCAGGAAGGGGAGGGAACAGGAGAGGCTGGGGATCTCCGGAGTGGCAGGACATCCAGGTAAAGGGGAGGGAGGCAAGGCTAGGCCCCAAGCCTTCTAGAGCCAGGAAAGGGATGGCACAGCCAGGGACCACAAAGTGGCAGGTTCCAGGTAGGAATTAGGTAAGGTGAGGGCGTAGAGGTTTCCAACACCTAAAGGAGACAAACTTGTCTGTCAGTTTGTCATCTTGTGGGGCTTGTACATTGCTGTGAGGCTTGAGGCTCTGCCTGGTGTTTCAGATGCCAGCAGAGTTCCACATGGTACACAGGTTTCAATGCAGCTCACAGACTGAGACAGACTAGGAAGAAGGAGAAGGCCATCCACTTTTCAAAAATTGGCCAGGGAAAACCTTATGAATAGCAGAGAAACTGTCTGATACATTACTGCGCAACTTTATGAATAGCTCGAAACCTTGTCCAACACAGTGCAGGAAGACAAGTCCCTTGGGTCAGAAGGCACTCAACATAGGACTGGGAAAGAGCTGTATCATCAGAGTAGAATTAACCTTAATGATATGGATAAAGTAAGTCAGGACCTTCATGTGCTGACATGGCATGACTCAAATTGAGGAGAAACAGCTGCAAACATCCATTAATAATTGGAACATGGAATGTACGAAGTATGAATCTAGGAAAATAGGAAGTTGTCAAAAATGAAATGGAACACATAAAGATGGACGGGTTTTGGCCATTTTGAATCAGACAACCATATGATCTACTATGCCAGGAATGACAAATTGAAGAGGAATGGTGTGGCATTCATCATCACAAAGGATGTTTCAAAATATGTCCTGAAGTAAATGCTGTCAGTGATAGGATAATATCCATACACCTATAAAGAAGACCCATTAATACTACTATTATTCAAATTTACACACCAACCACCAAAGCCAAAGATGAGCAAATTGAAGAATTTTATCAACTTCTGCAGTCTGAAATTGACCAAACATGTAATCAAGATGTGTTGCTTATCACTGGTGATTGGAATGCAAAAGTTGAAAACAAAAAGAATCACTGATAGCTGGAAAATTTGGTCTTGGTGACAGAAATAATGCTGGGAATCTCGTGATAGAATTTTGCAAGACCAATGACTTATTCATTGCAAATACCTTTTTTCAACAACACAAACAGTGGTTATACACATGGACTCACTAGATGGAGTACACAAGAAGCAGATTGATTACATCTGTGGCAAGAGGCGGTGGAAAAGCTCAATATCTTCAGCCAAGACAATGCCCGGAGCTGATTGTGGAACAGACCATCAATTGTTCATATGCAAGTTTGACTTGAAGTTGAAGACAATTAAAGAAAGTCCTTGAGAGCCAAAATATGACTTAGAATATATCACTCCTGGATTTAGAGACCATCTAAAGGATAGATTTGATACACTGAACACCAAAGACCAAAAACCAGAAGAACTGTGGATGACATCAAGATCATCATCCATGAAGAAAGCAAGAGGTTATTAAAAATATGAGAAAGAAAAGACCAAAATGAATGTCAGAAGAGACTCTGAAACTTGCTCTTGAGCAAAGAATAGCTAAAACAAATGGAAGAAATGACAACATAAAAGAGCTGAACAGAAGATTTAAAAGAGCAGCTCGAGCAGACAAAGCCTATTACTATAATGAAATGTGCAAAGACCTGGTCAGCGAAGATGGGGAAGACCCTCAATGAGATGGAGTGACACACCAGCTTCAGCGATGGGCTCAAGTATAGCAAGGATTGTGAAAATGGCGCAGGATGGGGTAGTGTTTCATTCTTTTGCACATAGGGTCACTCTGAGTCAGAGACAACTTGTTGGCACCTAACAGAAATAGACCTCAGCACTGTGGCAACCAATGAAAGCAATCTTGGGCTTCACTGTTTGCAGTTGTTAAATAATGTGATGTGAAGGTAGAATTTCACAGCAGATTTTTCAGAGTTTTAGTTTGTTTTGTTTGCCTAGGCCAGAGTTTAGCAAGGTTATCCCTAAGTATTGGCCTTGATATGATTATGCTATACTTGGGCTTTCACATTCTACAGCTCGGGCTATGGAAAGTTTAACAAAGATGTTTTAATAAAATGTACTCTTTTTTTAAAACTCATTTTGAGCCTGTGAAGCTTCATTTTATATTTGCAACTTGCTTTATTAAAAACTACAGGCAAAAACAAAATCTGACATGTGAAACTGTACAAGTAGTTTTATCACTTGCTAAAATATCCCCTTTTTAAATTGCTGTAAAAATATAAATGATACAACATTGCCACAAAGACTTTCAAAGTATTCTTCAACTGTGGAGATTAAGAGCATGGGCTCCATGTGCCGGCAGGTGTAGTTTCAAATCCCTGCTCTCCTATGTACTCACTGTGTTACTCTCAGCAAGTAATAAAAAAATCTCTGCACTAAATTTCTCATCTGCAAAACATAACTAATATTAGTGCCAGCCTCGGTAATTGTGGGGATTAAATGAGTTAATATAAGTAAAGCCCTTAGAACTGTGCCTAGCACATGTAAGCATTTGCCATCATCTCATTTCTTAGGTAGATTCCTGGGTCTGAGCAATTGTGCCCTCTTCTCACAGGTATCAAAAGTTTCTGAGGTTTGTATTTATATAGTTCTGACTACAGAACTCCAGAAAAAATTGTAGGTAAAGAATCATTGTCATCAGCATTGGGAATTCTGGAGCAGATATAGCATGTGAACTTGGCCACATTACTAAACAGGTTTGATACTCCTGTGTTCTGGGCTAGATCGTGAGCTGCGTACAATAAGGGACTATGTTGTATTACATTTTTCCATTCATAACATCTGTGCAGGACCTAATTCAAAGTATGTGCTTCTTTAATATTAATTGTTAGTTAATAAAATAACTCTGTCTCTAGACACAAACCACCCTGCTATATTTCATACAGTGCATAACTTACTTGTGCAGTCAGCCCCAGGGTTACAGGTGAGGAGAGACAACTCAGGGACACCCAAAGTACCAAGCGGGAAGAGCAGGAGAAAGGGGATTAAAAGCCAGGAAGCCAGAGAGAAGAGCAATCAGCCAAAGGGATTTGGTGAGGAGAGGAAACTCAGGCCCGCCCAGAGTAGCAGGCCGGAAAAGCAGGAGAAAGGGGATAAAAGCCAGGAACCCAGACAGAGGAGCAGTCAGCCCCAGGGACAACTCAGAGATGCCCAAAGCAGCAGACCAGAAGAGCAGGAGAAAGGGGATTAAAAGCCAGGAAGCCAGACAGAGGAACAGTCAGCCACAGTGACCCAGGTGGGGGTGATACGAGAGGTCTCCAACAGCAAGACAAACTTGTCTGT
>NW_006921631.1:7772112-7794823 GCF_000298275.1 Orycteropus afer afer | reverse complement strand
GGCAGTGTTTCGTTCTGCTGTGCATGGGGTCGCTATGAGTTGGAAACGACTCGACGGCACTTAACAACAACAGCAATTTAATCTTACTATTTATGATCTGCAGCCACAGTACAGGTATGGTCTAGGATTTATTTTTTAAATTCCTAATAGAGATGACCATGATTACTAGAAACCTACTCGCACCCTCCAGAGTTCTGAGTCTAAGAGCATTATGGGCATCTGAAAACAAGCTCTCCCCCTAAATAGAATCTGCATGTGAAGGAGATGTATACCACCTCTTCTTCTGTCATCTGCCTCCAAGACATGGTACTTTGTGAAAATAGAAGGAAGAAACTGAGTTCCTAAAATGGCTGGCAGGTCCAACCTTGCTTTTGCTACTTTATTTTTGGTTGTTGGAATAAAAGGTAAACATGTACACAACTTTACTCCTCCCATTGTGATAATTGTCACTATACTTTAACTGCTTAATTATTTATTGGAACATCCCACAGATCAACAGTGTCTTGAGTACAAGAGGGTCAATATTTCTTTCTCATTTGGACCCCAACACCTAGCATGCATTTGGAACTCAGTAAACTTTCGCTTCACTAGAAAATGATGTCATGCATGGTAAAACAGAGGGTTTATGAAAACAAGGGAAACTCTCAATATGATGGATTGATAAAATGACCAACACAATGGGTTCAAATATACCAGCAACTGTGAGGAACTGGGCAATTTTTGTTCTATTATACATAAGGTTCCTATAAGTCAAAGCCCACTCAACGGCAACTAACCACAAAAACTTTCATTTAACGATCATCAAGGGAATGCATTTCAGTGTAAGCCCTTCCCTCTCAGTTAAACATCAGGTAGAAACTATACATTTCCACAGACACTATTGTGACTGTAAGAGTCAAACCCCATATGATAATTCTTATTTATCATTATTACTCTCATTTTCATAATGCAGTAGGTCTTTCTACCTAACTCTACTGTAGTAACATTTCCCTTTATACAAATCCACTTGTAATGGATACGCATCCATGAGTCCCAGACTACAACTCACCTAGTACAGGCCAATTCTTGGAATCTCCCATTGGCCATAAGAGGTTTGAACAAAGATTGGAAAGAACGAACTGATGAAAATATGTATATGCAACTGAACTGAAATAATTTTAATCCAATATGTCCTGTGGACATAAGAAAATTATTTAGGATTAAAATTGGATGAATTGTTATTCTTTCCTGAGGCAATTACTTAGCTCTTCTTTATAAATGAAACTAACATTCACTCCCTAAATCTCACTGCATGCTGCAGATTTCTCAGCCATCAAGCTGTTTTCAGTGACAGTCTTCTCAGTGATATAATTTCTGGAAGAATGCTGGTAAAACCAGATGTGAGAGAGTTGACTGAAATGTCAGCCATCCTTGACAGTGGCACAGAAGAGGACATTCATCTTTGCCACAGGATATACTTTCTCTTTCCCTTTTTTGGAAATGATTCAACAGTTCTGGACAGCCAGTGGTCCATGTTTAAATTTGTCATTCTGCCTCAGTTAGAGAAGCCAACACTAGCTTTCATCAGCATCCTCCAGCCACTAGAAGCCACTATTCCCAGGCCAGAATTCCAGAGCCAATGGGCTGTACATGTATTCAAGTGTACATCCTGGCCTGCCAAGTGTGGTGGCAAAGTGGACTTCTGGCCTCAGGATGTAATTTGAGAGGCATCACAATGCTGTATAGATTCCTGTTAGTCCAGATTCAATACCAGAAATACAGCAATCAAAGACCAGTTTTCTTGGATTTGGAAGACATCAATCTTCAGTAGCATCTCATAAAAAGACAAATACCTCTGCAATAGTTTATATTTAAGTCATTTTCAGAATACTGGAGTTTATTAACAGATCTTTTTTGGATATGGCAACTAGTGAACCTTGAACACTATGGGAATAGATACAAGGTAAATCTGTAAGTAATAAAGGAAGATTTGCAACACAAAGAAAGTTATGGAACAATAGAATAATTGAAATATCCTAATTTTTCTAGTGATCAGTTTGGACAAAAGTAAATTTAACATCCCTCAATCCTTTTCCCAAGCCCACATTCAAAACAGCCTCTACTGAAATTAAAATCTAATCATATGAAAAGATCAAAACAAAGTTGTGTAGAACTGATGGTCCTTTCTTAGACCTACAATAATTTTAAAATAATTCCCATATCATTTTTCCAGCTCTATATGATAGATGATTATAGTTATAGGTATGGTTGGGTAACTAGCCAAGGAGAAACCTACATAAGTAAGCCTCTACTTACATATAGGTTATTTTTAGGATAAGAGTTCTTCTATGGATTTTTTTTTTTTTTAATCTTGTATTAAGAATGATCATGGAAAAGCTATAGAATGAGAGATGGGTTGGAACACTGACAATAAATATCTTGGTGACAGTTATGACCAGATAATAGTAATAATTGGAAAATGAGATAACAGAGCTATAAACGATCTGAAAAATTCTCAAGCTACTGTGAATTAAGTGCCTACTACACAATGACACCAAACTCACTGCCGTGGAGACAGATCCGACTCATATCGACCCCTCCTTGAGTTTCTGAGGCAGTATCTCTAAGAAAGTAGATTGCCCTATCTTCCTTTTGAGCAGTGGCTGGTGGGTTTGAACCACCTGCCTTCTGGTTAGCAGTCAACTGCCTTTATGCACTACACCATCAGCGCTCCTAACACCATATATATATATATGTTGTTGTTGTTGTTATTTGCCGTCGAGTCGGCCCCGACTCACAGCGACCCCTCCTTGGGTTTCCGAGGCAGTATCACTACGGAAGTAGGATTGCCCAACCTTCCTTCCGAGGAGTGGCTGGTGGATTTGAACAGCCAGCCTTCTGGTTAGCAGTCAAGTGCCTTAGGCACTATGCTACCAGAGCTCCTATATATGTGTATACTATAATTAAATAAATGTTTATAAAATGAGTCAAATTTTCCTAAGAGGGTTTGCTATAAAAAGGAACACACAGTGCATCTTTTTTAAAAGGAATCCCTTTGTAATATGGGTATTTACCTCCTAAATTGTGCTTTATGAGATTGAGCTCTTCAACGTCCTCCTCTTCGACCCTTATTGCCTAAGCTCTGGGAAATGCATGGTGGGACAAGAGACCATATTCGATGTGTTGTGAGGAGAGGAATTAAGATTAACATGGTGCCTACCACATGCCTGCATTTTGTTTGACCTTGAAGATAAAGATACAAAAAGATCTTCTTTGCCCTTGAGGATTTCACAGCCCAGTTGGGAATAGAAGAGTAAAGAATCACAGTGTACTGTGATAAAGATAAACATACATAGAGGTGTGCTCAGTAACTATGGAAGAACCAAAGGGGCATATCCTGCTTCCCTCCTTCTGGAAGAAGAGGGTGAGATACAGAGGATCATGGAAATTTTCTAGAGACAAGGTCACCTAACTGAATCCTGATGGACATGTGTAGAAAGGTGAGCAGTGGGAAATGAAGCTAGAGGGATTCACTCTACCAGATATGGTGTTTCTACTAAATTACATAAATTAGCTTATTAAATACTCACAATTTGTGAACATTATATTATAATCCTAATTTTATAGATTAAAAAAACCAAGTATTAGAGATTAAGTATTTTGCCCAAGGCCACATCACTAAGGAGAGACACAGACCATATAAGCCCACCTCCCTTAGTGCTCTCTGCATTGTTAAAATCACCCTTTCCAACAACCATGATCTTTGTACCACAACCCCTTCCAATACCAAAAAAAAAAAAAGTTAAGTCAATTCTGACTCATGGTGACCCCACTGTTACAGAGCAGAACTATGCTCCATAACATTTTCACGACAATGATTTTTAGAAGCAAATCACCAGGCCTTTCTTCTGAGGTGCTTCGGGGTGGGTTCAAACCATCAACATTTGGGTTCATAGTCAAGCACTTAACCATTTACACCACCCAAGGATTCCACCTACTCCAAAATAGCCCCTTTATTCATTTATCTATTTATTTACGTAGCCTTTTTCTCCCTTTTCATTAGAATATTTTCCTTTATTGTACGTCCCCTGAAAACATAACCAGTAGTGAAGGATTCCACATTTATTTCCAGGATTTAAAGTTATTTTGAAAGGGTGAATCCCCTTAAGTCAGTAGGGAAAACATGATCAGAAAAACATGTGACCACATGTCTGAAAAGATTCTAAAACCATCCACACAAGTACACACAAAAGATATCAGGAAAAATATTTAACATTGCAAAGCATTGAAGTTAAGGGGTGGAAGGAATGAAGATAAATCTAAATAACCTACCCCATATTAAGAAACGGATCATTTTGCTTTGTGATCTTAACAAAGAATAGAAGTCTAGGAAACCCTCCTCTAGGGAAAGTTCCCACCTATGAATTTTACCCAATGCACATGTATGTTTCTTGCTTAGCCCATTTCCCTTGATTCAGTTCTTTGTCCAGAGTTCAGATTCTGAATTTTCTTTCCTAGGGCTGGACAAATTACCTTCAGTGACATATTGGCTGACATTAAACAGAAGAGGAGCTACCTGGGAAAACAGTAAGAAATTTAGCTATAATGAAGCCAAAACAATTTCCTCAAGTAATAATGCTATGTCCTTATAGTTTTGTCAGATATCAGAGCTTAAATAATATTTTGAAAGAAAATAGCTTTCTACTCTCAATATCATCACTTATTTTAGCCATGTTTATTGATTATCCATGGAATATATAGATAAATGATTACAGGGGTCAATATGAGCTAGAGTCTACTTGAGGGAAACTGGTTTTTGTTTTTATGCATGTGAGTTGGATGAAATTAAAAAAAAAAAAAAACACCTGTAACCTCAGTGCTATTGCTAGTACTCAATAACTGTGTGGAGAAGCAAAGCAAAGGGGGTGACAAGACACGTCCTTAGTGCATACCTATTTACCAGCAAATTCTGGTCATGCAAATGAAGTTCATTAGGAAATAATAGGAAATAAAGGAGAGAAAAAAATGGCCAACTTACTTATTTGAAGCACTGACGGCAAGCAAAATTATATGAGAAATTAGCTTAAATTATTCAGAAAAGTTTGCAATGAGTTGAGAAACCTCTAGGTAGAGTTAATCGCAGTGGAGAGTTTTCTTAAAGACCAAAACTAAGAATAGGTTTAGAACTGGTTGAGATTCTTCACACGTATCAGATTATCTATACTCTGAAAACCAAAATTCTGGGAACAAATAGTAACTCTAAATGGAGAATAAAAAATTTTATTTCAAAGAAATTTAAAAATATGCTAATTATACTCTTATACTCACCTGGGTGCAATAGGGGAGTTTGATTCCTGTCATTCAAACCATATTTTCTCAGAATTTGTATATTAAAATCTGAAGACCCAAGTGACTTAATACAATACAATAATGATAAACTTTGGGTCAAAATGAAATGGTCCAGAATACAGGGGCTTACAAAAGAAAATGAACCCCATAGAATACCAAAAATTCACATAAACATGGCTATATCTGTCAAGTAACATCAAGGATAGAAATCATGTTTATAAACCAATATATGAATCTGAACACAGAGAAAAAGTTATTTTTTTTTATTTACACAACTCACATGCATAAATAAAAAACAAAAACCAGTTGCCATAGAACCAATTACAACTCATGGTGACCCAATGTGTGTTACAGTACAACTGTGTTCCATTGCATTTTCAATGGCCAACTTTTGGGAGGCAACTCTGGTTGGACTCAAGCCTCCAACTGAGTGCATTAACCATTTGACTTACCCAAAGTCTACCATAGGCATCAAGAATGGCTAATCTTCTCCATACACCAAGTGCCCTGTAGTGTAAGGAGGTAAAACAGTGGCTGAAGGTGAGGATAGTAACTAGAGGCTGGCATGGGTTTCCTCACTGTTCCTTGCTGATTTCAGATTCTTGAAAAGCCACATGTTGCTCACAGAGTGCCATTTGTGACATACATGGATAAAATTGCCTCTGAAATAGGAATGAAGCCCAACCTTGTCTCTCTCTTCCTCTCAGATTCAGCCATAGCGATTTTCTTTGGCCCATGCTCCCCTTATCAGTACCACTTGCAAGGACCAGGGAAGTGGGATGGAGCCCAGGAAGCCATCCCGATGCAGACAGAGTGGATCATCAAGCCCATGAGAATTCACATTCTTGGTTGCCTCTTCCTCTGTGACTTAAAAGCATCTATGCTGCTCTGCTTCTCTTTGTTTCCACAAGTTCAACTACTCGGTCCTTCTGGGTAGCTGGCTGTGACCAAGAAGTGACTATAACCTTGTCCCATGATAAAATAGTTGAGGCAACCCTGAGATTAGCAACAGGAGAAAGCTACTACTACTAGTCCTGTCCTGGAAGAAGTGCAGCTGGAATGCTCCTTGGAAGTGAAAATGTCCAGACTTGGTCTCACCTACTTTGGTCATGTTGTCAGAAGGGATTAGTACCTTGAGAAGGATATCATGTTTGGTAAAGCGGAGGGTCAATGAAAAAGGGGAAGACTCTCAACAAGATGGATTGACACAGTGGCTGCAACAATGGGCTCAAGTACAACAAGGATTGTGAGGCTGGCACAAGACCAGGCAGTGTTTTGTTCTGTTGTACATAGGGTCACATGAGACAGAGCCAACTCGACAGCACCTAACAATAACAGTCCTGTCCTGAAAGCACAAAGAGAAAAGGTGGTTACTGGAGGCCTAGACCAGGATCATTCAGTAAAATCAGGTCATGGCAGGACCATACTGTAAAAGATAAGGCCACAGAAGAGTCACAGCTGCTACTGGTAACACCATCCAAGACAGAGAGAATGAGGAAGAAATATCTCGGCTTTTCCCTTCCTTCTATCTTCCTCCAGTGCCTCCCATTGGTTAAACCCAGCCAGAAGCCAGCTGATATGGAAACCTCAGTGTTATGGGTTGAATTGTGTCTCTCAAAAATGTAGGGTCTTAGATACCTTCAAACCCAGAAATGAACCCTTGAGATCACCTTTCAGCCAAACAACAGACAGGCCTATAAGTGAAGAATAACACCCGTGAAGAAAATGTTCCTCAGAACAATTAGCCATAAAAGACCAAAAAGGCAGCATTTTCCCCCAAAACAAAGCTCAGAAGGCAGGAAAGGGTAGGAAAGAAGGACAAATGGACATAAGGAACCCAGAAAGGAAGTGTGAAAATGCTATTACATTGAGGGAATTGCAACTAATATTATAAAACAAAATGTATATAAATTATTGAATGAAAAACTGATTTGCTCTGTAAACTTTCACCAAATGATAATTTAAAAAAAAAAAAAATGGACATTGACTTTCTAACACCTGTGAATAGGTTTCTGTTTGGAAATAGGGTTTTTCTTTTGTTTTGTTAATAAGCTATGCTGGAGTAGGAGGAGTCCTAAACTTAATCCCTTCTGAGCAGTATTTTATAAAGGAGAGTACAGACACAGAGAGGAGTTCTGGTAGCATAGTGCCTAAGGCACTTGACTGCTAACCAAAGGCTGGCGATTCAAACCCACCAGCCACTCCTCAGAAGGAAGGTTGGGCAATCTACTTCTGTAGTGATACTGCCTCAGTAACCCAAAGAGGGATCGCTATGAGTCAGGTCCGACTCCATGGCCTGTAACAACAACAGACACAGAGAGACAAACACAGCTGGGGAGACACCATGTGACCAGATTCATCTATCAGCAGCAAAGGAACACCAAGGATTGCCAGTGGTCGCCAGAAACTAGGACAGAGGTCCACAGAAAGAATCCACACAGCTGAGTCCCTGATTTGGACTTTTAGCCTCTAGAACTGTGAGAAAATAAATGTCTGTTCTTCAAAGCCACTACCTTTGTGGTCATTTTGTAGGGCAGCCATAGGAAACTCAGATACCCAGTAACACAGCCTGCAAAGTCTGGCTGCCTGCGATGTAAAGCAGAAGAGGAAAACGGTTAGAAACGGATATGATGGTAAACAAACCAAATGTTTCTACACAATTTAACATAGCCACACTTTTGTAGATCCAGTTTGTCTATCTTTTGTTGTTATTTCTTTAGACTGAAAACGTTCATGTCAAGTGCAAGCCAAATAAACTACAAAATCCAAACAAAAGGGTTAAGACCGGTGACTATAGTCATTAAGTTTTAACATTTTGAACTATAAAGAATTATTTTTATGTGCCTTCCCTAAAGATCCAAGACTAGTGAATACATGCGTTATTTAATAGTATGCATTTGTCTCATTTCAATGTAGATTCTTTCTTATTTAAGCAAGAATAAATTACTGGGAGGAAACATTGCAAAAATAAAAATATTTTTTTAAAAAAAAAAGAGAATAAATTATTTATTAACACCTGACACCTATTCTCTATAAAGTACTGAAGTTTATAAGTCATTTATTTTTAAATTATATACTGCAAGAAATATACATGTAAGAAAAAGTTTTATATAGAAATGATTTATAGTTTTAACTAATTTAACTTATTACTCTGTCAAATATTAATGTGAAGATTTTTTTCCTTTTATTAACTTTGAAACCACAAATATATCTTTAAAGATTAAACATTGCTTTACTACACAAATATACACAATTTTATTCAACTAAGTTTATCATGTCACATAATAATCTCACCACTGATTATAAGGCCTAGTAACGTTTTTAATTTCTATTTTTAATTATAATTAAACAACTTTGGTCATGTTGTCAGAAGGGACCATTCCCTGGAGAAGGATGTCATGCTTGGTAAGGTGGCAGGTCGATGAAAGAGGGGAAGGCCTTCAACGAGATGGATTGACACAGTGGCTGCGACAATGGGCTCAAGTATAGCAAGGGTCATAGAGCTGGCGCAGGATCGGGCGGTGTTTTGTTCTGATGTGCATGGGGTCGCTATGAGTCAGAAATGACTTGACGGCACCTAACAACAATTATAAATTATTTAGATTATAACATTTTAATTTGATGAAACAAAATCAAGCCAGCATAAGACACTACTCTCTCCAAACTTCCCACTTAAGAGAAGAGCAATTTTCCTGCGTTACTGTCTCGTCCCTTTTTTTCAGATTTTAACCTGATGTAGAAGTTGGCCAGATGGCACCACAAGGGAGGAGAAAATGTACCCACTATTTTAAGTGGCTGCTGCTGTAGCCTCTTCACCCACACTTATGCTTGCCACTTTCTGGTAACCCAAAGTAGAAAATAGATCTAAAACTAGTGATTTTTTTCCCCCTCATCCCACTCTATTGCCTGCCCAACCCTCAGTGTTTATACAATTTTCCCCTGTTAAATCTCATTCTCAACAGTGACTGAAAGTAGCCTTAGGCTTCTACTGTACCCTATAGATTAGGATACTTCACATAACCCTCTGTGGAAGGCTGAAGTAGAAGGCTGAAGAGGTTCTTTTGCTGCAACTGCAGAACTTTGACAGACTAGCAGACATGATTAAAGTAGACATTAATCATAGTGACTAACTCGTTATTTTCCCTCCCTTTTGCATTCTTTTAAGTAAATAGCCAACTTCTTTATGGATGCTGAGTTCTTTAGGTTTGTTATTTTCAATTATACATTCTTCTAAGCATAACCCTCTCCCACAAATTGTTTCAGCTGAGAACAGTACCCTATGAAGCAAGACAACCCTGGGAAGAGGAGTGCTGAGTCTGGAGTAACCAGAGAAGAGAAGAACAAAGACATTGCTGGCAGTCCAAGGCATCTTCAACCTCCTTCCTGTCTCCCTATATAGTCATGTTTACCCCTTTGCTTGGGGAGACAGACATTTTAGAGACGTGATTCTCTCTGTCTCCTTGGGTATGGATACTCAATAAATCATTTTGCTTTCTGACTCATAGCAACTCCTCCTTGAGTTTCAGAGGCAATATCACTACAGAAATAGATTGCCCACACACGCATATGAGGTGATTGAAAATACCATGGCTTGGGTTAGGCGCACCTTAGTCTTCAAGGAAACAGCTCAGCTCTTCGGCACTTGAAAGAGTTCTTTTGCAGCAGATTTGCCCAATGCAATACATCATCTGATATCTAGACTGCTGATTCCATTGGTGTTGATTGTAGAAGCAAGTAATATGAAGTCTTTGACAACTTCAATCTTTTCTCCATTTAACGTGATGCTATTTATTAGTCCAATTGTGAGGATTTTTGTTTTCTTTATATTGAGGTGTAATCCATACTGCAGACAGTAGTCTTCAATCTTCATCAGTAAGTGCTTCAAGTCATCCTCACTTTCAGCTAGCAAAATTGTGTTGTCTGCTTATTGCAGGTTGTTAATGAGCCTTCCTCCAATCCTGATGCCATGTTCTTCTTCATATAGTCCAACTATTTGCTCAGCATACAGATTAAATAAGTATGGTGAAAGGATACAACCCTGATGCACTCCCTTCCTGTTTATAAACCATGTAGTATCCCCTTGTTCTGTTCTAATGACAGTCTCCTTGTCTCTATACAGGTTCCTCATGAGTACAATTAAGTGTTCTTCTCAATGTTATCCATAATTTGTTATGATCCAAATGCTTTTGCATAGTCAATAAAACACAAGGAACATCTTTCTGGTATTCTTAGCTTTCAGCCAAGATCCATCTGACATCAACAATGATATCCCTCATTCCACATCCTCTTCTGAATCCAGTTTGCAGTTCTGGAAGTTCTCTGTCAATATACTGCTACAACCATTTTTGAATTATCTTCAGCAAGATTTTACTTGCATGTGATATTATTGATATTGTTAGATAATTTCCACATCCTATGGAATCACCTTTCTTTGGAATGGGTACAAATATGGATCTTTTCCTGTCAATTGGCCAAATTTCTTGGCATAGACAAGTGAGTGCCTCCAGCATGGCATCCATTTGTTGAAACATCTTGATGGGTATTCTATCAATTCTTGGAGCCTTGTTCTTTGCCAATTCCTTCAGTACAGCTTCAACTTCTTCCTTCAATACCATTGGTTCTTGATCATATGCCACCTCCTGAAATGGACAAACATCGACCAATTCTTTTTGGTACAGTGATTCTGTGTAGTCCTTCCATCATCTTTTGATGTTTTCTGCATCAGTCAATATTTTGCCCATGTTGTTGTTGTTGTTATGTGCCATCGAGTCGGAGCCGACTCATAGCGACCCTTCCTTGGGTTTCCAAGGCACTATCACTACAGAAGTAGATTGCCCAACCTTCCTTCTGAGGAGTGGCTGGTAGGTTTGAACCACCAGCCTTCTGGTTAGCAATCAAATGCCTAAGCACTATGCTACCAGAGCTACCATTTTGCCCATAGAATCTGTAAATATTGCAACTTGAGGCTTAACTTTTTTCTTCAATTCTTTCAGCTTGAGAAATGCCAAGCATGTTCTTCCCTTTTGCTTTTCTAACTCCAAGTCTTTGCACATTTCATTACAATAATTGACTTTGTCTTCTCAAGCTGCTCTCTGAAATCTTCTGTTTAGCTCTTTTATCTTGACATTTCTTCCATTTGCTTTAGCTACTCTCCATTCAAGGGCAACTTTCAGAGTCTCTTCTGACATCCATTGTGGTCTTTTCTTCCTTTCCTGTCTTTTTAATGACCTTTTGCTTTCTTCATGGACGATGCTCTTGATGTCATCCCACAATTCCTCCGGTTTTCGGTCATTGGTGTTCAGTGCATCAAATCTGTTCTTTAGATGGTCTCTAAACCCAGGAGGGATGTAATCAAGGTCATATTTTGGCTCTTGTTTTAATTCTCTTCAGCTTCAACTTGAACTTGCATATGAGCAACTGATGATCTGTTCTACAATCAGCTCCTGGTCTTGTTTAGGCTGAAGATATTGAGCTTCTCCATCACCCCTTTCCACAGAGGCAGTCAATCTGATTCCTGTGTACTCCATCTTGTGAAGTTCACATGTATAACTGTTGTGGGGTCAGTAACTCCAACACCCCCAAAAAGGGTCTCAACCCCCCTCTCATTTAACTGTGCTTGTAAGAAACTACTAGCCATTCCCTTCTCCCTCCCTGTCACATTTAGATCACCTCCCTCCTCCTTATTAGGGATTAACTTGTTCTTTAGCTAGCCCCAGGCAATTAAAGCCCTAAACCAGCAGTGCTTTCCACTAAGACTGGAAACCGGTCACAAAGCCTTCCAGTCCTGGTCATATAGACCCTGTTCTGGTTACCTAGTGCCACTCTGACAGGAATATACCACAAATGCAATGGCCTTAACAAACAGGAGTTTATTCTTACAATTTGGAGGCTTTGAGTCCAAGTTCAAAGTGCCAGGCTCTAGGAGCTAGGTGAAAGTCCCTCAACCTTGGGGTCCAGCTCTGTCTCCTGCTCCCAGCCCACTGGAGCTAGAGGCATTTCTTCACTCAGACAGCTGTTGGCTGCTGAGGCTGAGAAGCCCCAAGGTTGACAAGTAAAAAGGCACAGTCCCGATGTTACTGATTCACATGGCAGGCCATTAACTTAAGTCCATTGTAAGTCCCAAGGTCGGCAGAGCATAGCAGGCTGCTGAGCAATGACACAGCTACATGCAGGGTCCAAGCGTGCCATAGGCTAGAGACCATACCCAAAGGCTTCTCCTTATATACAGGAAGCAGACCACATTCCCAAAGGCAGCTACTCAGCTGCTCCCAGTAGATTCCACCATGGAGCTGATTACCAGTCTCATCATGTGGAATACTACATCCAGCTGTCCAGCCACTCAACCAGGCCCAGCCAAGTTGACACAAAAACATAACCACCACAGGCCCCATCCTCAATCCCCCAGACTCAGGTATAATATTCCCAAAAGATGGGTGGGTTTTTGCACATATTCTCAGATCCATTCCAGCCTGGCCACCCACTGGCTCAGAAGACACTTCTAACAAGTTGTGTAAGCCTATGTCTACCTTTTATCTATCACTTTGTGAACTTTCTCTTCCTCCTTCTTTCTTGATTTTGTTTTTTCTTCTTATTCTTAACAAAACTCATGCTGGTAACAGGACCCCTGACAGATATTTTGGTTTCTCCAAACGCATCCAAAGGGAAATTTCAAACCCCCTAAAAATTCCCAGGCTGAGCAGTCCTTTGTGTTGTTGTAAAAAGGTATTTGCCGTGAATAAGTCATTGGTCTTGCAAAATTCTATCAGCGTTATCTCCAGAGTTATTTCTATCACCAAGGCCATATTTTCCAACTACTGGTGATTGTTTGTTTCCAACTTTTGTATTCCAATCACTAGTGATAATCAACACATCTTGATTGCATGTTTGATTAATTTCAGACTGTAGAAGTTGGTAAAAATCTTCAATTTCCTTGTCTTTGGCTTTGGTGGTTAAAACTAAAATGAAATTCACTGCCATTGAGTCGTATCCAACCCATAGCAACCCCTCCTTGGGTTTCCAAGGCAGTGTCACTACAAAAGCAGATTGCCCAACCTTCCTTCTGAGGAGTGGCTGGTGGGTTTGAACTACCAGCCTTCTGGTTAGCAGTCAAATAAATGCCTTAGGCACTAAGTCACCACAGCTCCCTTGGTGATTAGTGTGTAAATTTGAATAATAGTAGTATTAACTGCTCTTCTTTGTAAGTATATGGATATTATCCTATCACTGACAGCAATTGTACTTCAGAATAGATCTTGAAACATCCTTTGTGATGATGAATGCCACAGCATTCCTCTTCAATTTGTCATTTCCGGCATAATAGATCACATGGTTGTCTGATTCAAAATGGCCAAAACCAGTCCATTTCAGTTCTCTAATGCCTAGGATATTGATCTTTATGTGTTCCATTTCATTTTTGACAACTTCCAATTTTCCTAGATTCATATTTCATACATTCCATGTTCTGATTATTAATGGATGCTTGCAGCTGTTTCTTCCCATTTTGAGTCATTCCACATCAGCAACTGGAGGTCCCAAAAGCTTTACTCAATCCACATCATTAAGATCAGCTTTACTCTGAGGAGGCAGTTCTTCCCCAGTCATATTTTGAGTGCCTTCCAACCTGAGGGGCTCATCTTCCAGCACTATATTGGATGTTTCAGGGCTATTCATAATGTTTTCCAGTAATATATCAGACAATGTTTCACTGCTTTTCATAAGGTTTTCACTGACCAATTGTTTGAGAAGTGGCTGGCCCCTTCCTTCCTCTTATTCTGTCTTAGTCTGAAGCTCTGCTGAAACCTGTCCACTATGGGTGACCCTGCTGGTATTTGAAATACTGGTTGGCATAGCCTCTAGCCTCACAGCAGCACACAAGCCACCCCAGTGTGACAAACTGACAGATGAGTCTTTGGGGAAGTCGATTGCCCCATCTTCCTCTGTGGAGCAGCTGGTGGGTTTGAATTGCCAACTTTCTAGTTAGTAGTCAAATGGCTTAGGCACTATGCCACCAGAGCTTCTTATGTCTGAGTTAAGTACCTGCAGACTAAAATCATAAAATTCTTAGAAGAAAATGCAGGGGTGATGCTATCAGGTATGGCTCTAACAATGGATTATCTGATAACAAAAGCACAAACAACAAAAGACAAAATAAATAAGTGGGACTTCATGATAATTTAAAACTTTTGGTGGCATAGTGCCTAAAGCATTTGACTGCTAATCAGAAGGCTGGTGGTTCAAACCCGCAAGCCACTCCTCAGAAGGAAGATTGGGCAATCTACTTTGGTAGAGATACTGACTCAAAAACTCAAGGAGGGGTCACTATATAAGTTGGAAACAATTTGACTGCAATGAGTTGGGTTGTTTGTTGTTGTTGTTGTTCATCAAGACTTTACCCAAAAAGTCAAAAAAAAAAAAAAAAAGACAAGTTATCATCTGGGAGAGTATCTTCAGAAACCATGTATCTGGTAAGAATCTAATAACCAAAATATGTATAAAACTTTGACAACTTAATAACAAAAAGACAAATAATATAATCATAAGATGAGCAAAGGGCTTGAATAGACATTTCACCAAAGAGGACATTCAAATGGCTACCAAACACCTGAAAAGAGGCTTAACATCACCGGTCATCAAAGAGTAACAAATCAAAAACACAATAAGATATCTCTTCATTCTCACTAGGATAGCTAAGATGAAAAAAGTAAATAAAAAATCTCAATGAGGACGTAGAGAAATTTGAACCCTTATCCATTACTAGTGGGAATTCAAAATTGTATAGCCATTGTGGAAAACAATGTGGCAATTCCTCAAAGAAGTAAAAATAGAACTACCATATGACCCAACAATTCCTCTCCTAGGTATATACCAAAAGACTTGAAAGCAGAGACTCAAACAGAGATTTATACACCAATGTTCACTGCAACACTATTCACAATAGCCAAAAGGTGGAAACAACTTAAATGCTCATCAATACATGAATGAATAAACAAAATGGTGGTTCATACATACAATGGAACATTATTTAGCCAGTAGGAAAAATAAAGTCTCATCGTTACATGCTGCAACATGGATAGAGCTTAAAGATATTATGCTGAGTGAACTAAGTCGATCACAAAAGGACAAATATTGTATGGCCTCACTTATATAAAAAGATAAGAAGAAGCAAATGTATACAGACCAAAGTTTAATAGTGGTTATCAGGTGTGGGAGGGAGGAGAAAAGTAGTTATTGATTATGCAGTACAGAGTTTACATTGGTGGAAAAATTGTATTGATTAAGGGAAGTGTTGCACAGTCAATTATCATAATTACTGTAAGTTGTACACCTGTAAAAAGTTTAATTGGAAGGTCACTGGTTGGCACAAATGGTATTCACTCACTAGTAATCCAAAGGTTGCCTGTTTGAATCCACCCAGAGGCACCACAGAAGATCCAGGCTTGGTGAGTGGCTTCCATAAAGATTATAGCCAACCCATTCTGGAACCTATGAATATCCCCAAATGAATGCATAAACAAACAAATGCCTCAAGTTGAATTAGCAAAAGTTGTGGATAGATATATTTACAACAACCAAAAAATAAAATAAAAACCAGCTGCTGAGGCTGCTTATGTACAAACACCTCATGGGTTTTGATTCTTTGCTTCAGAGTTTTAGGGTCATGGTTTCATGGAATACCCCAGTTAACTAGTCTAATAATGTGTTTAGAGTTTCTGCTTTTGTTCTTCATTGCATAGTACCTGGGGTCTTGAAAGCTTGTAAGCAGCCAAGAGAGGCATAATTGGTCTCTATTTGCCTGGAACAACAGAGGAAGAAGGAGAATAAGGAATAGAAGGAGGAAATGGATGTGTGGCTAATTGCTTCTGTAAGCAACTACATCTTTCCTCTGCAATGAGATAAGAACTGGATGGTGCCCACTTACCATTAAGGAACATTTTGATCAAAGATTCTGTAGATGAATAGTAATCAAAAGGCAGGAAATGCAAAACAGGATTTCAAAATCTCATGGAATCCAACATTTCTGGAGCTACGGAAGCTAGATGAACCCCTGAAATTACTGCCCTGAGATAATCTTAAAACCTTAATCCAAAAATATCCCCTGCAGTCTTCTTAAAACCAAACAATAGTTTACTTTAATTGGTAAAGAATGTCTGCCTTGAGTACTGTGCTCCTTTAAAACCTATTTATATGGGATCCAACTGACAACAAGTCAAATGATTTGATAGGAACCTTAGGGAGCAGTAAATTTATGTTAATGGGGGAGAGACAGTTCAGAAAAGGAAGGTGAGAATGGTTGCACAACTTGAAGAATATAATCAATGCCACTAAATTATACCTGTAAAAATAGTTGAATTGGTGTATGTTTTACTGTGTATATTCTCAACAACAACAAAAATAAAACAAATTATTAAAAAAAAAAAAGAATCACCATGTCAACTTTAAATCAGTAGTAAAAACCAATCAGTCAATCAATAGATGTCAAAAGCAAGTCAGTGAAAACAATATATATTTGGGCACCCACAAAGCTCCCTCTTCTGTCACTGTGAAAAAAATTAAAGAAGATTCAGGAGCTAGGAAATATTCTCTCAGAGGGGCTTTTAATCCAATGGAGTAAACAGAATAAATAATTCAAAATTAAAAACTGAATATAAGCTTGTTCTGGTTAATAATTGCTACATAATAAATCATCCTAAAACATACTAGCTCAAACCAGCAACTATAATTTTATTCTCTCATGATTTCAGTGGACCTGGAATCTAGAAAGGGCTCAGCTGAGAGGTTCTGGCTCAAGTCTCTCATGAGGTTGTAGTCGGATGGTGGCTGAAGTTAAAGCAGCAAAAGGCTAGTTAGGCATCACTCTCTTTCTTTATGTGGTCTTAGTCCTTTTCCATCTGGTCTTTTCATATGACATAGTTTGGGCTTTGTCTCAGTCTTCTAGTGCTGCTGTAACAGAAATACCACAAGTGGATGGCTTTAATAAACAAGAATTTATTCTCTTACAGTTTCGGAGGCTGTTGTTGTTGTTATGTGCCATCGAGTTGGACCCGACTCATAGCAACTCCTCCTTGGGTTTCCGAGGCAGTATCACTACAGAAGTAGATTGCCCAGCCTTCCTTCTGAACAGTGGCTGGTGGGTTTGAACCACCAGCCTTCTGGTCAGCAATCCAGAGCCTTGGGCACTACGCTACCAGAGCTCCCATTTAGAAGGCTAGCAGTCCAAATTCAGAGTGCTAGCTCTAGAGGCTGGGTGAAGGTCCCTTGACCTTGGACTTCAATCCTGCCTCTTCTTCCAGACCCACTGGAGCTGAAGGCATCTCCTAACTCACACAGTTGCTGGCTGCTAAGGCTGACAAACCCAAGGTAGGCAAGTAAAATGGCACAATCCCAAGGTTGGCAGGCAACATGGTAGGCCATTGATTCAAGTCCAGGAGCATTCTCAAGATCGGCAGGCAACACAGCAGGCCACTGAAATGAAGTCTCAGCCAAATGCAAGATCCAGATGTGCCAAAAAGCTAGAGATCTTTCTCAAAGCTTAGCCATATATACAAAAAGCAGCCCACATCCCAAAAACAACATCCCTTTATCTGATTAGGTACTCACAGCAGATTCCACCATGGAGGTGATTACAATCTCATCATGAGGAATAACTACAACCAGCTGACAAGCCACTCAAAACCACAGCCCAGCCAAGTGGACACACAACCTTAACTTCCTCACAACATGCAGTCTTATGACAGTCAAAGTGTTCACATAGCAGCTTAAGGCTCCAGTGAGAGGGCTTCCAATAAACAAGGTGAAATATGCATTGCTATTTCTGACCAAGACTCCAAAGTCATGTAGTATCAGCAGCATTTATATTGATTACAAGCAATACAAAACCATCCAGATTCATTCTGAGAAAGGGGAATTAGAGTCCTCATCTCGATGGAGGAATGGCAAGGTTTTAGAAGATCATGTGAGGTGGGAGATATTGATGTAGCAGCCATCTTCAGAAAATATATTCTGCCAACCAATTAAACAAATACATAACTAGAGTAACCTGAGCTTTGATTCCAATAGAATTCTATCTGCCAGAAGACTCCATTCAATTGGATAGTTGGCCTGTTTTCTACAATTTCTCTTATTCAGCCCTGCAACCAGAGGCCAATTTCCTATTGACCTTGGCTTTCCTCAGTGAAACACTATGGAGCTAAAGAAACTTTCATTCAATTCTCCTCTTCTCCCTCCCCTTCCCCCTCTCCCTCCTCCTCCTCCTCCTTCTCCTTCTTCTTCTCCTTCTTTTCAGAGCTCTGCTTCTTTTGCTGCCCTCTCATACTGAAAAAAATTGAGATACTCCTGTATCATTGAACCCTTGTTGTATCAAATCCCAAATTCTCCAGACAACTCATTATTAGTGCTCTTTGAGTCTTAAGTCTATATGAAGCATTTATATGGTGCACCAGAACAGTAAAATAAACCTTTCTTGCCTGAAATAATGGATGTGGGGGTGAGATTCACTGGGAAGGAACAAGCAGGAAATTTTGGGTTGATGGAACTATTTTGAGTCTTGATTAAGATAGTGAGAACATAAGTGTGTGTATATATTTGTCAAAACTCATCAAACTGTACATTTAAAATAATATGTTCATGTTATGTATAAATTATACATCAATTAATTTAAAAAGAATAGAATAAAGAGGCCAGAGTCTTAATCCCTTTGCTCACAGGAGGCTCCTTAGCTCCTGGGCATGTTTGTCTACTCCTCCCTGTGATGTCTATAAAATAACCAATTAACCAGATAATTACAAGTAAGAAGGAATTCATCTTAATCTTCTTTTATTACCAATTCCTAACAGGGCCTGGATACACACTCAATAAAATTTGTTAAGTGACATTGAGGTGTTCAAGAGACACTGTGAGACAACAAAGAGAAAGTACCAACTTGATCCTAAACAATGTCAGGAGTGGTTCTGAACCAATTATGTATGAAAATACCATTTTCAAATAAAAAATGTCAACACCTTCAAATGCAACTGTATTTCCATTATCTATTGATTAAGAAAGTATAGTCACAAAAACCACTATTAAATCAACAATGATTTAAACACATTTTTATTTTATTAATCATAACATCATCTAGATACTTACATGGTCCTCCCCATTATGCTGAGTGAAATAAGTCAATCACAGAAGGACTAATATTATATTAGTTCATTATCATAAAAAGTCAAGGAAAGGTTTATATATGGAAGGAAACTTTGTTGGTTCCTAGGGGTGGGAGGTGAAGGGAAGGAACACTGCAAAAATAAAAAATAAAAATATATAGTCCTCCCATTCATAGATTCCTTTATTCAATCTAGAGACAATGTTTGGTGCATATGTAAACATGTAGACTTCATGGAAGGAGCCCAGTACTTCAATGGTTAAGCAGTTAACTGCTAACCTAAAGGTCTGCAGTTCAAACCCACCAGCCACTCCATGGAAGAAAAGACTTGGCAATCTGTTCCTGTCAAGATTTAAAAAAAAAAAAACAACTATTTCTCTCCAGTCAATTCTGACTTATAGTGACTCTATAGGTCAGAGTAGAACTGCCCCAAAGGGTTTCCAAAGCTGTAAATCTTTACATCGGTCTCCCACCAAGTAACTGATGGGTTCCAACCACAAATCTTTCAGTTAGCAATCTAGTGCTTAAGCACTACATCACCAATGCTTCTTCCTGTAAAGATTACAGTCTAGAACACCTTATGGGGCAGTACTACTGTGTCCTACAGAGTAGTTATGAGTCTGAATCATCTTGACAGCAAACAACAGACTTCATGTAACCACTTGTTACCCCCATTGTTTGAAAGCCACTCATCTGTACTTATTTCTGGTGTCTTCCTGGGTTGTAACCGATGCTTCGAAACCTCTCCTCTTACAGAACTATTTAAATGATTTGCAGAAAGATACTAGTAGAAAGAGACTTGGGAACCTAAGTTTCCAAAACTAATTCCCAGCTTCACCACTTATGAACTCTGAGTTCTTGGATAAGTTACGTGACCATGGTAAGTCTTGGTTTCTTCATTTGTGACAATGGAAAAAATAGTATCTCACAAACTTCATATAATTCATTTTTCTTTTCCTCCATGGAGTGGCTGATAGGTTTGAACTGCAGACCTTTAGGTTAGCAGTTAACTGCTTAACCATTGGAGTACTGGGCTCCTTACATGAAGTCTACATGTTTACATATGCACCAAACACTGTCTCTAGACTGAATAAAGGAATCTATGAATGAGAGGACTATATATTTTTATTTTTTTATTTTATTTTTTATTTTTGCAGTGTTCCCTCCCTCGCCCTCCCACCCCTGGGAGGTGTTTAGTACAATGTTGGAGAAAGAAAAAAACATTTCAGTTTCACTGGCTACTTTTTGTCTGATGGTGGCTGAAGCTAGAACAGCTGGAGGCTAGTTGGGCATCTCTCTCTTTCACGATGACAGTCATCCCCACAGTTTATCCTAGCATTTTACTTCTTGGAATATGGTACTATCACCTATAAATAATACATTTTCAAAATCGTTTAAAAGTTAGACCAGCCTTAACACAAGTCACCATCCCATAAAGTACTTCTTTACTTGATCCTTTGTTTATAATCTTTATCAACTCTGAAGGCAGTGGTGGTTCAGTGGTAGAATCTCGCCTCCCACGTGGGAGTCCCAGAATCCATTCCAGCCAATGTCTGTCAGTGGTGGTCTGTGGGTTGCTGTGATGCTGAACAGGTTTCAGCAGAGCTTCCAGACTAAGACAGACTAGGAAGAAAGGCCTCCTGATCGACTTTTGAAATCAGCCAATGAAAACTCCATAGATCAATGGTCCAATCTGCAACCCATGATGAGGATGGTGCAGGACGATGGTACAAGACAGGGCAACATTCATTTCCATAGTACATGGGGTCGCCTACCTGATGGCAGATAACAACAACATTCATTCTCTGTCAGCACAACACTTTTCCCCCTTCCTCCAGCATATGTATTCAATTTTAAAAAATTTTTAAAAGATTTCTTATGTGAAGAGTTTTCAAAGATTTTTTGAAAAATTAGATGAATTGCATTCACTGATACATCCAGAAGTTATTTTGTTACATCCAAAAATCTGAAAATGAAGAAGAATGTCTTGTGTTCATAAGAAGAGAACTTATAAGCGACTTCCAGTAAGATAGAGGAATAGACAGACAAGCGACACAGAACCTCTTCAACAAAGAAAAGAAAAACCAATTGACAGAGATACAGAAGATAATCCTGGAACCCTGAGCTTTGAAAGGAACTATACAGAAGCGGATCAGGCACCAACTAGTGGAAAAACCTGAACGAAAACAGTGAGTACAGAGAGAGTCAAAGCTGCAGACTGTCAGCTACTCTGACGAGACCAACAGTCTGAATATTTCCAAGTGGTGTTGGGACCTAAGAATTGACCTAAAGATCAGTTCTGGTCACCAAGGGCTACAGGGACAACTGGTCTAGTGGCCTATGACTACGAAGGGAAACAGCAAGGAGGGAGACAACCTGAACTGTGGACTTTCTGCTGTCCGGAGGGCACAGCCATTTTGATTGTTTACATGTGGCAGCCATCTTGGATATTTAAAGTGACTGAGGGCACAGCCATTTCGAATGTTTACAAGTGGTGGCTATTTTGGATATTTAAAGTGACCAAGGGTGCAGCCATCTTGAATGTTTACAAGCAGTGGCCATTTTGGATACTTAAAGTGACCAAGGGTACAGCCATCTTGAATGTTTACAAGTGGTGGCCATTTTTGATATTTAAAGTGACCGAGAGCACAGTCATTTTGAATGTTTACAAGTGGCAACCATTTTGAATTTTAAAGTGATAGCATTTTCAGTCAGATTCCAGGGACCTAAGAACAGGCTCTGTTTGCCAGGGTCAGCAAGGACATACAAGAGGCTGACAACAGGAAAGGAGACAGGTGGTGAGTGTATCAGTGCTATCAACTAGTGAATAAAGGAGCACAGCACAGTACCCTGCCTGTAGAGATAACATATAAACAAAACAAAGAAAATGAAAATTGTGGGCAATTACTCCAACATATAATCACCAATTAAATATAAACACAAAAATGTCACAATGCCTTGGAGACAACAGAGCATCACAGTCCACACGAAGAAGCAAGGTAAAGCAGGAGAACCAAGGGACCAGGATACAGACCCAAAACACATCCCTGAGGAAGATGCAGCACTGGAACTCCCTGATAAGGAATTTCAAAGAACTATATTTAGGTATCTTCAAACAATTGAGAGACAGACCAAGGAAAACAGACAAAACCCTAGAACAATTTTGGAAGAAAATACAAGAACAAAATGACAAAATAAATGAAAAATTAGAAATGACTCTAAATCTACAGATAGAAATCCAGA